>NC_034415.1:4982137-5282137 GCF_002078875.1 Numida meleagris | reverse complement strand
AATAGATCAGTGCGCAGAATAGAAAGAGAGAACTTCAGTGGAGAGGCAGAGGAGTGGTAATCTGAGAAAATGTTTCCTTGCTGGTTTTAAGCCACCCGTGCACCTGCTGGTGAGTGGGGGTTGCACTCTAGGCTCCATTGGCTGCCTGTTGCTTGGGAGCATCGGTTTCTCTCTTAGGAGTCTCGTTCTGTGGGGACTTGCTGCTGCCTACTTCCACACGTTGTTTGTTCTCTGGGAAGTCTCAGCGCTACCTACAAACAGCCTGCTTTTATCTTAGGCGCTACAAAGTAAAAGTTGAGGATGTTGCTAGCTGCTGTTGAGTTTTGGAATGGTAACAGTGAAACAGTAAAAAGTTACTGGACAGTCTGAGCTGTTTGATTCATAGGGTGAGATCTGAAGTCTTAATTCTGTTCATGTAAGAACGTACTTCCTGTTACGGTCAATGGGAATTAGATGGCTAAAGGTATTTGGAAGAGCATGGCTTTGATTTGAAATTTAAGCAGAAATTTAATTTCAGTTATCAGCCTTTTCCAGTGATAGAGGTGATATGAGTGCTTTGCTCCTCCGGCTTTTCTCTTTTCTTAGGAAAGAAGGTTGGTTTTGTTTGTTTGTTTTGAAACCACTACTTAAGTGTCTTTGTTCTTCCTAAATGAAGAGGGTTTTAAAACTTGAATATTACTGCAACCATAAGAATTTTCTTCAGAACTTGAGACTTATTTTTAGATTCGAGAGAACCTGCATCGCTTCAGAGTGTGGCCATCTCTTTACAAAGATGACAGTGTTTTATGAAGAGTTAGGTAGCCATTTTTGGGTCACGCTTTAGTGCTGTAGCAACCCTTAGAGGTTGAGTACATCTCAAATGCATGGCTTTTTGTTCTTTGATAATTTGTAACGTGCATTGTTGTATGGCTTCTGAGGACAGTCTTAATACTACTTAAGTGCTTCATTGATAGCACTTTGTGCATTTTAGATTTGAAACTGTTCTTGTGATAGAACTAGCTTTGCATCTCAAATATGGAAGAATCTACAGCCTGAAGAGTATTTGTGTAATTATAAAGCTAAAGCAGTTGGAAGTATTAAATCTTCTGCATGTGGAATAGATAAGAACTGAATAAATTTTTAGTGAGATGCTTAACTTCAGGATTTTGGTCATGAGAACAGTTGCATTCATCTTTTGAGCACCTCTTTACATTATCTCCTTCCTTTTAGAAGGTAAAAGTATAACTGTTGTGCTGATGAACAGCTTCTTATATTAACTGGAGTAAAACGTGGAAGAAAGTAACATGTGTTATTACTGAAAGTATTGAATCCCAAGGGTAATAGTATTGCCTTGAATAATATTTAGATAGTGTTTGTTTAAAATAATGAACAGCTTCGTGTGATCCTCTGAACATGCACTAGATTATCCTCAAACTAAACAAAATGAAAACTGTCCTTTCTTCCTTTCTTTGCCCGGAGATCTTAAGCAGCTGCACTGGCATCATCCTGCCCATGAGGGGATGGGACCATGAAGTCTCCATGGCCTGGGTAAAATTCTGAAGGGGAAGAGTTCATAAAGAGTTCAAGTATTATTAATTACCTTAGCTAAACAAAATAGCTGTGTGATGCATGGAAATACTTGGTGTGGTTTTGACAGTTTTGTTGCCAGTGAGAATTGTTAAGTGAATTGTTCATGCACGTACAGTTAAATATTTAGTCAGATCTGTGAACAGAGACAAACTGGAGGTTTGCATGACTACTATCCTTTCCATCTCTGGTTTTTGACTCCAGCCAGCTCTCTTAACTCTTTTCCTTTTGTTCTCAAGAATGGTCTGAAAAAAGTAGAAATAAGTTTATTTTAATCCCTTCTAGCATTTCTCTGCTGCAGGGTGTGTCCCTAAAGGTTATTTAGAAAAGTGTTAGTCACTTCTACTAGTGCCATCTTATGTTTGAGAGAACCTAATAAACGTTCCCTTTGTACTTGTGGCTTGTTGCTGGTTGTGCTGTTGTAAGGCCACATTAAAGGTGACACTGTTTCTCACAGAAGACAAATCAACAAGCTGCCTTACAGTTTAAGGCTGCGGAAGTTTTGCTTGCTCTGTAGATCTCTAGTTTGAACTGAAATACAATTTGCAGAACACTTAGTTATCCTGTACAGTTGTTATAAGTGGCTAATTTTGGTTTTCATGGCTTGCTGTAGTAGCTCTATTTTAAAATGTGAATAGTTGCCTCAAAACTGATGCAGGCATACTTGTGGATGCTCATTTCTGGCATCCACAGGCCAAGTTTTTATAAGATGCATAAGATGGGGTAATGTCCTCAAGTGACTGTCTACTGTCGTGAACTGCTTTCCACCTGGCACATAGCTAGTTTTGGTAGTTTTTTCCAAACCATTAATAGGCTTTGAAAGCGAGTAATTTGGAGAACTAGCAAAGCCTGCTTTGCTACAGCTTCGTCTTGTAGAATGCTTTCGTTCTAAGGAGTAGAACTCCTTGATTTTTCCGTTTGAGGGTCATTCACAGTACTTCTCTTCAGCATGCCCAGTTCAGCAATCCCTTATGGGATTGGCCTGTGCTGCAGCTCTTCCTCAGAGGTGGTGGGTGCAGAAGAGGTTGTGATTAAGAAGGCTTCTGTTTCGTACTTGACACTAACCTTCACAGAGTTTATGTAACCTGTGCAACCTTTACATTGTGCTCTCTTCAAGCTTGACTGAAAAGCAGCGAGCGCAAAATCTAGTTGTGCGGAAGAAAAGTGGGATGGAATTACTGGTGTGGCTTTCTAAGTACATAAAACTTAATGTAGATGTTGTTCAAGAGCAGGTTGTAATGAGATCTACCCGGAACTCCTGAAGAGCTGCAGTGCTGCTACTGTTCTAGTAGGTGACAGGACTATGTATTTGTCTGAGGTACGTGAAATAGAAGCTCAAAAGTCCTTGAAATCCTTACGGTAATTTTCAGCCTGCTTAGCAACAATCTACTTGACAATGAATGCTGCTGCAAATTATCCTTTAAAAAAAAAAAAATCCTGACCTCGCAGGCTCATCTATTAGATGCTTTGATTTGACAGAGCATTTTGCTGCTTATGTGTTATTAGGGAGGTTTTGTGGCTTATTTTCATGTCATATCAAGCTGCCTGGTACTGAAACTGTAAGGAGTTCTTTATAGTGGGATAAATGGCCAAAATATTGCTTTTTTTTAATAGAAATTGGTCCTGAAAACTGTAGTCCTAGAATGACGCTTTATGCACTAGAAAGTTTTAAGTAGGAAGGCAACAATAGGAGGTTTTTAGTGAACATGCATTGTTCATAAATATGTCATGTGTCAGAGAGGTGAAGTCAGTATCTTTAGTTGCGATTCCATTCATCATTTTTGCATGCAACCTTCTTTTTGGTGCAAAACCATGTAATCAGTAATTATACCACAGTGTTCATTTGTGAAGTAATATGATCCTGTCACATAACGTGCTATAGATAAGGCATGAAGAAAGCTTTCTTAGGTTCCTTTTGCTTAGAATCCAGCATTCTTTGTTTTTCTGTTTTGAACTGGCTTTACTTGGCTCTAAATGATCGGATCACAGTTTTTCAGGATATACTATGAATGTTCAGAATTTAGTATCTGGCTGCAGATAATGCTCAGGTTTTACAGTTGTGAGGCAACTGCCTTGAAATGAAATCTTTCTAGCTGAAATTTTTGATGCCATGTTATCTGGGGGTGTTGAGCACAAGGCTTACTGGGATATCAGGAATGCTCTTTGCAAATTAGTAACATGAATTTAGGAAATCTGCCTCTTAACATCCATTCAACATATGGCAAGAAAGCTTTGGTTTTTTTTGCACTGTATTTTTTTTTTATTTTCAAAACTTACCAGTGCCATATTCTTCAGTGTGCCCAAAATAGAGCTATTAAAAAAAAGTGGAGTTAAAACCAGATTCAAATGACAAATTTTGTATGTGAGGCTTTCTGCCCCTTAACCACTTCTTTAGTGTGCTTAACATGAGAGTAAGATGCTACAAAAAGTCTTTCTGGATTTGTTTCTTGTTTTCTGTTTTGAGAGGTGCTAATGTGTCCCAGTTATGAATAAACTTCCATATAGTGTTCTTTTATGATGTTTCTCACTTCACAGATGGGTATTTGAGGCACTGAGAATTTCAGGTCCTAGGAAATACACGGCAGGTTTGTCTTGAATTATATGTGCCTCACCTTATGTCGTTGCAGCTCATCCTCTTGAGTTCAGCCAAAATACATCTTCGGAGTGGAAGTGATGGGACGAGAAGAAGTCTCTTAACATTTTATGCTTATGTTGAAACAACAACCAAAAAAAAAACCAAAAAAGACTTTGCTTAGAAGTTTACAACTGGAGTGCGTCACATTCAGTTTCGATGTTTTCATGCAGCCAGCTGTGCTTACCTCAGCTAGAATGGGATGCCTGGAAAATACAGGGAATAGTAATCTTTCTCTCAGATGTGAGGATAGTCTGTGTTGTGCCCCAGACATGTACAGAAACAGATTCTTCAGGAGTCCATAAGGAAGAGAATGAAGTTATTTCCCATGGCAAAAGTAAGAGTTGATCTACTTCTTGCCAGAAGCTTTTCACTTGAAGCTTTACACAGCTCTGTTCCCTTTTTCCATGCCTGTGTGTATTTATTCACTGAGATAACAAAATGTCATAACTTAAACAAAATGCTTTTCTTTTTTGGAATGTAATTTTGTAAAACTGTTCTTTCGTATGTGTAATAAAACCACAAAATACTGACATGGGCAAGGTGGAAGAGAGAGAAGGAAACCAGACAACAGCTGCTTAGTTATGATGTTGAATGTTTTAAACTCTTTACCATTCCAGTTGTAGAAAAGTGGCCTCAGAAGTATTTTCTTCCTTGTTTAATCACAGAAGAACACTGTTCCAAAGTGGAAGTAAGATCTTTCCTGATATGCAGTTTATCCTGATCAAAAACTTTGTCAAATGTACAGCGATGTGAATCGTCATTATTCTGAACAACTTATTTGGGGGAATCTGAAATGATCAGGACAACTAGGAGCTGGGTGGAAAAGGTCTCTCTGGTGTGGGGAGGTTTTCCTATTTGCTGTTTTATGTTAACGTTTTAGAAATATGATTCTTCAACCACAGTTCTTTGACCAGCTCTAAGTATCTCAGAGGGTGCAAGGAAATGTTCCCTAATAGTGGGTTTCAGTAAATCAGCAGTTACAGGCATTGTGACGGATACTTACTGGTGCTGATTTCTGTACATGTGCTTCTGAGTTCATTGCAGGATCTAAATAAACCAGCAGATTGCAGTCTGAAAAAAAGGCTCATACAGAAATCACAGTAATAATTTTAATATGCAGGTCTTAAGGCCACAGCAAAGGTCAGTTGTGTTATTTGATAACGTTACTCAGTGTCTGAAAGGTAATCTTTGCTCCAGGAATTTGGGAGCACTGGGCCTTCTTTAATTATGCACGTAGTAACTGTCGTCCTTAAAAATGAACCACAGATTTGTGTCAGTTTCTTCATAGTTCACTAAGCCCTGCCAGCTGCCGTTATTGCTTGTACTGCTGCCTATCCTTCTGTTTGCTGCCATGGTAATGATTTCATTTCTGGAAGTGTTTTTTTTTTATGTTGCTGCTGTTTGGAGATATACAGCTGTTGTGGTGTTCTTGCTCATAAACCTAGCAGACTAGCGTTTTGCTTTAAAGGTTTGATTAACAGAGTTCAGACTAACTGCTGCGTTACAGATAATAACAAAACACAGAAATATTAGGGAAAATTTAGTATCAGTTGGCAAATCTGGTACCTGCTGACCAAAAACGTAATAGTATGTACAAGTTAAACGTGTTTTATGTGCAAATATCTTATAGATAGTGCTAAAGAGGGAATGATTCTGATTTTTCCTGTATATGAATGCAGTATGTACAAGTGAAGTTGGAGTGAAAAGGCACAGGACTTGGACGGGGACACGGGCTGAAATTTTATTTCATATGGCTTGGGACCATGCAGTTATAAAGAAATAACTGTTATTAGATGGCACTAGAGTGCTTGTTTAATATATGACCTGGAAGATATGTCTGTAGAGGGGCAGACAGGCTCTTCGAAGGGAGGATTTGTTACCCTTCACTTGAATACCTGGTCTAAAGTCTAATTTTACAAGCATATCTTGTCTGGCAACCAGTATCAGGTTTAAATTCACTTAAATGTGAATGTATTGACTGGCCTAATTGGAAAGAATACTGTTTGCAGTGCTCCATCTATTTCCTGCAAATCAGATTCCTGAGGAATGTGCAATTTTAAACAGTTCAAATTCTTTTTTGTAGTATACTTTCGGAAAAAAACTTGGCAAACAATTTGAACCTACGTATTAAAAAAAGGCACAGAATTCAGTTGTAGTGAATAGACCAACTTCACAGATTTCTGTAAATTTGACGTCAAAAAGTATTATTTTTTGGATAGGTAAGGGATGGCCTGCCAGCCGTATCTAAGGTCTGTGTTCTGGTTACGCAGTGCACCTGGTGGGCTGGTTGCAGCCGACTTCCAGCCCGTTTTTCAAGCTTCAGGATGATATAAGGATGCTGACTGGTCTAGCAAAAAAGATCTGGGAGTTGATTTCTCCTTGTGAGAGTGCAAAATGCATTTCTTAACCACGTATGTGGCCCAGTACGAAGCTGAAGACAGTCTTTGCAACACTCAGCGTGTGCTTTAATAGAATAGCATTGGGCCCAAATATTGCTGAAGCTGAATGCCACGTTAAGGCTGTTCGCATCTCCTTTTTTCATCTTTTTGATTCTGGCTTGTAAATGGCGGTAGAAAGCAGTGCAAGGTGGGAATGTTATCATGTTTATATATATGAAACTTCCTTGATCTTTTGCCATTGGTTTGTATCACTGTGACCAACGATGTGTTTTATTATTTCGACTGCTTATCTGTGCAGTCTCTTAATACGAGTGCCTTGCGTATGAATTGAGCTTCTCCTGAAGGTCTTTTGAGACTGTGAGTTTGACCATGGAATTGGTTGATCACCAGAGAGTTTGAGCAGGTTGGACACCTCTGTCTTGCTTTTTGCTGTCTGGTCCTAGAATGAAATGCGAAAGTAATTGAATATCCATAGCTTCTGGAATTGATGTGGGAGTATTTGAAAAATGGTTATTCTAATGGGTGTAACGATTTTTTTCCAGTAGTCTTAAGATTTAAACAGAATATTATTGTGTAGTCAATTTAATGAATGCCCACTTGTGTTCCTCGCTGAAGATGAGCAGAAAGTCTGGCAAGTTCCTTCTAAGAACAAGTGAAACATCAGTGGTAATTACTGGGTGGTTCTTCTCAAGATCTGTTACTCTAGGGGAAGAAGGGAGGAGAGCAGACCTCTCACAGCCCTGTGATTTACTGCTGCAAGGATAGCATAGCTTTCAGCTTAAGAAATCATTTACCTGTATGTCTGAACATACCGTATTTCTGGTTTTGATAAATAGACTTCAGATTTGGTTGTATTTAATTTCTCTGGCTGCTGAGTTCGTGATGGTTTGAATTGGGGAAAAAGCAAATTCCAGAAATATTGTGTCGCAGTTTGTGGTATCTGAGCACTTGGCTACAGGAGGGGATGAGGTCACTGCGCTTCCCCAGTGGGGAGCTAGTTGCTGGTGGAAACTCTGCTTGCTTTTTTTTTTTTCAATTTGAGATCCTAGACAATATTTAACATTTTGAGAGTTTGATGCTGTTCAAATGCTGACCCTCCTGATTTTGTGATGACATTGTTTCATAATGTAAGGTGTTCTTGGGTCTAATACATTTTAATGCATCTGCAGTTGACTTAAATGAAATGGTGCTTAATCGTATTAAATATGCTGTTATGTTTCATCTTATGACCTCTGCCTTAAGTTCTGGCTTACATTCAAGCTGTTTTCTTCTTCTGGTGTTCTTGTTTTCAGGCTGATTTTGAGGAGTGAGCAGGAGGTACCAGACTCGATGAGTTTCCATCGAAATGTCGGAAAAGTCAGGCCAGAGTACAAAAGCAAAGGATGGAAAAACGAAGTACGCAACGCTCAGTCTCTTTAATACTTACAAAGGAAAGTCACTGGAAACTCAGAAAACCACAGGTAAACTCAGCTGACTTTGTTTATGCGTTTTGTTTCATCTTCACTGTTGTACAGCTAATTGAGAGTGCAGTATGATCGTTAACCACAGCAAGGTTTTTGAGCTGCTTTATACAACAGCTAAATGGAAGAATTGTGGAAAACTGGTTTAGATTTCTGTTGCTGGTTACCTGTGAACTTCAAGTTGAGGGAGATTTTCAGTTCAGTAGAATGTAAGTAGATAACTGTTTTTATAGCTGCAGTTTCCATATGTTATCAGTGTATGACAGACCATTCCCCAGCTGTGCTTTTTGTTGTATTTCTAAAGACAACAGCACTTATGCCACTTGAGTATATTTTGAGATCTTTAGTGAATTCATTGGCTCCTTGCTAAAGTTTACTGTATTGTAATTTTCAGAGGTTGAAAATGAGATACTTGTGATGATAGAACATACTTAGCAGAGAATCTTGTTCATCTGAACTGATTAGTTGGTAGGTTGAATGTCCAGTGCGGTGTGCTGGCTTTGTACTGCTTTTCTTAACTGTGATCTCGAGTAAACAAATATTCTAGGAATGCTTTTGTAAGAGCAGCATCTGCCAACTGAGACTGGCAGAAAAAAATGAGACAGACCCGTGTAGGTATTGCTGGTCCCATCAAAGCATGATAAACCTCCAGGAGGAGCGAGAAAATAATATTTGACAACGTCCTAAAAGATAGCAAGACGTCAGCTTCATACTTAAAATGTCTTCTCCAACTTTCTGTGAGAGAGCATTGTATACAAAGCACAGTGAATATATATTCCAGAAGCAAAAAAAGCGTAAGTTAACCATAGCGACTCACTATTCAAAGTACTCAAGTTCTCCCAAATCGAGTATTTATAATTCCCTTTTTTTAATTAAACCATGAAAAAGAAATTGCATATCTAATTATTATACTCTTAAATTTTCTTTTTTTAACAAACATTTTCCCTGATTTCTGCAGTTTTGCAGGAACTCTGCTTGCTAAACAGCATTGTTAACTTGCCCTTTCTGTTTTGGCATGCAGTTGCCACACGCCATGGATTGCAAAGTCTTGGAAAAGTTGCCATTTCGAGGAGGATGCCTCCCCCAGCTAACCTCCCTAGTCTCAAAGCAGAGAACAAAGGCAATGACCCCAATGTGAACATTGTGCCTAAGGACGGCACGGGATGGGCTTCGAAACAAGAACAGCACGAAGAAGAAAAGTAAGTGACCAACGAAATCAGGGTTGTTTTGCTGTAACACTTCTCTCAAGTTTTCCAAAACTTGTGGTGGATAGGAAATAAGAAGGAACTGGCTAGGTTCAAAGTCCTCAAGATAGGTACTAGACAGGAAATAGCGCCTCAAAAATTAATATTAATTATTAATATTGCTTAATAGTAGTTAATATTATTAATTTTTGTAAGGAATAGTCTTTCTGTTGGGGGAGTGGGAGGGAGGAACAAAAAAACTACAAAAAAAATGCCACTTAAGTTGAAGTCGGTATGCTTTTAGGTCCGGTATAAGAGGGCACCTGACATGGCTACCTTTTCTGGTTTTGTGTTTTCTTAGTTTTGGTGGTTCCTTACATGAAATCCTGTAGTATATTCTTGTAAAAATCGGTATTATCACATTAAAATCCTTTTGAAACTAAGAGAAATCCTTGAGTACACGGCAGCTAAGTTAACTTTTAACTTGACAGTTTGTGAGTATGTAAAAAATCTGTTTTAGATGTACATCTGGAAAAACTTTAAAGTTCTTAACTTTGTATACATAAGTTTGAATCTCTACTTCATTTTCCTATCTGTTAGTAGTACGTGCACTTTAATTTGCTTGGTTAGTATGCCGTAAATTCCAGAGACTTCTTATGAAAGTTTTCTGTTATAAACTTCACAACATTGTTTCACGCTGCCCAGATATGTGATACAAACAAAACAGAAGTGGGAGTAGTGCTGGCTCACTGCTGTGTACTGTGTGTAATTTAATTGCCCATTCTCAGTACAACGTCATCCGCTGAGTTTGTTTCACACTTGTGAAGGAGAACTGACAGCAACCTCTAAAGAAAATAGACTTAAGTGTTTCAATAATGTAATTAGAAAAAGTTTTAAAACCAAATTTATTGTCATGTAAGCTTAAAATAGGATATGCTTCACACCACAAAAGTGGAAGTGGCTTTTAAGTGTTTATTCTTTGACTGGGGGTTTGTTTTGGGAAAGACTTGAAATAGAGGCACTGATTTAAAGATGCAGGAAGAAATACCAGCGGTCTTCAAGCTGGATATTGATCCATTTTCTACTTGTGGTTGACAACCTTTCCGTTGCCTGCTACTTATGCTACAAGTATGTTCCAGTAGTTGATTGTGTTTCTAGATGAATAGCTGTCCCTCATCTTCAACTGGAAGCTGTTTGCCTGTTTTTTTTATTATGCATTATGATAAAGGCCTTAAAAACTACATGCAAGTAAAAATACCTGGGGGAAGAACTTTTACCCTGGAATGGGAGTGTATGCCCAGACCACAAATAAATTCTCCTAAATTTAGGCCATCTAATGCATTTACTCAAGTCTTCAGCCCATTTTTTTAGTTACTACTATAGTTCCCCAATTTTCAGTGTATTTATAAACGTTGCAGTTTGTGTATAAAGAGTTTGGATACTTCAAGTATAAATCCTTTTTTTCTTTTGTATCATTGCCTTGGAGTTCACAGGAGTTGCTTATTCCCTGTGTTTGCTTAATTCTTTCCCTGCTGCTTTTCCAAATTGTCACTGGAAGGCCAGTTAGGCAAATAACAGTAGTTTCGTTTGCCTGTTCGATATAGAAGTCTCAGTCACTCTTCACTTCTGCAGGTACAATGAAATATGGTTTTTTTAATGTATTGACAAAATGATCCAAGTTGTTTTGTCCTTTCTGTTGTTGGCATCTGCCATTCCATCCTTATCTATCACGTATTCCTGCTAGCAGTGGCACTGTGTAGTGCTTTGGGCTGACCACTGCAGTTCTCAGATCTAGGATTACTCAGATGATTTAAAGCATTTACAATTGTTTTTTGAAACACGCAGTGGAATTTAGCTGCTAACTGTATAACATTTGTAGAGCTGACTACAGAATCTGTTATTTTCAGAGAAAGATGTTTGTGGATGGCAATTTACTATTATCCTTTACAGAAAGCAAAATAATCTTCAAGGTCTGTGGTGCAAAATTTAATTAAAAAAAAATGTTTTCCAGGATGTTATCTCACTAGTTATCTCTTCACTGGGTTTAATAAAGTGATTTTAGACTATTAGACTTCCCCTATCAAAAAAAAAAAGAAAATTCTGGGAAGCTGGATGTCTTGCAGACTCTGATGTTTTGGAGTCTTAAGTTATTTACACATGCAGGTTTCAGAAATGCCTAGATGAAAAATATCTTCCATTAGTGTACAGTCACCTTTTAGATTGGACAGAATGAGTCATTATTTTAAATGTCTGAGACTGTGTTTGTTCTTCATAAATGTAGATTTTCCCATTCCGATTCATGGTGCCCATAAATTTGTTCATGCTGTTTCAGGCCTTATCAGTTCCTTTACACAGTGATTTCTGATATACTTCTTGTCTATCCATCCGTTAATGGTGATCTTTTTTTCAAGCGCCTTCCGCTTCCAACCCAAGAGCATTGCTCCAAATTATTCCCTTCTGTGGTTGCAGATTGGTTTCTGATGGTCTGATAAACTGCTTAGAAAGTTAGAATTCTATTCATGAAGGACTGCATTTTCTGCCCCTTCATTTTCATTCATTCCTCTCCACTTTGAGTAATCTCTCTCAACAGAATTAGCTAATTTATTCCAATTTTGACTTTTACTGTGACAGCTCCTTTTATATAAGAAAATGCGTTTTCACACAGAAGTTACTGGCTCTTCAGCTGCAGAGTTATCTCCTCTCATTCGCTTGTTTGCAGCAGTAATCCTGACGATCTTGTATTCATGAGTGCTTTTCCTCTAACTCCAGACAGCCAGAGGTGCCGCAGACACAGCCAAAACCTGCTGTTCCTGCTCCTCCAGAAGCAGCCCCTGTTGCCAAATCATGGGCCAACACCAAGCCAGGTGGACAAGATGGTAAGTGATGTTAAATGTGCAGGTGATCTTGACCAGCCTAGTGGGCTGTGAATACTGTTTCTTGCAGCATTCAGACTCAGCAACCTTTTGAGTCTTGAGCAGACCAGCTAGGTCTAAGAATGCCGTGGAAGCAACTTTCATGGCCCGAAAGAGAGGTAGTCCTGTCACTCAAGTGAACTCCAGCCCAGTTTAGCAGCAGGTCTGACTGCCTTTTAAAGGACCTGCATAGCCTCTTTATTTCTGCATCCATCAAAAAAAAAAAAAAGTGATCAGAGCATAGGGTCTTGAACGTGGCTGTTCTGGAGAGAGAAAAATCTCCGCCACTTACTGTAACGCCTACAATTTTTTTGCATGAGAACCATGAACAGTTAGTGGGCAACTTGGTCATAACTTTGGATCATTTTACGCAAAACGTGTGTAGTCTCATTTCTGTGTAAATGTTTGTTACCACAGTACTTTCCTTTTTATTTTATAGATTTTGTTTTCAAAGTGGTAGTGTTCAAGTTCTGTTTTTTCCTCAGAAGAAGCATTAAGGGCGTATTTGGTTGTTTGTTTTACATAATTGTTCTCAATCCTTACACACAATTTCCACTCTTGTGAATCCTAGGTTGAGTGTTCTCATGACAGGTGTAAGATCAAATTGAATCTTTAGCGGAGCTTAAAAATTGCTCATAGAGTTAGAGGTTACTGAGAATTTCCACGTCTCCATTATGGAAAATAAAGTATGACATGTTTTATACCTTAAATTCAAGACTTGCAAGCTTTCTGTGACTGAAAAACAGAATTCTGGCTTCCTTGTGGAAGAAGTCAGCTCTCTACAGATGTGTTAGAATAGTAAAATCTAAAATATATGGAGGTAGCTTTTAAGACTTTATTTAGAGTTTGTTAACATAACATGTCTAATGACTTTGCCATTTCTTGCTGTAAGTGTTAGAAGTGGCAATTCTATATTCTCCATTTCTTGCTCTCCTGTATAATGCTCAGTGCTTCCTTCATTCTCAAATATAGAAACTCTCCCCCATAAAGCTCTTGCTGGAATGTTGTATAAGAGGTTTTTTATTTAAAAAAAAAAAAAGAATTAACACTGGAATGCAGATCACTTTGCACCAACCTTTCTACATAAGCTGATAAAATCATCTCTGATGTGACACAGGAAATAATGATTCAGCTCAGTGGCTTCAGAATGCGTTTAGCTAATTATTTTATGGTTACCATGGCAGCTTGTGTGCCAAGCCCAGATGGCATCCTCATTTCATTCAATTAATGCAGTGGTGGGTTTGCTGTTTCCAGAAGAAATACAGAATGTGAATTGGCTTCAGCTGCTCGCTATCATCCTTAATTTGAAACTTGGGGTACACCTGTTGTGTTCATACTTCCCTGATCTGCAGTTGGCTGGTGGAACTTGTGCTTCTTCCAGATGCCTTGCACATGTTCCAGCAGTCATTCAGCGAGCTGCCTCATGCTCCTTGCATAAGCGTCAGCTGAGTAAGGCTAAACTAAGTTCCTCTCTGATGGTATTGATAATTATGCTGGAAAAAAAAGCAATTCCAAAATCTGATGAGCAGCATGTATTTCTTTGGCTTGTGCATTGGTTAGGGGTTGGGGTTAATTGCCACCATATTGTATTTGAAATCTTTAACAACTGTTGTTGGCTGAAGATGTGTCTATTTCAGGCTGATAGCTTAGGTGCTCCTAGGCTGGTAACTGAGGATGCTGTTGTTTAGCAGCCGAAACATTGTTGCTGCATAAACTTGGGCAGCAAACATGTTTCAAGATTCATAGAACTTTCACATGCTACAGGACCTCCAAAATGCCTCCCTTGCCTGGGAGGCCATTTGTTTAGTGTGCCTGTAGTTTTCAGTCACCTTGAACTGTTGGATGTGGCTGCTTAGGAACACGAAGAATCTAATGCCCAGTAACAAAAAAAAACAAGTTAACATGACCTGTAGTAGGTGAAGTTGGAAGATGGAAAGCTTTTAAGCTGATCTGTGGGCACAGAGGTAATTACTGTTGTATTTGCCGTCATCACGTTGCAAGATCCCTGTCTTTCGTGCTGCATTGTTATTGCTATGATCTTTCATGGATCAGAAATGACAGAAGTTCGTTTAGCTGCTGGCTTAAAAGAAGAAAGTATATAATTGAGGGTGGGTTTTCTTGAACTTTTTTTTTTGTTAATTTACCTTACAGTCCACATAAACATTCAACAGCTTTAATAGTAAATATAAATGTTTTATGAGGGTTGCTCTTGGCTTGCAAATTCTATTGCCATTAAATTAATGACCTTATGCTTCATTTCTTAAGAATGATCAGGCTTATAGGATCACTTTTCAAACTGCTTTGATTACAGAAAATTCGTGATTGTGAACATCTTATTTTGTAGGTCCAGCCCTTCCAGTGAATAGTTATTTCCAGCAAGAGTTTCCCAGTCTGCCGGCAGCTGGGGATCAAGATAAGTCAGGCAAAGAGAAGGATGCATCTGAAGAGGTCCATGGATCTGGACCCAGCTTGAGACCACAAAGTAAGTATATGGTACAAATTTTAGTGAAATTGCATGCAGTTGTGTGGAATGCATATTTGCTCCCCATACGAAAGAAATTTATGAATGCTCTTTTAAGGATTCAGTTCTGCAATAATTAAACACCTGCAAACAGTCCTCCCACCTGAAAATCTCGTCACTCTCTCCTCCATTATATGGTTACCTTGTTTAAGAGCTTGTCGTAATGATTTTTGTTTGGTTCCCTTCTGCTTTACTGTGTTCTTGGTGTGGAAAGCAGGTATTTACTTGTATCCTCCAGCTCACTTCGTGTTTGTCCAGGCTGATGCTCTGAGGAGCGTTTGCACAATGTTGATGTTTTCTTCCAGCTGCTAGATGTCGTGACAGCTAGAATGTATATTCAAGAACTATCCTGCTAACTGATGAAATATAACCCTCATCATTTCCATTCCATCCTTCATGAGTGATACAAGCCAGTATCTGGATACTTCTTTACTTGGGAATGTAACACGCAGATATGTCATTTTTAGCTGCTTGAGAATTTTGTGATATTCCTCTTTGAAAGAAGCTTGATCTTTCCGTTGGCAGCATCTGTGCATCGAATCAGCGGAGGATCACTTATCACAGCTAAAGCTGTTTTGTATCTTGTACTATTATCAGCATCCTTGCTAAATGGCGTTGTGCTTTAGAAGGTAGACAAAAACAACTAGAGCGATCTATAAATTAACTCTTACCCTTTGGGTTCACAGCTGGATGTAGGGATGAAGAAGATTAGAAAACAACCTCCATTTTCTTAGTAGCAAATGTCTGTCTGCACAGATTTGTGTCATTGGCAACTGCCTAGGAAGATCAAGTCTGGTCTTGTTTTCTTTTACTGATTCTGTCTATGCAGATGTTACTCGTTGGAGAGAAGGTGGTAATAAGAACAATTCACCCATTTCTCCAACAGATCAAGAAGCTAAGGCTCTTGGGCAGGAAGATGGCAGTGCTACTCCAGCAGAACAAAATGATGGGCAGAAGGCAGCAGAGAAGAGGGATGCGCGGTTACCACAGGTCCCACAGCCCAAGCTGAATGGCCAGCAGCAGCCGCCCATCTCATCTCAGTACAGGGCGATGATGCCGCCTTACGTAAGTGGTGGTTACACAAAGTTTTAAGCAGCAAGGATTGGTTATTGGCTGAGTGCTTGTAATCATTCTACCTTTGTGGCCTGATGGTCACACAGTCGTCATTAGAGCAGACTGTTTTGAGTGAAGAGCCTTGCTTTACTTCCATTCTGATTCCGTTGTTTTCAGTATGTCAGATACAATGATGTTTTTTTAACAAATGATTTCTGTTTTAAACTTTTCTTAGATGTTTAATCAGTATCCTAGAATGGCATATCCTCCTTCCATGCAAGGCCCAACAAGGTTTCCTAATTCTGAGCCTAGTAGGTAAGATACAAGTGTTCTTGTTCTGTGATTATGAACTCTGCATCTGACTGTAAGGGGGAAAATTAAAAAGAAGAAAGAAAAACATTGCACCGATTGTCTTGATTACAACTATACGCTGTCTCTAGTTAGTCTTATAACTTTAGCTTGTGTGGAGTACTGCTATATAGCAGCTATATAGTGTTTGACAACTCAGCTGCAAAACTAAGAGAATCCTGCACGTTACAGGGGTTTCTAATGGGAGAAGTAGGAGAGAGGGACGCCTTTGTAACTTTGAGCAGCACTTTATCTGCAAAAAGGACTGTTGTTCCAGTGTCACAATGAAAGTAGTTAATTTCTGGTTCACAGCTCTACCGCTCTTTAATTAAAGTGGAACTCTAATCCTTTTTAAAAAAAAAAGTAATTTTCCTTCTTTCTGTGCATCCGTCCTTAGTTGAGGATGGCTGTGAACGTGTGTGAGGAAATGGAATTGTATAGGGTACAAACTTCAACAGCTGATCTGCAGTTGGGGTCCAGCAAGATGGCCAGAGAGGCTGGGGGTGACAGCTGGGAGAGCTTGAATAAAAGAGCAGAGAGAGTACAGAACCTTCGGCAATGAGGAAAGCATGAAATGTGTAGTGAAATGTGTAGATATCTGAGGTTGGCAGCAGCATAAGAAGAATGCCAGGTCCATGCAGTGCATTGTTTGAAAGCTACAAGTTGTGTGATTTTTTTGACCATCAACCAGCGACATGGAACATTTAGTTTATTTAGGAGGCGTTTAAACAAGGCTATGGCATCTTATCTTTCTCTTCTTTAGAGAACTACATGGTGGTGTGGCAGTAATGATTTGAACTGCAGTAGTCTCATGTGTGATACTTCACATTTATCCTGATGTGAGGAAACAGGACTGCATACTTGAAACAATTTTCGTGCAACTTGACCTTCTATCTAGTCATTTTGCTGGAAAAAATAGTGGTGATGGCCTTTGTTTCTCTTTATTTTTGTAGAGGGCCAAGGGGAAGAGGACCACCTTCGTGGTGTTCAGAACCTATTGAGCGCCCATCCATTCTTAGTGCTAGTGAACTTAAAGAACTTGATAAATTTGATAACCTGGATGCTGAGGCTGATGAAGGCTGGGCAGGTAAGAACCTCAGATTAATGATTTCTTTGTATATTTAATTTTTCTGAAAGATTAATTGAATATTTGTTTGTATTATCAGGTGCTCAGAGTGAAGTGGATTACACTGAGCAGCTGAACTTCAGTGATGACGATGAGCAAGGAAGTAGTCAAAAAGAGAAGGAAAGTGGGTGAGTTGGTGCTTCTAGTTGTGTGTGAGTGTTACACAGCTAGCTTAGCTTTTGGGAAACCTGAATGAAATGAGTGTGTGAAGTACTTATTCCAGTAACGCTTACTTCAGTGATTAAATACTGTCTTAAACTGTGTAACTGTCTGCAGCCTGTGGGGCGTGAAGTGGAAATGATTTTTCTTGTGAGAATCTTTGACTCTTGCTTAGGTATGTTGAGGATGGAAGATAAGTTGCCAAAGAGCTGTATGGAATACTCCTTCCATTTTTCTTATCTCTTTGCACAGTGATGAACAAACACCATCAAAAGATTCTCAGAGCCCTGATGGCCAGAAAGAGGAAGAACAGACAAATGCTAAGTCTGCCACCCAGGCTTCTGCAACAGCAACCAAAGGATCTTACGGCAAAAGTTCTCAGCTTGATCAGGTTTGTGTTTTCATCTCTTCAGCTCTTCTGGCAAGGTCCTTGTCAGGAGAGATTCCCCTCTGCTTCTTCTGAAACAGTTGGGTGGATTAAGGTTATGAACATGATTAAAAGCATCATCTACTGCTTATCTGAGCTGTAGTAACTGATGGGGTGTTGTTAGCTTTTTTCTAGTCCCAAATAAAAATAACGTGTCTTTGTCTAGTGTGTTCTAACCCACAGTTGTGAGAGGTGAGAACTCATGTCAGTTACTGTTGCCCAGCTGACAGGCTTTAACTTGATTACTTTGTCTGTCCATTGGTGTAACAGCGAATAAAGCCATTCTGGTGTCCATCATGTTTTGCAGAGGCGCAGAGAAATAGTGCCATGTTGACCCACACACTTTCTTTATTTTCTTTTTTTTTTTTTTAAATCATGACCTGGATTTCTTCAGCACAGCTTTGCTGTAGTGTGTCAGCTTGTTTCTTCTCAGGTAGATAGATTTTTCTATAGACATTGTAGAATGCATCAGTTCAGCCATTTTGGTTTTTGGATTATCCTGTTGTAGTGGAAGAGTGGCAACCATCTCAGCTTGTGCCTGCTTCAGCTTGGTGGTTTTTTTTCTCCCCATGAAAAGCTACTGTTGGGGTTGAGTGAAAATTTCCTAGAAACATTTTTCCTGACACCAGTGACAATGAAGATGGGTGATCCTGAATTTGTTTTTCTTGCTCTTTTTCTCTGTATAAAGATTGTCATTTTCCAAGGTGTGATACTACACCGAATCTGAAGAAAAACACTGCAGTAAACTAAACTTCAAAGTTTGTAAGCTTTTTAAGTAGTTGTTCAGCTGCAGTGAAGTCATTCTTGCCATCTTTGCATGCTAATCTATATTCTATGCAAGGTAGTTCACTAGATACAGTATTTTAATGTAGTAGGAAATTGTACACCTACAAATTGCCAGCCTTACTCTTGTTACAAGTTATTTACCCTGGTACTGTGTTCAATCCAATAGGATCGGGGTCCAGCACAGCCCTCTATGCATGAAAGAGGTGGTCCTCCTCTTCATCCCAAATCTATTCTACCACCGGTAAGAAAGATCAGAATTGTCCTTATTTTCTTGCGTTAAATTCCTTAATGCTTTGGTGGAGGGAATTAAGCTTGGAAAAGTAACAATGCTTCACATGGGGGTATGCCTTTTTCTGTAACGGTTAAAGCGATTGTAGTATCTGGGGCCAGTAAGAATAGGACCTCAACACAGCAATGCTGCTAATTGTGTAAATGGTGTAAATCTTGTAAGTGGTGTGTGAAATGCTTGTGAACTTCAAGAGCTTTTGATTATCTAGCTTTACTTGGGACTAGAGAGGAGAGGGACATTAGGAAGGTGTGTAAGGGCTGAGTGTGGCTTAATATTGGCTGCACGCCCAGGCAAACAGGGAAATGAAGTTCTGAGTGAAACGTGTAGGTAGCAGCTGCTTACCAGTTTTCAACAGTGCTTATTAAAACCTTAGTTATCCTGAGATAACCTTGAATTTTGTTGGCTCCTTGGACTGTCTGTCTGAGATCTGCCAGAGCAAACTGTAACCAAATCTAGAAGGCTTTTGTCATCGTTGCGGTCACTTTGCATTAGCAGCAATAAGAAGTGACACAAGCTCAACTGAATCTTTACTTTCTGAGTTCAAGTTGCATGGATATGGTGTCTTTCAAACCTTACTTTGTAAAAATGCCATCCAAACACATCAGTAGGCAAACAGTTAAAATATTGTATTTCAGCTAGTTTGTTATATGTAATCATGCTATAGCTGACTCACTGATTTCAATACTACAGCATCCTCCTCCTCCTGATCGCCAACTGGGACCTGGAAGGCAGGGACCCTTTCCCCCTAAACCGGTACCAGATGAAGATGAAATCTGGAAGCAGAGGAGAAGACAGCAGTCAGAGATATCAGCTGCAGTCGAGCGAGCCCGTAAGCGCCGAGAAGAGGAAGAAAGAAGAATGGAAGAACAAAGAAAAGCAGCTTGTGCAGAAAAGCTGAAACGGTTAAATGAGAAATTTGGTTGTATGACAAAACCCTCCCGGGAAGACCCTCTGAAAGAAAGAGAGAGGGAGAGGGAAAGAGAAAGGGAGAGAGAAAGGGAAAGGGAGAGGGAACGGGAGAGAGAGCGGGAAAGAGAAAAGGAGAGGGAGAGGGAAAGGGAAAAAGAAAAAGAAAAAGAGAGGGAGAGGGAAAAAGAAAAAGAAGAAAAAGAAAAACTGGAGAAAGCAAAAGAGCAAGAAAGGGAAAAAGAGAAAGAAAATGAGAGAGAGAAGGAAGAAAAGGAGAAGGAGAAAGAAGAGGAAAAACCAGTACACGAAGCTCCTGAGCCTGTGGAACCTGTGGTAACGCCTGTAGTAGAGAAACAAGAAAGTGAAAGCAGGAATAACAAGGAAGAAAAAGGTATGCTTGCATGCGAGTAGGAGTTGTCTCTCTTGAAGCTGAGCCACAGAGCACAGTAGTAATCTAGCAGTCTGCTTGGCATACCTGATGAACTTGGTGCATCTAGATGATATATTTTCCTGGCACGCTGCAGCTGCTGACTCTGTCATTTGAGCTAGACCTGTCTGACCAATTCGTGAAAGTGTTAAAGGAAAAATTGAGTTCTGTGATTTAAGCAAAACATGAAAGAATACAAAAAAAAAAGCAAAAGACCTTTTTCTTGCTAAAAGAGACTCAGCAATTCATATTGCCAAAAGGCAACATCAGTTATTTCAGCTATTCTGTTCTTTAAGCAAGCCTAGAGAAGTAGACACAAAGAGCACATGTTTATACTTAGCGCATTTTTTTTAGTGGAGTTTGAATGCCACAGGAGATCTCTGTTAGGTTATTCTTAATACGTTGGTGTCATCCCTTAAATGGATAAAAATGATTGTAAACCTGAATTTTGGTTCATAAAGAAATTGATTAAAACTTAATACAGTTGGTCTTCTTAAATCACACAATACTTGCAGCGTAAGCTGAGCAGTCATTTACAGTTTTTTGAGTTTAAAGGGAACGCTGAGAAATATTAATATTTTGAGATTGTTCTTTTGTGTGTTTTGGAAATTCTAACTGTGAGGTTAGAGAAAGCAGGCTGCTTTCATTTTAGAAAGATATCCTTTATCTGACACTCTGGTTAATGTGAAGTTATTAGCTTTAAAATGCACTCTTGTGTCCTGCATCTGTTTTTTTCAGAAGATCAGGCAGTCTTTACCCGACAAGACAGTGGTCGGAATGAGAAAGAGATTTCACAGGTGACTCACGAGAGCGAACCAGAATCAGGATCTCAACCTCGTCCTGCTGTTTCCTCAGGCTATTCTAAACAGTTCCAGAAATCATTACCACCGAGATTCCAGAGGCAGCAGGTAACTGGCTAGTTTGCTAGAAGGAGAAATAACATGATGTCTTCTGCTTCATTCTGAATGACTGTAGGAGTTTGGGGGGGGCGGGGGAGTCCAAGTTGTTGGCCTCCAGCTTCTGTAATATGTATTGTATTGGCAAAATTGGCTTTGTAGGGAGCACTTCCCATCACTTGCAAAGTACACAAGTATGCAGGAGACAAGAGAGGCTTTTAAAACTGGCTGCTTTTGGCATCAGTTACCAGAAGTAGAGCATTGCCCCATGGATACTTGATCATTGTTTCTGCAGCTTTACATTAAAGGCCATGGCACTCACAAATATATTTTGCATTCAGTTCCTATGGTCTGAAGAGCACTGGTCATTCACAACATGAACAACGTGTGGATTGTTCTGTATCTCAGCTGAACACTAGCAAAACTGTAGCTATTCTAAATTGTAGAGTCTGCCTCCGCCACCCCTCCTTTCTCCTAGTTCATCCTGATTTGTGTTTGTGATTAATTTTCAGAATGTTCAGTATCCCAGAGGTGACTGCACCCCTTGTTTCTGAGGGTTATTTTAATTCTGCTCAAGTCTTCATCTTAACATAAAGTCCTGTAATGTGATTTTCTATTATTCAGGAGCAAATGAAACAGCAGCAGTGGCAGCAACAGCAGCAAGGTGTAATTCCACAGTCTGCTCCTTCTCAGCCTTCTAGTGGCCCTGTCCCTCCTCCCCAGCATAGACCTCTTTACCAACCAATGCAACCACATCCGCAGCATTTAGCTTCAATGGGTTTTGATCCACGGTGGCTTATGATGCAGTCTTACATGGACCCTCGAATGATGTCAGGAAGGCCTGCAATGGATATGCCTCCTATTCATCCAGGTAAAATCTGGCAGCTCTTCTGACCCGTTGAGCTTTTGGGTTTGAAATAGATGTCTTTTCTTAACCATGTTATATATGGTAAATGAGCTTTATTAAAAAAAAAATGAAGCATCATTGGAGACAAAGTAGATTTTAATGATTCTGGCAGATTGAGACTAGTCATGCATCAATGTATATCTTGACTACAAAGTAAAATCAGAGCTTTCTCCTGTGTCACAGGCAAATTACTGATGGCTGTATTCAAAATGTCAGGATAAGCCTTACTTGCTTACGGATATTATAGTTGGTATGAGTTACATTGTTATGCTATAAAAACAGTATATTTACTGTTCATCTTTCATGATATGTTAGCTTTTGGTGTTACTTGAATTATTTCAAATTTTTAAAAAAAAAAAAGTTATTTTTATCTTACGTGCTTGCATTTCTGGAGTCTTGCTAAATTCCTATTTTGAAATTCTTGACACTGAAAAGTCCTTTTAAGCTTTCAGAATGGCTGTCTGATTTGTGATTAGGAAAACTAATGTGCATAAATAACACCAGACTGGCAAATAATGTAGTGGAGAGACCACTGAGTCAGAAGGAGCAGGGCATGAGGGAATGCATCTCTTGAAAGGAATGTAAGGATTGAATGGAGGAAATGGTAACCTAAACAAAAATGATTAAAACCATAATACTGTTTTAAAAATGTTAACAAAATGGGACCTGGAGTCTTAATAGAGTACCAAGAACCACCTGTATGTACATTCATCTTGCCTTCTGCCATTCGTATCTTAGAGCGTAATCTTCATTCTGAAGTCTACAGGTCTACAGGCCTGGTTCTCTCCATTGTGATGGAAACAGGCAGCTTTTGCTTTTGTTGGTGTAGAGGGCACTGGTGGTGAGTATGACTTAATCATTCTGAGATCAGTTGACAGTGAATAGACATTGGGTTCCAATAAGAGAAGGTGCAGAGGAAAAATAGGAGGACAGAATAGTGCTTTTCAGGACCTCCTGATATGCTTTGTGTTTCATGAGTTAAGTCTCTTTGCTAATTCAGTTGTTGGACTTAAACTTGTAACAGGAATTATGCCTCCCAAACCACTGATGAGAAGAGACCAGCTGGAAGGATCAGCAGCTAGTTCAGATTCATTCGAACATATAGCTCGCTCAGCAAGAGAGCATGCTGTTCCTTTGTCAGAGCCCCGCATAATGTGGGGGTCAGATCCGTACCCCCATGCAGAACCTCAGCGAGCTAGTTCTCCTCCCAAAGTGTTAGAAGAGCCTGACAATTTGAGGTAAGCCTGAGCTATATACTCTCGTCTGTCACTACTGAGCCACACCTGCTTATGCATTTGGCTGTGTAATTTGTTTTGTAAAACATGGTTTAAACTGTAAATTCAGGCCAAGTTATTGCTGCTTTTCACACAAAACTTTAAAAGGAGTTGTGGCTAGAAGGAATGTACTTGGCACTCTTGTATAAAACAAGACATGCCTGCCACTTAATAGGGCATAGAATAACAATTTACCCATTGTTTAGGATCCTTAACCTGACTTGATGAATGATGATTGCTGTAATTCTGCGAATTTTCAGTTTTATAGAATGCTGCTGCAGTGTTGCTGTCCTTTGTCTGCTCTCCGTCTTCCCCATATTAGTGAGCTTCTGCCTGGCATATATCAGTTTCAAAAATGATGTGTTAAGTGCAAGTGGTATAAACCAAGATGGTTGCCTTGGGCTTTTGCCTTGGGCATCTTTGTTGTACGCCCCCTCCCCCCCCCCGTTTTTTTTTCCTGTAGTATCATACTTGCCAATAGCCTGCTAACATGGAGGTTCCGTCTAAAATGCATATATAGCCATTAATATTAATAGGTTCCTAAAGCCAACTGTACATCTGGCACTGAATTTTTAACCAGAGTGGCAAAAAATGGATCCCTCTAAAACTAGCAGCCACTGTGAAAATTGATACGTTGTTTCCTGGATCTGACAGAAATCCTTCATACGAACAGAAAATCATTTAAGTAAGTATTTATGAATGAGAACTTTATCCCCCCGGTAATGTTCATAATCGTTGTTTCTTAGATCTGAGGCACACTTGGAGCAAGAACGAGTTGCTGTTCCTGCTGCACCTTATCCTGTAGAACACAACCAGCTGGACTCTCATCCAAAGACAGACTTTTTCAGAGAACCAGGAGAGGTGGAAGTACAAAAGTTCCCAAGCAGGCCTTTGGAAGATGCCCAGCCTCTCCAAACTGACACATCTAACACTAAAGTTAATTTTGAAGGAATTGATGAGAATATTTCACGCAGCTCTGCGGAAGAACACATGCCTGTGGGGGAAAGTCACTCTTCATTAAAGAGAAGCATTTCCCATGGCTCAAGTCATTCTCTGAAATCAGAAGAACAGAGGAATGAGACAACAGCAAATATCCCTAAAATAAGTAGCAGGCCTGTTGAGTCGAAGGAGACAATTGAGAGAATTGAGATTAAGCCCAAAAAAGAAGTTTTGATCAATAATAGAACATCCGAAGGACCTAAACCTGAAAAAACTTTTAAACCTAAGTCTGAAACAAGATGGGGTCCTAGGCCTGGTTATGGCAGGAGAGAGGAAGGCAGTGATAGACCAATAAGAAGATCGGGTCCTATTAAAAAACCTGTGCTTAGAGATATGAAAGAGGAGCGTGAGCAGAGAGAAGAGCGTGAACAAAGAAAAGAGAAGGAAGGAGAAAAAATAGCTAGTGAAAAACCAACCAAGTCTGAAAAAAGCGACAAAAAGGAAGCACCTCAAGTGCCAGTGCCTCAGACTGAGCCAGAGACATCCACCTCTAGCAGTGCTCCTTTGGCTAAGAAGATGGTCCAAGATGCTGCTCCAACACCAGCAAGCCCAGAGAGCAGTCAGACTGAGACTGCAGCTAAAGTTCCAGTTCAGCCACCCCCTCCTCCAGTCTCGCAGCAGCTACCAGCTGCACAGCCTGCTGTTCCACAGCTTCCCCCTGCGGTACTGCAGCAACCACCGGCTCAGCCACAAGCACAGCAGCAGCCACAAGCACAGCAGCCAGTTACCACAGTGAAAGAGGAAAAGCAGACAGAGAAAGTAGTTAACAAGGAGACTGTAGAGAAACCACGCTTAGAAACCAGACCAGTAAAAAGAGAGCCTGGCTTACCACCTAGGACATACTGGAAAGAAGCTAGGGACAGAGACTGGTTCCCAGATCAGGGATACAGAGGCAGAGGTCGTGGGGAGTATTATTCTAGAGGTCGTAGCTACAGGGGTTCTTACGGAGGACGTGGTCGGGGCAGTAGGGGCCATAATAGGGAGTATCCACACTACAGAGATACTAAGCCTAGAACAGACCATGTGCCTTCTGGGCCTGTTAGGCAAAGAGAAGAGAGTGAAACTCGCAGTGAGAGTTCAGACTTTGAAGTAATTCCAAAACGACGGCGACAGCATGGTTCAGAGACTGATTCTGACAGCGAAGTTCACGAAAGTGCAAGCGACACTCTGCTTTCGGATAAGGATAGTCTCATCAAAGGCAAGCACCCAAAAAGAGAGGAGAGAACTGATGGCAAGAAACCTACAAAGCCGCTGTCATTCAAACCTGAAAACAATATCAGAGTGGACAGTAGATCTCTGGAGAAAACATATATAAGAGATGATGAGAATAAACCTAAACCAGGGTTTCTTCCTAAAGGAGAGCCTTCTAGACGGGGCAGAGGGGGAATGTATAGACGTGGTGGAAGGGATCCCGGTGGGCGTCCTCCACGACCATCCACAATAAGGAGACCAGCCTACAGAGACAATCAGTGGAACCCCAGACAAACAGAGATCATTAAACCAGAAGATGGGGAACCTCCAAGGAGAAATGAGCATTACGGACCTATACCGGTTGACAAAAGACCTCCAAAATTCGAGAGGAAGTTTGATCCAACTAGAGAGAGACCACGAAGACAAAGGCCTGCTCGGCCTCCAAGGCAGGATAAGCCACCACGCTTCAGGCGCCTAAAAGAGAGAGAGGCTGCATCGAAGATAAATGAGGCAGTAACCAGCTCATCAACTACTGCTGCAGTCCCTAATGCAGTTACTGAGCCCTCCAACGCTGCTCTGGATGTTTCAGGAAGTAAGACGCCAGACTTGTCCAACCAGAATTCTTCAGACCAGGCAAATGAGGAGTGGGAAACGGCCTCGGAAAGCAGCGATTTCAATGAGAGGCGTGAGAGGGATGAGAAGAAAACAGCAGATGTAGCAGCGCAGGTGGCTGCAAAAGCAGGAGAAAACACTGGAGCTCCGAAAAGGGAAATAGCCAAGAGAAGTTTCTCTAGTCAGCGGCCTGGAATAGACCGTCAAAACAGACGTGGCAACAGTGGACCTGCTAAACCAGGGAGGACCTTCTCAGGGCCTAGGAGTGACAGGCGGAGTGGTCCTCCACCCAGAAGTGGAAAAAGAGGGTGAGTACCAGCTTCGGTGAGGAAGCAGCGTAGCTGTGGTCATGCGTCGTTCTGTTGTGGTTCAGAGTCATTTATAATTGTTTCAGATTTGTAGTAACTGGTAGACAAGTGCAAGATAACCACGTGCACCCATATCTCTGTGCTTTCTGTTTTTTGGTTTGTGTGTAGAATCCAGAAAACTGACTGAAGTGCAGAGTGTTCTTACATGTATGCACAGTGTTAAAAGCTTAATTAAAAAAAAAAAAGAAGTAACGTATTTTCTCAGTCGTGGTGTTTCCCAAGATCTGGATGCAAGCTGAAGGGTTAATGTGAACGCTTTTGCAGTTTAATACATAGGTTGCTGCCTTCCATTTGGCCTGTTGTATTTTTAGGTCAATCATCTAACAAAAGCATGCTGAGACATGCTTGCCATTGAGAATAAATTTTGTTTCTCTATACTTGAAATTTGATTAGAACTTGATAATTATCTAATGTTACTGTTTTCCCACTGTTTTGTAGCCATAGAACACAGTAGTCCAATAGGTGGGAAGCAGAGCAAGCCATTTCTTCATTGATTCTTTAACTTTCTTGTTCTTGTAGGTTGCCATATATTAAGTTCACATTTTGCCTGGACTTTAAAACTTGAAATCAGTGCTCTAATCTCTGAATTAAAAATACTGAGACTTTCTTTGATTAACTAGTCAGTTAAATATGATTTTGAAACAAAGGCTGGGTTTTCCAGGTTCCACAGCAAAGCCAGAATGCTTCAAGTCTCTGACTCTGATGGCTGCAGAGAGCTTCTGGCAAGGGAGCCTATGAAACATTGCATACTGTAAGCTTCCATTTTTGTGTGTGCTTGTTTGTTTGTTTCTCTGCAGAAGGCTTTACTAGAGTTTTGAACTGCAAACCTGCTGCATTTTGGTGTGTCTAACTACATAGAGTGAGGCAGAGTTCGTCTTAAAATCTTCCCCTTTTTTTTCCTATGAATACTTCTGACAGCAGTGCGTTGGATATGTCACCAAAACAGCTTTTGCTCTGCTTAATTTCTGCTCACTGAGGAGTTGAAAGTAAATGTCTGAAGCCTACCAAGAAGTTGCACATTAAACACTCTCGACCCTATAATGTGATTTGCATTTTGTTCGTTCCTTCCTTCCTATGCTCTTTGGATGGTAATTAATTTTCCTAATATAATGTTTTTTCTAATATAGGCCATTTGAAGACCAGACAGCAAGCGTGCCTGGTACTGATCCCAGCAACAGCAACTCTTTGCATCAGGAAGAAGGAGGTGTTAACGGAGCAGGACAGAAGAGCACCAAGGATGCAAGTGGCAAAAAGAGAGAGGAACCTAAAGCTGGTCCAAAGAAGCCAAAGGAAAAAGTGGATGCTTTGTCTCAATTTGATCTTAATAATTATGCAAGTATGTATTGATAAGATGCCATGCTAACAAGAATTTGTAACCCTGCAGCTTTGCTGGATATATTGCTAGATGTTTGAAAATGTACAAAAGAAGATGACTTTTTGAAATGCATGAGTAATTGTATATTTTAGTATTGCTACTTTTGCCATATTTAGTTAACGTTTTCACTTAGTAAATATTCCCTTCTAGTTCACTTGCAATGTACTTAGTAAGCAAAGCTTTAGCTTTTATCAAGGCCATCATCTGTATCTGCTTATGGAGAAACTGCTTCTACCTAAAGCAGTTCTCACTTGATGTATTTTATCATGCACTGCACGTGAAGCTGTTAAAACAGCAACATCTGTATCTTTCCTCTTTCAATAGGTGTTGTGATCATTGATGATCACCCTGAAGTGACAGTAGTTGAAGACTCCCAGTCTAACTTGAATGATGATGGTTTCACTGAAGTGGTGTCTAAGAAACAACAGAAACGCTTGCAAGACGAAGAGCGCAGAAAGAAGGAGGAACAAACAGTGCAGGTACAAGACACAGCATTTGTAGCAGGCATTTGTGATGGGAAAGAGCTCCTTGCAATACTGGGAATGTTATGAGGTGTGCAGTATCTTGGTTTCAAGAAGCTATATTTTCACCACTTAAATGTAACTAGATAGTCGTATTAATTTTGCATTGTTAAGAATTAGTAGATTAAACTAATTTTCACTTGGACGTCTTAGGATTCAGTACTTACTGTTTGGGCTACCAGCTGCAAGAGTGAAAATTGGCTTCCACTTGCAGGTTTGGACCAAAAAAGGATCGAGTGAAAAAGGTCGAGGTCAAAATTCCAAACTCCCACCCAGGTTTGCCAAAAAGCAGCAGCAACAGGCAGCAGCTGCAGCTGCACAGCAGGCACAAGCTCAGGCACAAACTCCGTGTGCAGCACCAACTCCAGGTCAGCCACCAGCTTCTGTTCAGCCTCAAAATCAGACTGCAGGAGGGACAACAGCCAGCACAGAATACACAGTGTCAGGCAAAGTTTTGCAGAACACCCAGGCTCACAATGGTCTAGGAACTGAACTATGGGAAAACAAGGTGCCTCCTACAGCAGTCCTGAATGAAATCTCCAAAAAATGTAAGTAGTGTCTTCTGGATTCTTTTTTTTTTTGGGTTGGGGGGGGGCAAGTATTGTAGTTAGAAAATGCTGATTCTCATCTCTTGTGTTTGTACATGGAAGTGTATTTTGCACAGGGAATAGAGGGCAACAGTGTAATACTGTAACCTATGAATACCCCTTCAAAGAGACTTCTGTAGTGTGACATCACTCAGTATTTTCTGTTGTTATCATATTCTTTATTTACAAAAAATAAGGATATCACTCCCTTCAGAAATCTGTGTTTTGCTAGGCTTGGTCAAGCTTCCAAATGTGATGATCAACCCACTTAAAAACAGCTAAATAGGAATCATATTGCTAACTCCTGGATAGGCTAACAACTTCTGAATCAGAACTTGGTTAATCAACACATCTATGGACTAATTTTCCTCAGTTGGTAACTTTAGTCAGTGCATTGAGCAACTTAGGTTTTTTGGGTGATGATTTGGTTTTAACTCTTTTCTTACTTGTCAGTGGGACCTATTAGTCCACCTCAGCCGCCTTCAGTGAGTGCTTGGAACAAACCTTTGACGTCTTTTGGATCAGCTACATCTCCAGAGGTAAGGATGAAGGGAGAATAAGAATAGCTATTTATGAAGCTTACTCAAATTGATTAACGTGAAGATTGGATACAGATTGTCCTTTATTCAGGTGTGGCCATACTTCAACTAGTGTGTGAAAAATTTCATGAAGTAGAGAGGTAGTACAGAAAGACACAGGCTAATGCTTTTATTGATTGCAGAACAGAAAAACTGTGAATCAAATCTCACATTTCACAGAATTTATTGATAGCTGCTGTTCAATGCATATTTTTAAGTTAAAATACTGCCTAGTTTGTCTGTGAATGCTGACATTCCAGCTTAGTAATGCTGACAGAAACAGGGTATCTCCAAGGAACCAGACTTCTTTTGTGTCTCTGCTTAAAGCAGAGTTATGGTAAGTGGTAGATGGACAGAATAAGAAGTAAATGCTTTCTAACCATGGTGTTCTACTTATCCCCTGGACTTTGCATAGCCCTAAATATTTTACTTAAAATCATGTGGTTTAGTTCTCTTAAGCTTTTTTGGCCTTCTTGACTTCATTGTTTTGAAACTGTTAGATTGTCTTTATTCTCATGACACCATTTTGGAAGGCATAAGGAGATCTATAAATCTTTTTTAGTCTTTAATTGTTGTTCTTGAATGTTAATTTTGAAGTTTCAGAAGAATGATATGAACTTGAATCTAGACTTTTTTATATTGTATTTCCTTTTCTGTACCGGATCTTTTTCTTGATCTCGTTTATGTATTTCTTCGCTCTTTTACTCCCCCCCCCCCCCCCCCCCCAAGCTCTTATATGCAGTAGGAAGCTGAGGATAAAGCAGTACGCTGTCATATGTTGTTTACTACTTGCAAATTTATTGCAGTCGCAAATAATGCATTTGCTGGCAGAAGGTGAAAGTATACTTGTCATCTTCAACTTTTAGTATACTTTATGCTCTTTCATTAACTGGTGGTAATGTACTGATGTAAGTCTTTTGAAATGTGTTAAATGCTTGCTTTTTAAATAGGGAACAAAGCCTGGGCAAGAAGGTGGAGTTGAGCTTGGTATAGAAACTATTCAGTTTGGAGCCCCAGCTTCCAGTGGTAGTGATAATGAAGTTGGCCCTGTACTTTCTGAGAAGTCGACTGACAAGCTACCAGAACCAAAAGAGCAAAGACAGAAGCAGCCTCGGGCTGGACCCATCAAAGCACAAAAGGTAAAACATCATGCTTTTTAAACTTAAAAAGCAAAGAAATTCAGTCAAAAAAGAAGTTACAAATAGTTGATTTTAAAAATAAAATGCTAATTTAAATAGGACGAGACCTATAAAAATTGCATTCCACGTTTGTATTTCCTAAAATAATAAACAAATGGTTCTTGGAGAGAGGATGGGGAATTCACTTAAAGAAGTAATTGTAAGTACACAGCATTCTAATGCAGCTGAGTTCATCCGCTGACTGTTTGGAGCAACAGATGTAGCTGCAGCAGAGATGGGATTATGAATCTGTTAGCTTTGCTGGGAGAGTATGGATTTGGTAGGGTGTTTTTGTTTTGAGTTTTTGGTGTACACCTGTGCTTATTTTGCTCAGGTTGTCTTGAGGCAGGCTATTTCTGTCTTACACCTCCAATTTCAGTTCTTCCTGCCACCATGTCTGCCTCTCCCCCACGCCACCATCTGCACCCATTGACACATGGTGCCTTGTTCAGTTTTGTACCTCAGATTACCAAGTAATACATCAAGTTGCAGGGAAATAAATGTTCGGAGGAAAGGGAAGAATGTTAGAGCACACTGATAAGAAGTCTCAGAAGCACGGACGTCTAGATAATTAATTTTTTTGTAATAATCTGGGAAGAGCGGATAGGTAATCAAACTTAAATTGTTTCTCATTCTTCTCCAGAGACTTAGGGGCTCCAGTTAACCATCATCAGTGTGTGTTTCCTTTGTTGCCTCTCACAAGGAGCAATACTTCTTCCTCCTGTCATTTAGATTACACTCAGTGATCTTTCAGGTTAATGAGACTTACTTTCCTGTTGTTTTCTCCTCCAGTGTGTACTTATCTCTGCATTGCTAGCACTCAGCACCAGCTCCTTACTCGAAGGAAGGGGTGGCTCTGACAGATAAACTTTGCTTATGAGTTCCTAAACCAGTTGTTTCTGTCTGCCGTCTTGTCTGAGATTTGGCAGTGGTGCTGATGTACATAAAGCCCTTTTCGTCTTTCTAGAAGACCAAGTGCTTCCTTTTTTCTAAAAAAAAAAAAAAAACTCTAAATCTGAAAGTGTAGTTATATGCAGAGTGAATTTAATGAGGCACTTAGTGGCTCTACTGCAGCTGATGATTTTCATTGCAAAACATAAAACCCTTACAACAGAGAAATGTACAGTAGCTAATCGTGCTGGTGAGCTGTAATAACACAGCACATTCAGAAACCATTGTCACGCCTAGAACTCCCCCTGTGAAATCACCTGGATACGCAATTCCCCCTAAAACTGTAAATTTTATGTGTAGAGAGTTGGCTTTTTTTCCTGCTTGGTTTTAACTGTTAAGACTCTTCAAGGTTTTGTTGAAAGACAAACATGCAACTAAATAGTAAACTCACTGGAGATGACCATTTTGACTAGCTTTTCTGAATGAAGTTGCAATCCTTTAACCCTCCTGATGGAGAGGAGGGGCGGGGAAAAAAATTCTACACACCTCCCATCGTGATGGTGTGCATTACGAAGCCTAGATATTAGCTTGTTCGATGTCTACAGGCAACGTGAGAGGACTGTACTAGAAACAAAGCAGTTTACCTCTCAGGGCGTGATATTAAAGTGTCTGGAGGAATTTCTTCTGTTAATTGTTAGAGGAAAAGGTATTTGGGGTGAGGTGGGTCTGATGATCTTGATTGCTGCATTGCAAGCTTAGGCTCTCGATTCTAAGGTATTTTCTTCCTTCCCTCTAAAGACACTTTCCGGTCTGTACTGGCCTTGCAAAGGTACTAAATACTTGGGAAAACTGCAGCCCTCCTCAAAGCCCAAAGGGTCTTCATCTATTTCTGAAACAGGTGGTTTGTGTTTGTAGAGACATACCATCAGCTTCTGGTTTTCCACTATCGAAGCTTAAGCAATAGGATTTCATAGACTACCTTTAAAGAATTTTTGTGCTGGTCTGTAGTAAGGTGGCTGAGCCAGGAAGGATATGCCTCTTTAAACAGAACATTCGTGTTCCCTGAGGCCCTTCATTCTTTAATTCAGCTGTACAAAAAGGAACTATTGAATTATGGCAGCTACTGGAGCCATAGTCTCTACAATATAAGGCAGTGCTTGAATGTGGGTGTTTCTTTTGTTGGGTTTTTTTTCTGGATATCCCTTTAGTGCTCAGTCACCAGGAAAAAATGCTGCCAACGCTGAGATGTCAACAAATGAAGGGAGTCCTTTTCTAGTCTCCTGGAACCCTGTAAAATCAGAATTCCCTGAAAACAGGAACAACCTGTATATACGTGAAGTCTTGTGGCTTCCTTACTTTTCTGTACTTGTAAGAAAAGTCAAAATGGTTTTCTGCTGTAGGTTTTAATTAGGTCTTATTTTAGTTGTACTTTATATAATAATATGTCTTGCTTGACAACAGTGTTTAAATTCCTGTTGTCCAGAGTGGATGCATTTGGCATATTTAGCACTAATTTAGTCTTGATTGATTTATGTATTAGAAAATACTTAGCTTTGAGGAAAGCTTTGTTAGATTTAAACAAAGTTGTTCTAAGCATGTTAAAATATTGTTTTATGGGCAAGATGTGGGGGGAAGACGTGACTGACAAGTTAACGCTAACTTAGCTTCCAGACTTGAGTCCAGTAGAAAACAAAGAGTATAAGCCTGGTCCTATTGGGAAAGAGCGTTCTTTAAAGAACAGGAAGGTGAAGGATGCCCAGCAGGGAGAGCCTGAGGGACAGGAGAAGTCATCTCCCACCTCTGTGAGAAGTCCAGAACCTGTCACTGCAAAGGAAACCAAAGCAACAAGTGAACTGAGTACGGAAATAGGAACAATGATATCTGTGTCTGCTCCAGAGTTCGGAACAAGCACAAAGGTAAGAAAAATGTTGAAATACTGCAGAGCACTATATGTAAAATAAGACTGCAATGATGTAATTAACGTTTGATTGCCTGCTGGTTGTAGTTATCTGGACAGTAGAGCCTACTGATTAGCAGATTTGAAACAAATAATTACTGCTTGAACGTAAATAGTTCTCTGGAAGTGGTATGGAGATGTGCTGTCACAATCCTTACAGAGATCAGCTTGGAAAGTTTTAAAGTCCTCAGCTGCCTTAAAAGCATGAAAACTGTCCCGAGCTTTAATTTTCCCTGGGGAGTGGCACTAGAGCCTGCTACAGGCAGATTGTGTGATCTCGTGTCTTGAGTGTGTTTCTGGTATACGCAAGATGAGAGCTTGCCTTTCAGCAGAGAGCTACAGAAAAGAAATGTGCCCAGTGGTTGGTTGAGAGCATGGATGTCCTGAAGCTGTGAGTTAAGTGTTCTGTTGAAGGGGGAAAAAAATAAATCTCTAAACTAGGAAAATGCTAAAGCATTGGATAAGGCTCAATCAGTTTACATAAAGGTTCTGTGTGTCAGGCTTGGGATGGAGTCAGGGCGCATCCTCTTGCAGAATTCAGGACTCATCGTAGTTGTCAGCATGGAACTCCCCTGCCTTCCAGTGAGATGGTCACTTACTGTCAGCCTTCACTGTTCTGTAGCTCAGTTCTTGGCTGTTATGCACTGAAAGCACTGAGTTGTAGAAAAACATCCATGGACAGACTCCTGTTTGTGTAATGGCCTATGTGGGGGCTGTCTTCAGTCCGTTACATGTTTAAAGCAAGAACTGCGAGCGTTCTTAAACGGAGAGAAGTCGTGCGGGATTGAATAGGTGCTAGTTCAATTGTTACAGCTGCCTTGGTAATAGGAAAGCTTGCAAAGCAGTTTTGTGAGTTTAGACTCAAGTTTGTTGTATGCTTTCTCAATCTGTCTCTTCCTAATCTTAAGCAGAAACATTCTGACAACACTTAGGAAAACCATTCCTCTGCAGAAGTTTCACTAATAGCTGAAGGATCTGAAATGCAGATCAGTTTCTACGTTTAAGCCTGCCGTTGGGGTTGGGGGGGAGGAGTCTTAGCAGGTATTTGTCAAGCTGTTGTACAAGCTGAAGATGCTGTTCAGATGAAATCTTGTTGCAGAGCAAATGTTAAGGGAGGGATGCTTCCTAGCTATTAGCTGCGAACTTGATTTTGAGCGGAATGACAAATGTACGGAAATTCAGTGCAGGGTTTTCTCATCCTTCCTAGCAGTTGTTCTCTTAGGTGCTGGATTTGTGTTGACACCAGAACTGGATGAAGTGCCCTTCTTTTGTACACAGAGTCACAAGTGCAGAGCCATAAACATCAACCTGTTCAAGTGTTTGCTAAGGAGACTATTCTTTGTATGCTATGTACTTTCTCACTGTCTCTCCAACTTCTGTTACTAGTGCTCAAGAGGAAACTCCTTTCCTAGTCCTGTAGAGTAGGCATCTTTGATTACTACACTAACTTGGTGGTAGCTGTGGTGAGGTAAATCAGTACTGTGTCCTCTCTATAAATGTATTTTAAAAGAATGAGATCTTCAAAAGGGAAGCCTGGATTTTGTGCCTTTCTGGCCCCAGTTAAAAGCAGGTTGCCTGTGTTCTTTGAACCACCACAGCTTCGAAGCGTCAAACCTCTGTCTTCTGAAGGGAAGACCAAATTAAAAGGAAAATGGAAGGTTTGTGCTCGGCATGCCAATTTCCAGCAATTTCTTCACTGCTTGAAGTGGCTTCTATTAGAAGCATTTAATGTATGACGTAAATAGGCCTTAAAACACCTGCCTCAACAGTTCCAGATTTGCTTCTGAATTCTGTTGTAATGCAGAGTTCCACGGGCATCGGTAGTAAGTTTTCTAGGAAACGAATGGTCATTTTTTGTATTAACTTCTATGGAAGTTGAGCCAACAACCTGCAGATTTATTAGGGAGGATAAACTTCATCGGGATTTCACAGAAATAAACCGGTCTTGGTACTTTTAAAATGGTTTTAAATACTGTCCCAGTCTTGGAGTTCCTGTGCTGATTTATATTGCAGCTGCTTTTTCTTGTCTGTAGCATCGTCTTCGCTTCTCTCCTCATTAAAGAGCAATCTTTAGTCTGTTGTTTGAATGTCAGATGTTTAATTGTTAGCAAACCAGAATGATCTCTTTGGATGCTCTACCATCCTTATTGGGAGACTGCTGCTCAGGTTGCAGCAAGGCGCTCTTTGTTTCGTGTGTTTGTTGATTTGAATGGTTATGAAAGCCAAGCTAGCTGTCTTCAGAAGCAGAGACTTTGTAAGAGTATCCCAAAACAAGCCCCTTAATAAGAGCATGTGTATGTAATCAGACAGGACTGTTCTGCCTCAAACTGTAAATGTAAGTCACCTTATACTAATGAGCTGTTTCTCAGGAACATATCAACATGATGCTCTGAAGCAATTTCAGCTGTTTCTCTGGGGTTTTGTAGTATTTTTGGAGTAAAGGCAATTTGTTGCATAAGTCTCTGAATCAGGTAAGACATCTTTAGCTTTCTTCCGTTTGAGCATCTCCAATTAAAGTTTTGAAGCATTCTAATTTCAGGAATGATCAGGACCTAGTCGATATGGCAGCAAAGATGTTGGATAAATGATTGATAAAAGCTGTATGTTGCAGAGGTGATGTCAAAAAGGAGGCATGCTTTATTTCAAAATAATTTCTGAAATGGTTCATTATCTGACAAGCACTCTGGTTTGGATTAATTCCATCTATCAGGAATAAATCAAACATTCAACAAATTATTTGTAGGCCCTTGGTGCTTTGTAGCTAGGTCAGCTGTGAGGTCTGCTGTATCCTTCTGTTCATAAAGTCACTTCAGGTTTTGTGAGCTCTTCCTTTTGAGCAAATTAAACAGTTGTAAAAAGTTTACTTGTTTTTTGTTCAGATATAAATACCCTGTAGATAAATTCAGAACTTCCTGCTGATGCTATTATTACAGTTACTAGTTTATAATTATAATAAAGTATTCACCTGGTTTATTCAGTATAGCAGTTGTACAGAAGATTCATTTTAATTGTTAACTATATGTAAAAGACTCCTGGACTTTTTTCTATCAGTAAACGAAAGATGATGGTTAACCAACCCATGATGTCTGCAGTGCTGTTTTTACAGCTAAAGCACTGTCTTTTCTGCATGTTTAGCATGTAGCTTATTCTTGTAGAACAGTTGAGTATTGCACACACGCTTCTAAGGGCACCACAGTAGATATGTTAGGGTTTTTCTTGTTTGTTTTACATTCTCTTGGGAGTGAAGTATTTCTATGCTGCAAAATTATCCAAAGTTGGGAAGATAGCATTAATTTTGAGATAATTTCTTTTGTGAAGAACTTTAGTGTTGAGACCCTGTAAAACTTGGGTCTAACCTTGAAGACATTTTGGTAATGTTACTTTAAAAACTTCTTGTCTTATGTGATAAAGTATCTTAAAAAACAGGAAGCCCTTCAGTTACGCTTCATTAGAAGGATCTTGTGATTAAAGCTGCTTTGTGCACTTGCTTTGTTCTACTATAAGGTTACCTGCTGGATTTAAATAACAGCACGCAGCGATTGCAGTTTGGTAGTTTAAGCTGTGGGAAATGCCATATAATCTCATATCCCACCAGTTCAACAAGTGAAGTAGGTTCCTTCTGTCTCCATCATAAATATATGTGTGCACATCCTAGCCCTTAGACGTCTGTTCTTTGTCCTGGTCTTTTACCAAAATAAGCTTATCCTTAAGGATGGCTCTTTGTTACTTGCTGATTAGTATCTTAATGCTTCAATTAATATTTTAGGAGATATTGGCACAGACTTGAGCAGTGAATTCAATATACACTTTTTCATAGTTTATCATCATACTAGTTGAGTATGGTTGCGTTAAATAAGTATAATCTCTTTAGTGCCTTCAGAGGCATTGTGTTGGCACATCCAAACATTAGTCAACAGCTAATGTATGCTTCACTTAATTCTTGGTGTTTGGTTCTGTGAAAATGATAGAGCTTATTCTGGGCTTTCAGCATTTGCTGGTGAATTAATGGATCTTGGCTAATTCAGGAGTGTATGGTCACACTATTTACCTAACAGTCTTATATCAGTTCTTATACCACTTGTTTGTCTGGAATACACTCAGATTTAAGTATCCAGTGACAAAGACTAAAAACAATGCTGAATTTTGGTTCAGAGATAAGATGAACAGGAAGGGTGCTGGCATAGGTCATTCTCTAGGGAGCTGGCAGTGCCATCAATTACACATTTTCAGCAGGGAGTTTAGACCTACAGCTGCAGTAGTCAGTGGCTACAGTTAAATCCATGAAAGTGGATTTGATTCATGGAGCACGTGATGGCCTACCTAACTATGAGGATAAATAAGCTACTAGAAGGAAGGCCTTTGGATAGGCTTGCGCTTCCGCCCCTGTTCTTTCTTGAAATCACTGCCCAGTGCAGAAATTAGGAGGCAAACTTTTAACTGTCCCGAGAAACTATCTTAGAGTTTGAGACAGGACTTAAGGAAAATTGTTCCGTCAAATAGCACCCTGGGTTCTCTTTTTAATCTGGAAGACCTTGCTTGTTACAGATTTACCCAAGATATTCCTGTTTGTTTAAAGCTACAGGAAGATTTCAGCTAATACATTTTTATTTTTTGAATTGAATGAACTGGACTAAAAGTGCCTACAAATAGCTAAAGCATCTTGGGAGACCAAGGAGTGCCTGTACCACCACAGTTCCGTATGTTTAATGCCCAGGCATGGCATCACTCTGTATCCTTACTTTAAAGACTGTATTTTGACTTGTCTCAAGTCATGCTTGGTGAGGTCATGAGGCAAACTGTAATCTCCCCCACATTCTCTTGACTTCAATAGCAGTTCAGCAACGAGGATTGCTGAACAAGGACATGCCTACCGAGAAAAAAAGAAATCTTTGGGGGATAAAATTCTAACCTTCTGTTGAATGGTGAGGTTCCTTCCTGTGGAAAGGCTGACCTTTGTCCAAGAAATTGAAAATCTGATTTAGGTAAGGGAGATATTTTAATGGAATTATTTTTCTTCACAGGAGTCTGTAACAGACTACACTACACCTTCTCATCCTAACACAGTGGCTACTAGCAGTACAAAAATGGAGGAGACTTTGGTGACGAACGTAAGTCTATTGCAGTGAATCGACTTGACGTTGAAGACAAGAAAATTTCTCACACTTCCTTAAAGCACAAAATACTGCCTTCAGTTAACAAGTCACTAGAGTTTCTTCATGTTGACTAGCTGTGCACTACCCAGTGATCTTACTCTGAAGGACAGTTGTTTCGATTAATATCTGTTCTGGAAATCTTTCCTTATTTTTCAATGACTGACAGAGCAGAGAAAGTGTAAAAATGTGTCTAGGGACAATTGTAAAGTATACAAAGATAAGTATAATGAATGCGCTCTCAGCAGTAGCTGAGCCTTGAACCTGGTGCAAAAGTCTGTAGGTGAGTTTGAGGAAAGGCTTCTAAGAAGAAAGCAGTTTTGAACTGTAGCCTGAAATCAGTGACTGTGTGTAAGGGGAGCAGCTTAATGGCTTTTGAAAGCGTGCAGCAGGATTTCAGTTATTCAGTAGAGATGTAATATCTACAGTCCTCACAAAGCTAGTGATCCTGTGTGTGTGGTGCACTGATTGAGAAGACCAGCTGGATTGTGTTGCGGAGTCAAGTTTGTCTCGAGCTTGCTGGGATACCGGGTTGGAAACACGGATCTTGTTATTTTTGTTTGAGTAGCAGAAGTATAATTAGCTCAGAGTTGAGTCACTTGTTGGTTGGGGGAGGGAAGAATTCATGCAGTAGTGTCTCAGGTTTTTGCTGATGTCTCATGAAACGCTTTTCAGCTTACTGCAGCATCCTTTAATGCAGTTGTGAAGCAATATTGGTTAAGCTTACTCTTCTGTTGTATTTTTGGTGGTGTGGTTTGTGGCTTTGGTGGTTAGTGCAGAAAACTGACTTCTTTTGTGTAAATGGTGTTAGTGTATACTTCAGTGTGGCACGTTGGAGTTGGATTTGCAGCACAGGAAACAGGGGCTCCTGGCCTCAAAGGATCTGTGGTATTGCCTGCTTCAAGGCTTCAGTATCTGTATCTTTTGGATTAGCCTCATCTCATCAGTAGGTGGAAGTCCATTAGCTGTGGTCTGTGAGAGGAGAAAGATGGAGAAGGAACTAGTCAGAAAGGAGCAGACTGGCCACTGCAGTATTTTTGGTACATTCTATTTAGTGTATCAAGGAAATCATCAGCATTTTCTTCAGTAAAGACAGAGATAGCCTTTTGTCAACTTTATTTCCCGAGGTTTGACATCTTTAATCTTTAGAAAGAGAAGATACCTGAATTCGGTGACTGGATGGCAAATCCGTTTTGGTTTGTTTCGTGGTCCTGTGGCTCTGAAGGTTTTATAGCTTCCTCTTTTCGGAAACTGCATCTCAGAACTCAAGAGGTCACTGTACCCCGTGTACTGTATTGGTACAGAAGGGGCCAAACTTGGCTTGGGAAGAATTTTTGCGTATCAGTAAAGTAAAATGGTACTTCACAGTATATCCCAAAGCAGAAAATCAGTATTTGTTTATGCAGAAGACACGGACCCTTCAGAACCCTAGTCTTCAGCCTCTTTTTCTTAAGAGAGTTGAGAAGCATCTCAGCACCTGCTGAATGACCTTTTCCCACCTACCATACTTTCACCTTATTTTATCAAAATCTCCCTGCCAAATGCTCAAGCCTTGATGAAGTTGTAGCTCACTGAATAAAGCTTGAGCTTTGCTTTTTCTGGGGCTTTCATAATAGACGTAGTTAGAATGTGATGTGTGTTGCCTGCCTTTCAGGTGCCCCTGCCCCACACCCTTCCCCTCCCTAGGAGGGAGACTCTACAACAGAGCTCCAGCCTAACTCCAGTTTCTCCCGCTACCGTCGACCTCACCCTCAAGGTATGTACCACATCCCTCTAAGGGTTGTTTTCTTGCATGCAGGGGAAAGTTAATGGAGAACTTGCTGGTAAACCTTTTTTTAGAGCCTTCCTTTGTTTCCTCTGCTGAACTGCTTCTGCATATAAACGGATGGCTGAAACACAAGACTATCAAAGGATGCATTTAAATTCTAAATCTCTAACCCCATTTTGCATTAACACTTGGCATCAACCAGTCTTGGCTCCCACTGCCCTGAAAAAGGATCCTAGCATTTTAGCATTGTACCATTGTGTTCATGACAAACCATCAGAATCTGACTGATTTTTTTTCTTAGTTTTTTAGTATGTGGCATAAAGCAAGTTGCTTAGCTGGGTATTAAAGGCTGCAGAGAGTTGCTTGGGTAAACCAAGCTTGATTTTCTTAGCTGTAAGATTTTGGTGCTGTTTTGAGTTGGATGGCTAAAGTTCTAAAAAAAATACAAAGTAGGTGGAGTGTTGGTGACTCTGAAAGGCAGTTCTATTAGTTAGTCAGAGCGTGCTTTGTTGTTAAAATATTCTCTTGTTTTCTGCTCTTCAGTGTAGAGTAAACGTGTAGAATATTTTGAGTGGCGTTTTGCCGTTTTGATGGATTTGGGATGGTGTGTATTGTATAACTCACTAACATAGTATCAGTCTCTGTTTTGCTACTGTATCTTTAGAAGTTTTTGGTATTTTTGGTGTGTTAGATCTGCTTTGCTATTGTGACTGCAGGTGATTGAACTAGTAGAAACATTGTTACTACTACTAGTATTGAGTGATGCTTGAAATTAGTTTCTGTAAGTTACTTAAAAACAAACACCTGAAACCAGGGATTGGATGCAGGACTAACACTGGAGAAAGTTATTTGTCAGTCCTGGTGAGACTTCGGTCTTGCTGGCATGGTTTGACGGCTGCTTGCTCATATTCTGTATGGATGGTAGTTATTAATGATCTCTGGTTGTGTCTTTGCTTTTCTTTTGTTAACACTTTTTTCCTGGGGAGAAAAAAAAAAGGTAACATCGTAGATGGGGCCAGCAAAATGGGGAGAGGGCTTTAGAGGAACAAGTAAATTAACAAAACTATCCAATTTTCAGTTGCATTCTCGTGTAACAAATTACCGTAATCTGACTTTCTGGCGCCTGAAAGCATTTTTCTGAAGTAGCAGTCTCTGTCTAGCAACTGGATATCAATCCACACATAATACAGGTAGGACTGTTACTACAACATGATAGTGCAAAGAACACGACGCTGCTCGGCCGCAGAGCAGACTGCAGTGTTTGTTCATGTATTTTGTTCTGCAGTTCTAGTGTCAGTGATTTGATTCATTTCTCAGTGGATGATAAATCTTGGGTGTGTGGTAACAAAATACGTTGAAGATCCGTGTTTTGAGGCTACCTTGAAGTACGCTCTGATTAAAATCCGAATGGAAGGATGTTGGGAAACAGCTTTGTTTCCGTGTTCTCTGCTCCAGCCGCTGGAACACGGCATCTTTTTTCCAAATGCTGAAGGCAACAAGCTTGTTTCGAAGCGCATGCTGAGACTATCGCTTCCACAAAAGGCTTTCTGGCCCAGGCAGAGCAAAGCTGCTCTTTCTTACCCTGTTTCATATCATCCTTGCTTTTAAAAAAAAAAAAAAAAAGTACCTTAGGAGCAACAGAAAACAAAGCATTTCCTTCCCTCCCTTAGAACTAAGTCTCCAGGCTCTGCCTCCTTCCTCCAGCCACACCTGCTCCCAGTACTTCGTATCATTCTGCAAGGGTGTAGGTGCAAAAGGTGCTCCTCTGACAAAGATTGAGAACTCTTTTCCTTGCACCAACTTTACTAAAGACATCTTTGCTGAGGCAATAATCCTCTAAGGACTTATCTGACATGGCTATTGCTGGTTAAGGAGCTGAGCAGAAGGAAGCCAAAGCCATCTCAAACTGAACTGTTTGGCCTACTTCCGTGTTCTCAGTTCAACCTAAAATTCCTGTGTAGTCACCTGAGTCTGGAATCTGGCATCTTCTGAATTTCTTTTGTCAGTCACCTAAGCTTTGACATAGAGAAGCGCATGCATGTAGGTATTTGTGTCCAGTTAAGTTTGTAGGTAGTAAGTACTGGACTGTTAATTCAGTGTCAAGCCCCTAACAGGTGAACAGTTAAGAAGAAGTCTCAAGTAGCCAGGATCTTCAGCCTGTGCTTTCGTCTTCCCATAACTGAGCAGTAAGCAAAACCACAACACTTGCCTCAGTCTCACTCCATTTAGAGCTACTTCGTCTTTCACATCTGGTCTGTAGATGGTGCAGTGTTGGTACTTATAGAATACCAGTCTCTCTTCCATCCACAGATTATGGAGCTCTCTAAAAGCAAGGCTCAAATCTCTGTTAAATGCCCTTTGTAGTGAATTGGTTTGGGTATGGAATGACTTGAGAAATCTTGGTAGCCTCTAGGTTTGGAAGACAAAATTCACTTTGTAGACTCCTGCTCTTGCTGTCACTAGTTACTTCAGGACATGAACTTTGATGAACATAGTAGAAGCTTCTATGCATTCTCCATTCAGACATCTCATTTTCTCATAATTCCAGTGCAGTATTCCACCTTATGCAAAATGCTTCCCAGCAGATTATTATAAATTTTGACTTCTGTCATAGATGCAAGAATCAGAAGCAGTTAGGAGGACAATGTTGTGATGGGGAAACTGCATGATCATGGTCTCAAAAAGGAAAAGAGATAAGTCACCATCTTCAAATATTTGAGGTGCAACAGAGTTTCTGTCCTTCCCCTTCTACTCTTGAAGAATGCGGAGCTCTAGCTACTTTCCTTATGAACATGTATCAGTCGTGTTAGCCTCTATTTTTGTGTACTGCTTTGCTTTTTATAACTTTTGAAGCATCTAGCCAAATAATCCAGGTTCTTTTTGGCCTGTCCAGGCTGTGCCTAATGCATTTAAAGCAGAGTGGTTGAAAGCGTGACTTTGAGAGGCTGCAAATCCCAGTTAGGGCACTCTTCTGATCCAGGCAGCAAGGCTGGTGAGGATGTATTTGAACCTTTACAAATACCTTTAAATAGAGCATCTGGCCTTGAGAAGCTTAGGGTCGTATCGATGAGGGCTTTTAGCCTCTGGCATCCAGCTGTGCACACAGTCTCTCCATTTCAACCTCCAGCTGTCCTCAGTTGTAGAGAAGCCTGTGGACTTTAAGCGTTTAAATTACTGGATGCGATCTGAACATAAGTATTTTCAGTAGTCCCGCAGGAGTGTCTCAGTTCAAAGATAGAGCCTTACGAACCTATTCTAGCAATGATAAGATTGTTGTCGACTGCAATGAAACAGTAGTTCTTCTCACTTTTGGTGGAAGAGAATTGTGTATAAAAATTTTAGGTTGAAGTTTCAACTTACTTGCTGTACAGTAGCGAAACTCTCTGTAGAAAGAGGAGCGCGAAGCATCTTTAGCTTGAACATAAAGCAGTATGCACAAGCTGTGTCAGCTTTGATCGTATTTTGAAAAGCAGTTGATTTGGAAATTTGCACTTGACTGCTCTTGGGTTTTCCGAAATGTGTGTTAGATTTGGCGGTCACTCAAAATGGATGACTTAGTAAGAAAGCAAGGAGCTACTTTGTTTAAAAGGTCCAGTTAACTTATAAGAAAAAGTCTTCACGGAAACACTTGGATTCTTTTGTACCGTTCTCTTGCTTCCCGTGTCGTTTGCTCTCTGTGTCCAATAAAAATAAGCCAGGTTAGTGTGAGTGAACTCTCTTTTGAGTACTCAGTGTTAAGATGATCTGTGCACGTGTGCAGTTGGAACAGATAAGAAGCTCCAACTTCAGGCCGTATGCTTTTTGCATGAACAGAGTTGCACGATTATGGTGATTTTTTAAGAGGCTCGCATGAAGCCTGAGTTGCCTTTAGAACTAAAAACAACTGTTAAAAGAGGAGGGCTGTTGGACTGGTTGAACTTCCTAATAGATGAGGAAACTTGTTTTCTTTTTAAATAGATGGAGTCTGCACGCAAAGCGTGGGAGAATTCCCCGAACATGGGGGAGAAGAGTTCACCAGTGACCTCAGCAGCGTCTCCCATAGCTGGTGGCAGCAGCAGCAACAGCAGCAGCAGCAACGCTGTGCCAAGCAGTGGTACTTACAGCTCTTTCTCTAGTGCATCAATGCCTCCTATTCCTGTGGCTTCAGTTACACCAACAACTTCACTATCAGGTACTGGTTGTCAAGATTGCGATGTCCTGTTACGTTGCTCTTTGTTACGTGTTCCAAGAAGTTTGGAACACGTAGTTTCCCTATGGAAATGTTTAATGCAAAGGTGACAAATTTTGCGCAGATGTGAAATGTCAGATCTGAACAGTAGCTTCCTGGATACCTCTAATTAACAAAGAGATCCTTCCCCTATTGCACTTCAGTCAGCTAAAAGGAATACTGAGAAGACATCTTTCTGCTTATGCTACATATAAGGACTTGAAAGAGGATGTAAGCTTCTGTTGGCTGACATATTAGTTTCATTTTGTTTAACTGAGTGAAGAGGGGGAAGCAGGATTTTTTGGAACAGGTGTTAGTTCTGGCAGCCACTCACTTCCAGCAGACAGGTTCGTCTTCCAGCAAACACGTCACCCACCTAGTTGCACTGTTAATTTCATTTGCAGATTTACTTCTAGAGTCGAGGCTTCAGCAGCTTATACCAAGACTCCCTTGCATTTAGGGGAGAGCAAATGCCCGACTGCTCTTCGTGAGCCGTGCTAGTTCCCACCCTTGTCATTTGCCGCAACCTAAAGATGCTGTATCTGATTAAGTCTTCACATCTAGGAACATTAGAATGTATGTCAAAACCTCAGGTGAGGTTCTTTAAAAAGACCTCTCTTTGGAGCCAGGCTTTTGGTCTTGAGAGACACAATCACTGTACATTGTAGTACTATTAACTGAGATAACTACTTTGATATTTTCATGTCCTCCTGTGCTTGAGAAGGGAGAGATGATATTGTTGTAGCTCTTCCTGTAGTGAACTTAATAGAATTGTTCTCTCCACTCTATCCACCTTACAGTGATGGAAACAGCTGAAGTAGATTTCAGTTTTCATTACCAAAAGTGGCTGTGCTTGCATAGCTATACCAAAACTCTGAAAGAGAGGAGGCTTTGGAGTGTCTTCAGCTAGTTGATGATACACCACTTGCTTCTGTCCTTCCAGGAGCTGGAACATACACGACCTCTTCACTGAGTACAAAGACTGCAAGCACCTCGGACCCTCCCAATATATGTAAAGTGAAACCACAGCAGTTGCAGACAAGCAGCCTAGCTTCTGCAAGTCACTTTTCCCAGCTGAGCTGCATGCCATCCCTCATTGCCCAGCAACAGCAGAGTCCCCAGGTCTATGTCTCTCAGTCTGCAGCAGGTAATGGTGTTTGAGAAACCATGTGTCTGCTTCTTTGGAGTTCTGAAGCTTGAGAATTGAATTTCATTCTGAATTTATCTGTAGTAAAGGCAGAACGATGGAGAATATTTTATAAGCAAATATTCACTAATTATCTTAATCTACTTATGCAAGTGATATAAATAATGCTATATTGTGTTAGCTTATTGAGGAAAGTGAGTTTCTACGTTTTTGATATACCGTTTTTCTGTTTCAGGATTTTAAATCACTGTTTTAAGACCAAGAATTACTTACTGCTGGTGATTTTAGTAAGGTGCCACAGTAGTTTATAGTCACGGCATTTTTCTTCAAAGGAAATCCTACGTATAATTAACCTAAATTACATTACAGTAGAGCATGTTCTTTCCCTTCCTTCATCAAAGTGCCTGTTTTGGCTGGAATCTGTTTTGTCCCGGAAGAATAACACGGGACTGAAGATGCGTGTGCAAGACTGATAGATTCTGATAGGGGTGAATTGATACCAAAGAAAAAATACCACACTTATTATGCACCCAGCTGTTGTGTTCAAACTCTGGTAGTTGTTGTACTGGGAAGTACTGACAGTGGCTGCATCTCTAACTCTTGGTGAAAACCTGTCTAGCAAGGGAATGCTTGGAAGTTGATACTAATTGTATTTCTCTTCTTGAGGTACTGCAGCTCAAATTCCAGCTTTTTATATGGATACAAGTCACCTGTTCAACACGCAACATGCACGTTTGGCACCACCTTCTTTGGCCCAACAGCAAGGCTTTCAACCAGGACTTTCTCAGGTATTGGGGATTTCTTTTTTCTTCCTTTCTCCTCTATCCCAGCTTTGCAAATTGGCAGATGGAGGCAAGAGTGGGAAGATTCCGCAAAAAAACGAAATCATGCCTACTATTGCTGCATCATACTGATGCCTGTGGACGGTATTCAATCTCTCCTGCTCTTCTTGATTCAAAACAATTGTCATAAAAGCTTTCGCTCACAGTGTACTTAATGTGAAAGTGCATGTTCACAAGGTGCTTATATATGATCATGTTGAGACAGGCTTATTCAGTTTGTTTCTTCTTTATGCAGCCTGCTTCAGTTCAGCAGATCCCCATCCCCATCTATGCACCTCTGCAAGGGCAACATCAAGCTCAGCTGAGTTTAGGAGCAGCACCAGCTGTGTCACAAGCCCAAGAATTGTTCAACTCCTCTTTACAACCTTATAGGTAAGTAGCGTACGTGAATTTATTTGCTTTTTGGGTGTCAGAATTCATAGAACTTGCTTTCTTGCAGGTATATTCTGTGTTCAATATCTACTTCATCTTTCTGTCTTCCACAAAATCTTTAATCTGTTTACCTGTCTAAGAACACCGTACACAGATTAGCTGGTTTGCATGTACGGGTGGAGCTGTGAAATTCTGGGTTTAAAAGTTATGAATGATGTTTGTATCTTGAGGAAACTAGGCTAAAAAGCTGAAAACAACATTAGTCTTAAAAAAAAAAAAGTGTTTGGGGGGAGGGGAAGTCTGACCCTTTAATTCAGCATTTTGTTTATTTTCGGACCAAACCAACATTGGAGTCTAGAAACACTTGGAAATGCTAATTTGAACCCCATAGGTAACCCCAGATGGGTAGAGGATAGCAGATCACGTTTTACAATAAATATTTTCTGTTTGCTACAAAAGATCAATGTATCTCAGATGGCATTGAATTTGTCTGTGTATAAACCAGCGTTCAATTTTCGACTGTGAACTCTTCTAAAGCTTCCTTGTAGAATCAGAATCAGAATTTATTCAGTGGTATTCTGACAAACTTGGTTAGTTTCACTTTGAGACAGTTTTCTTGTGAAAATAATTGGAGGTTTTGCATGTGCACATAGAAAAGCCTATTGCTTGTGATATAGAAAGCTGAAGCCAAACTAAGTAGGCTCAGCAGAGGAATCTGACATGTGTATCCTGGATCCTTTAACCTTGAATCTCTCTCTGTCCCATGTACTCTGAGTGCTTTTTGTACTGGATGAATCAGACCAAGTGTTGGTTGTCCTTCTAAAGCTGACAGAAGTGGTTGCAAACAGTTGGCTAGCTGCAGAAACACAATCAGTCTGGCATGCAGTCCAGATTAAATAAATGCTTCTGCCTGATCTAGTTGCACATAAACCCAGTATTAATGGAGTTTCAGGTTGTGCTCTTTGAGGGGACTAATACCTTTCCCACATCTTTAAAGATACAGAGAAAGATGATAAATAAATCTTTGTGTAGGTAGATGCATATATATAAAATACATGAGAATATGTCTACTTTGAAGACAATCTTTGCATTCAGTTTGGAAAAGCTTCTTTTCCAGTGCTCATAATTAAAACTGTACAATTAAAAGAATGATGTGTAACTTAAGGTACAGAATGGAGTTAAACTGGATGTTCTGTCAGGCTAGCACAAGGTCGTAGGCATAGCAGGTTAACAGGGCTCATGTTATGCTGGTATGTATCAACCACGTTCTTGGTGAAGGTATTTTTACATGGAGAACACTGTCCTTTGAGATAGAGTTTTGAGAGTTGCTTAAACTCTTACTTGATTTGCTGGTGTGAAGGTGGCTATTCAGCTGACCTAAGGGAGAAGTTTGGAGAAATACTTCCTGGTGGACTAAAACAAGCTATCTGTTGCAGTGCTTTGCTGTTCTGTTTTTGGTCTTTGCTTTTTAAGCTGCAACTTTGCTATGGTGGTGAAAAAGCAATTGAATATCTAGTTAAAATTAAAAGCTTTGGTGTCTGTGTTCCAATTTTGAAGCCGGAACGTTCATTTGGAAACTACAGTTGTCAACATCCAGTAACTTAACTTCTAAGTACCAAAGGTCAGGCTTTGGAGATCTGTGAAGTCAAGAGTACAAAAGCAATTTGCTTTATGACTAAGTGGAACTGCTGACATGGTACTTTGACACTGACCTACCTTCCAGTGCATGAACTAAGAACTAGTAGTTACTACATATTAGTTTGGTCAAATGATGAAAAAATGCTTTACCTTGGTGCGTACAAGGGTATAAATAATAAAGCCCAGTTATTTTTCATGTGGTCTTTAGTATCTATTATTTTGCTGCCTGCAGAATTAAAAAAAAAAAAGCAAACTCTTTTTCCAGTAAAAATTTGGCCAATCGGGTTTTCTCATTCTGTTTAAACGATATAACTTGTGTTCTTCGATTTCTTTGTTTTTATACGTAATGCTCCAATCTATTGCAGGTCCCAGCAAGCTTTTATGCAGAGTGGTTTGTCTCAGCCATCACCAGTAGTTCTGTCTGGTACAGCCTTACACAACTTCCCAACAGTACAACACCAGGAGCTTGCAAAGGCACAGTCAAGCTTGGCATTTCAGCAGACTTCTAATACACAGCCTATTCCAATCTTATATGAACATCAACTTAGTCAAGCTTCAGGACTGGGAGGCTCTCAGCTTCTTGATACACACATTCTCCAGGTAGGAAGTACTCAAAACGCAAAACTTCTGCAATGGTTCGATTAAAAACAATGCAATAATAAATAAAGTATTGCCTACTTCTGAAATAGTTACACGATAGTCAAGGTGGCAGAAAAGGCACTTGGAAGATAATGTTCTTTTAGTTTCATAAAGGTATGTTAGAATAGTCTCTTGATTGAGGATTGTTCTCCAGAATACAGGGATCTTTGCACTTGTTCTATTGGTGTAACAGTGTAATAGTGCACTTCACGCTATTGGAGCTCTTGATTTGGTTTCTGTTATTGTAGGTAACAAAGAGCTATTCCACCATTTGCAAATAAGTGCTTTCTTATAGTCTGAAACAGTCAGGTTTTCATATTCTTGTGCTGTTCTTCCTGCTGTACTACTTGCCACACTGTCTCAGTTTTAAGAATTAAGTAATATCTTAATTGTTACATTAAGTATTATTAAGTATCTCATAATCAAGCGTTCTTAATGTTGGTTTTTGCTCTTCCTAGGCCAGAGCTACGCTCACCCAGGCCTCAAATCTGTATTCTGGGCAAGTTCAACAGCCTGGCCAGAGTAATTTCTACAACACTGCCCAGTCTCCCAGTGCTCTCCAGCAGGTAAACTATGGCATGGTAAATTTCCTAAATTGTATTCTTCTTAAAAGCATGTTGTTGTTGATGGTTTGGGTAGGTTCAGAGAATCATTAATTCTTCAAAACTGCAAGAATTAGAGACTGATAGCAGAGGAGAGTTACTGCAGCAGCACTGCAAAACTGAGTTACTGAGAAGTTGAATGGCCCGCAAGTTCATCATGATTGTTTGTCTCTGGCCTCCTTCTCTTAAATAGTTCACTTTCCAGTGACAAGCAAAGATCTAGTTTGCACGGTGCTGTTGCTAATTGGTTGAGGTATGTGCTGCCTTTCTGAGTTCAGATATCGGTGGTAGAGAGAGCCAAGTAAACCACAGGGTGCTTTGTGCAGCCCAATTGTTAACACCGAGTTTCACTGAGTTGAATAGTCAGACTTGCCACATATCAGAGATCAAACGTGGAAAAACAAATGAGAAGTGGGCAGATAAATGATCAAACAAGCAAAATAGGACAGCCAGATCAGTAACATGCATCAGGAGATTGGTAAAATAGTTCCAGTGGAATTCTTTCGTGAAACGTCTGTTAAGTTGCTGTGTGCAAGTACTGTCATATTTACAGCATGCTGTCTAGTGGCTTCCCTCTTCTGGTTCAATTTTCGATTTTTAAGTGGCTTTGGGGAGGAAAAAAAAAAGCTATAGTAGACTACTTAATACACAAGAAGTTACCAGAACAGATGTCTAGAAAAAAGGTATTTACAAATTAGGTCTCGTCTGTTGAAAATAGAGCATAGTTTTAAGGACCTTTTGGAAGCGTTCATAGAATTGTGTTTTTAATGTGTTCAAGTGGGACTGTCTCTGTACTTCTAATTTTCATCTTTCAGAGCAGAACATCGTTAGGACTTTGACATCTGGGGAATATCATATCACACATAGTCTTGTAGTCACACAATGCGTTTTTTCCGGTTTGAGCTTGATGGTCAAACTAAATACAAGAATTCCTGCCAGTTAGGTCACTTTTGTGGTATTTTCACATGCTTATTGCTGATCTTTAAGATCCCTTCCAACCCAAACTATTCTATGATTCCATAAGAGATTAAGCCACTTACCCTGTATACAAATGAAATCACAGAACTAGTAAAGAAAGTTAAACTTTGGCCCTTGTGTAATGTTACTGGTGATTCTGTACTTCTTTTTTTCCCCCAGGTAACAGTACCTTTACCAGGATCACAGCTTTCTCTGCCCAACTTTGGATCCACAGCACAGCCACTTATTGCCCTACCCCAGTCTTTACAACCACCACTACAGCACACGCCACCGCAAGCACAGGCTCAAAATCTAAGCAGACCTGCACAAGTAACTCAGCCTTTCAGAGGATTAATCCCAGCAGGAACTCAGCACAGCATGATAGCTGCAACTGGAAAGGTAATAGTATGGATTAAATCTACAATACAAAAATTAATATGAAGCACAGCTATTTGCTATTCTGTAGTACCAGCATGGCAACCTTTGACTCTTGCATCTAAAAGACATGCCTTGATCTTAGAAGTTAGAGAGGGGAAAAAAGAAAAGCCAGCCAAGATTAGTCCCTTCGTGACTGAGTCTGTGCATCTTGGGAAGGCTTAGCTGAGTTTTGTTTGTGGCTGGCTTGCTACTGCTTAATTTGCACTGCAGGAGTACTTTGTTTGATAATGGCTTTGTGGACTAGTAGAATGTTTCATGGAGAGCCCCATATAGAAAACTGTACAGAAGCAATTGTTAGAGCATCATCACAGTGTCAGAGCTGGTTTTTCAGTCTGGTCGTGCTTCTGTCTGTTTCTGGTCTAATATTGGAGCAAACTGCAAGATTTCACTTGTGCTTCCAAACTAGCAAATGCATGGACTGGATTTGTAATGCTGCCACCTGCTGCATGAATTTATTCTATCATGTACCTGTTGCTCTAACAGGGTAGATGTAATCTTTACTAATACTGTCTTGTTCTCCGTGTAGATGGGTATCCCAGAGAATTTCTGTTAGGTAGCTGTGGTGAAAAACATCGCAAGAGAAGCTTGTGTATCTGTGTGTAGATAATTCTAGAAAAGGGAAGTTATCCCTTCTACTTCTGTGAGGACATTAAATTATCATCTTTGCTGTCCTTGAATGTGAATCTAAGAGCGAATGGCAAGGAAACTAGACTTTGTGATGCAACAGACTGGAGTTTTAGGGACTTCAGTGGACTTTACATTAACTGTGACCTTAAAATAGAACTAAATTCTACTGCTCTCTGAGGTTCTGCTTTTCTGAAGGGCACTGCAAGGTGCATAATGAGAACGTAACACATATTGTGCAAAGGCTGGTTTCATGGTGAAAGAAAACTTGCCTTGAGTGACAGCTCTAGCAAGGAGGTAACACTGAAACAGAACAGGAAACTGGAATGCTGCAAGGGAATTTTCTCCTTTATCAGGAGCCTCTGTGGTACTTGCTAACAAAGGATGTGTAGAGCTGCCATCCAACCACGAGGTCTCTTAAAATTTCAGATTTGTAGGTACGTGGCATTTTTGGATAGTGAACAGCACCACACACTCGTGACGCTTTCAGGTGGCACTGATAACACTGTACATGAACACGGTTAAGCTTTCTGCCAGGTGTAGCAAGGTCTTCCCCAGAGCAGGAAGTCATCTAGCTCTAGATACTTAGAGCTTGTGGCCTAGATTTCAGAGTACGGTCACTATTGCTTCAGCAAGAAATGAGGAAGCTATGGTGGGATGGTGGGATTTTCCCTTAGGTGCCTTTGCTGCTCTGTTAGGAGCAGCTTTATAGCTATATATTGTTATATATAGCTTTATTATGCTTTATAGCTGTGCGTGGAAGGACGCTGTTCCAGAGACTAATTTATTCTGTTGACTGTATCTGCAAAATAACATGCAAGATTCGTTGCTCCATTTAGAGACTGAAGATTTTCAGTGTGAATGACTTTTACTGTGCTTTTGGTTTTTTGCTTGTTTTGTAGAACTTATCTTATTCAGCTCTTCCTTTCAGTGTTTTTCAGGATTGTAGCGAAGTATTTTTCTGTGGTTTCTGAGGTGGGAAAGAAAACTTGAAACTGTTCAAATTCTTTACTCTTATTGAATTAACATGTTAATTGCTGTGCTTTTCAGATATCAGAAATGGAACTGAAGGCATTTGGAGGTGGTATCGATGTTAAACCTGGAACACCACCAGTTTCTGGTAGAAGTACTACTCCAACCTCCAGTCCCTTCCGGTAAATCTCTTCTGAAGTTCAAAATTCAAATATCAGATCTGGAAAATTCACCTAGTTATACATGAGCAGCCAGCTCTGCAAAGTGTGGGATGAGGGGCTACTAATGCAAAATACAGTGTTTACTTATAACTTACAAGGAGCGTGCTCTTAAGGTGTATGTTATCAGATCCCCACTGCACTCAGCCAGAAAAGTAAAACTCAGAAATAAGACATTAAAAATATTTTGGAATTAAACGGAACTAAACAAATCAACTAAAAAATGCCCTAGAATACTGAGTACTGGGCAGAGATGTACTTTGGGGTAAAACTACCAAGACTGAAAACTACACTCCCAAGTGTGGTGACTATATTTCATTGACTTTCACTGGAGCAGACTGGAAGTGTTCAGGCTTTTCTAGCGAAGCAGAAATTAGTTTGAGCTCCTGCATGCAATCCCGAATTCTTTACTGCATTATTTCATATAAGGAAAAAAAGGAGCGAGGAAGACGGTCTGTGTCTTGTAGAAACATGTCGTGTAGAATCTCTGAGGTGCAGCTGAGTTGGGACATACAAGAAGCTTTGCTGTTAAGTGTGAAGGTATTGGGAGGATGCAGAAAAACATAAGAGCTCAAAAGTCCCAAGTAAAAACTAAACAAATTTCTGTAAGCTTGTAGAATGCTGTGTGCACTGAGTTTAGCTGCCTTACTTGTCACTGTTGTCCTGCTACTCTTTTTACATTGTGTTTTGCCCACACACTCTGCACGAGAACTCTCTGCAAGTCAGCCTCCATTTTTAAAGAAGGCTGTTCACTCTTTCCTCCTTCTCTGAGAGCTGTTGAGTGCCCTTCCTCCAAGTAATCTTTCAAGCTTCATTTAATTCATGGTGATTCATCACGTCTTAGAAGTTCTAATGGAGGGACATGCTCTCAGCCAAGTAAAATAAGAAGAGAGCATTTTCTCTAGAACTCTGGAAATCTGCTCAAATGCATTTTTAAAACATTGGCCAGCAGGTGAGAGTGGAAGCAGCTGCACGTTGCAGTTGAATGCCTGTTGTGACAAGCTCAGAGCCTGACAACAGTATAAAGGGAGCAGGACTGAGCAAAAGGGAGCAGAAAGGGGAAGAAGCACACACTTCGTTAGTAATTGTATCATAGTACTTTTGGGAGAGGTCTTTCATATAGACATAAGCCTATAGCCTTCCCATATCCTAAATATTTCTCATATTTTTTCTCTTTGTCTTCTTAAGTTCTGGGTTTTTTTCACTTTGAACTGACAGTGCATCCAGAAAAACAGCTGATCCCAGCTTCTCTAAGAGATTTCCCCCCACTCCAAGCTGCCTTTTAATTTGCAGCTAATGATAGAAACACGCTTTGTTTGAGAGCAGTGTGATTCTAACCGATGTTTTTCTTTAGGGCCAGTTCTACGAGTCCTAACAATCAGTCCAATAAAATGAACAGCATTGTCTACCAGAAGCAGTTCCAGTCAGCAGCTGCTGCTGTGAGAATGACCCAGCCATTTCCTGCACAGTTTGCACCACAGGTAGGAAACTGCTGGCTTCCTGCAGGCAAATCTTGCTCTGTAGAACTCGGTGTCGTCGCAACTTTGTTATGTTTCTTCAGGTTTTATCACAGGGAGATGCACAATGAAATCCTTTTAAAAAAAAGAAACGTGTGAGGAAACTGATTTCAAGATGAAGGCAAAAACACCTTCTGGTCTTACTAACGAGTAGCGCAGGTTTTGCGGTGGGTTTAATTTGAGAGTTCTGTGCGTGCCGGGGGATCTGTTAGAAGGTGTGAACGATGTCAGTTCTTGTGCTGGCTTTCCAGGGAGCACAGCTTTACAAGGGTGCTACGTCCCGGTTGTGGATGACTGTAGCCAGGCTGCTAGGGAGAGGTAGCCTCTGTAAAAATGTAGGATATTTCTCTTTAGGCTTTAACACTTGAGTGTCTGACTGCAGAGCTTAAGGTTTGATGTTTTTGGATTGCAACTAGCAGAAACTAGTACCTAGACTTCTCAGCACTGCCTTTAGTGACTCCTCCACTGCCCTTGCGTGGGTCTTCTCCCTTATTACTTATGATGTCTACGTTGTCAGTAATACGTGAAGGCACAGCAGCACTCAATTGCTGTTCTTTCTTGGAATTAAGGTGTGGCCTCTCAACATAAAAGCCTGTTTTCTTGACATCAGTTTGACAGCAGAGCAGGTGTTTTTTCTTCCCCTATAAGATGATGCCAACGTGCAATCTAGTTGGCGGTTTTGTAATTGCTAAATGTCTCTTTTTGTTGTTTTTCCCCCACTTAGATCCTCTCTCAGCCTAACCTGCTCCCTCCATTGGTAAGAGCCCCATATACTAACACCTTCCCAGCGCCTGTTGAGAGGCTGCCAATAGTACTGCATAGTCAGATGCCGTCTCAGATGATCACAGGCCTTATGAGCCACCCTCGCTTACCGCATGTGGCCAGAGGTCTTTGTGGATCAGTGTCTGGAGCCAGAGGCAGTCAGGGCCAGGCTGCGATGAAGGCTGAACAAGACATGAAGGTTAGTATTTGAACTGCAGTGCTGCTAACACCAGTTCAGTCTTGACGGCTTGTAGGGCAGGAATGTGTCTGCAGATCATGTCTTAATTAAAATGCCTCCGGAGCCAAAGCCAGTAGCCGGGCCTGCAACAGCTGAACGTAGACCTTTTCTAAACCTTGTTTTGTTTTTCTGTTAGTAAGAACTTGAGACTAAAAAAATGATTAGGGAGCTTCCTTTCTCAAGTGATCCTGTGCTGAGTGGCTGTGAAGCAGCTGCTGCTGCCCAAGGCGATCTGACAGCTGGATTTTTGAATGAGCGGTGAAGCCCATGAACTTGAGTGCTAGCTGTCACTTCACATCTCCCCCAACTCTGAGCAGCGGTATGAACCCTCGTGTCCCAGCCAGCCTTGCTTCTAGCTGATTCTGCTAATTCTTTTCCCAGTGAGATGCAGTGCCTGTGTAAGTCTCTCTGGCAGAATGCAGTGACATGGTACGCTCCACAGAAGAGGTGCCTGCATTTCAGTAGCAGGCAACGAGTCGTGTACCTTGCTAGAGCGCTTTGGGACCCTTCAGGATGAGGCAAGCTCTTCTTACAAGGCAGAGACTGCAGGGAATCTGCGTAGGGACAATGTACATTTAGCTCATCTACCCATTTTCTGCAGAATAAGCTGCTTGTGTGGATGGGTGGTGCCTGGGAGCTCCCTTACCTGCTGTCATTGGCTGTAACTCATGTAGGGAGAGGTACAAAAGCGAAAGGGTGTGCTTATTCTGGTGACTTCTGGTTGTAGGAGTTGATAAACCCCCCACCTTAAAGAGACCAGGTGTCCAGAATTTTTCTACTACTAGTTGATGTCCTCTGGAGACCTAACAGATGATGTTGTTGGGGTATTGTCTTGAGTCGATTACAGACTGGATCTAACCTGTCATAGCAAATACAGACATGCAGTCCTGGCTTTCTGAATCTCCTTGCAAGTGCTGCTCAGAAGAATGTAAGTTATTTTGTCATGCTTGGTTGCCTGTGATTAAATCATTCAGCTTTTTAGCCTTAACCTCAGGGGATATCTGAAATTACACAAAGGATTTCAGGTGTTTGGCTTCTGTAAAACCAGACTATTGTTGCAGTTGGTGTGACGAGAGTTCACAGATGTGTTTTCTATTCTGTTGGCTGCTTGAAGCAACTATACGGTATCAAGACCAAGACCTCATGTTCTGGGCTTTGGCTGTTTTTTCTCTCCAACTTCCTATAAAATGCATAAAATACAGAGAGGTATGTGGGTCTGGTTGTCTGTGTTGTGGTTGGAGTTCCTTGTGTAAAATAGGTCTTCATATTTTTAAAAAGGCATTTAACTGCTTCCAGAAGGTTGAACTGGTATTGCGGCTCCTGCTTTACCCAAATCTGGGCCAGGCTGGAGAGCCAAGTGTTTGGTCTGAAGCATCTGGTGCGCACAGCTCTTCACTGATACGTGGAAGGTCCAGTGTAAGACTGCAGCTTTAACTCTTGGTCACAAAGGCTGGACTTAGCAGGTGCAAGTCGAGGTTACTGGTGGGATCAGGAGGGATTCAGAGGAAGCCAGGCAATGGTTTGTGCTTCCCAGGATGAGTACCTGCTTCAAGTTGGAAGCAGACACAGCTTCAGCAACATGTAGCACAGATTGGAGTCAGGTTCGGTTGCACTGGCATTACAGGCTCCAAGGTCTGTGTCCAGAGCAGCAGGGGGAAATTTGGCTGCTCGGAGACTCTGCTTCTCTCCTTCTGCCTCATGCTTTCAGCTTCCTGAGTGTAGGGGCTGGATAAAGGACAGCTGCTGTGGCCCTCAGTGCCTGTGTGGCTGGGTAGTGTCAGGCTGATGCAGTGTGCAGATGTGTTCTGGTCCTGTCTGACACTGTGCAATGAAACTTCAGTTTGTTTGTACTCTTTCGGGGCTCTTTGTACTTCTGCGTTCTGTAGTGCTAGCTGGCAACATAAAAAGATGTGAGATAACGATTGAAACTTGTCCTCGGTTCTCCCTTGTGGACGTGAGGATTGTGAAGAGCAAGGGAAGCCTAGGCACAGTGTTACACTGCTGCTGAGGAGCCAGGTGCCCAGGTGTGTGGGCATCTGGGAAGGAACTGGATAGACACTGCCCTTCTGGCAAAGCCTGGCCAAGGTGGTCAGTCATTTAGGCGTTGCTTTCGTGAAGTCACTTGGATTCCTGTACCATCTCTCCAGTAAATATATTTTCTCCCTTCCTTAAGGCAAAGCAGAGAGCAGAGGTACTTCAGTCCACCCAGAGATTCTTTTCTGAGCAGCAGCAGAGCAAACCGATAGGAGGCAAAGCGCAGAAAGTGGACGAGAACGGGAGCAAACCCTCCGAGGCGATTGCTGACTCTTCAGGAGTCTGCCAGGACAAAGCAGAGGAGAAGCCTGCCCCCGCACCTGCTGCAGCAACAAAGCCTGTTAGAACTGGACCAATCAAACCTCAGGCGATCAAAACCGAAGAAACAAAATCTTAGAGGCTGTATTTCCTTGGAGGTGGGGGGGAGAGGGGAGGACGGGGGAGATGGCGGCGGCAGCATGAATTTGTAGCCCCGAGGATGAGACAGCAGTCCTCTCTGCCCGCAGGGCTCTCACCTACATAAAGGGACGTAGAAGCTGCCGGCAGTTATGAATTCAAACTGCTGTGTATCCAGCTGAGCTTCTAGGCTCTTTGGGCTTGTTATTTCCTCTGACAGCATGAAGACCGCTTCTGGTAGTGTGCACGTTTTACACGTGTGCGCGTGTTTTGGCTTACACACCTGTACGCTTCCCAGCCTGAAAGCTGAGAAATAGCACAGCGAGGAAGAAGGCGGTTGGGGAGGCGTGTTCCTAGCTGACGAGATGAGTACTCTCCCTTTCTTCTGATCTTCAGCTGCTATTTATCTTTTTATAAACTCACGAGTATGAGAACACGCAGATTTGAAAATGGTGCTGGGCCAAGTAACGTGCATTAAGTTTTTAGGGACTTAAGGAGCTCCCATCCTGAACTAAACAGAGGGATCCACGTAGCTGGCAAAACCGCCTTCACCGTGTGACGTGTAGCGTAACACAAAGGGTGACGTGGCCGTGCTGAGTTCCCTCTGAAGGCAGTGCTTTGGCTGCTGCTTCTCGGATGACAATATACTGTATTTAGATCACCATATGGAAATGCTACTTGGCCACCTGTGTTCTCTACGCCCACTCCCTCAGTTGTTCACCTCTGGAGTTGAAAGGTTAATTGCATCAGTAGTCCCAGTTACTCTGTTCACCTCTGTCCAGCTGTCTTTATATGAAGCGAGTGATCTTTAAACGGTTTCCAGCTTATGTCTGTATACAGCGATGAGCACTTAGAGCTGTGCCACAAGAATAAAAGAAACCTTGTTGGATTAAAGAGAATCTTACCTAAAAGGTGCATTCTTTATATCGGAGCTGCGTCGCACCACTTCCCTGCCCACAGTGTGCTGGAACGTAGAATCAAGTCAGATAATGCCTTTTTAATTGTATCCTCTAGTATTATAGCTGTAGGACAGTACTGTATGATACTTCTGTGAATGTAAGATATCCTGTACCTGCTTATGATATGTAGTAGTGACTGTGCTATACTGGAGCTGTTTTTAATAATGTTATTCTAGAGGTTTTTTTCCAGACAATGATTGAAAAGCTAATAAAAAGCACCAGGTACCACATCAGTAGCAGAACTTGCTGTTTTTTTCTGGGATTTTTTTTGTTACTATTTTTTTGGTTTTTTTGGAAAGAAGAGTGAGTTGGAAGTCTAATGTGTATAATTTGTTCAGATGACTGCAGAAGCTGGAGAGGCTGTTGCTGCTATTGATGCCTAGTGAATCGCTATTGGTTATCTTTTTATATAAATATATATATAATTTGAATTTTTGGAAACTTTAGCTGTGATGTCAACTTTGGAAAAAAGTATCCCACTTGTAGTGTGAGTTGGCATTGTACAGAAATTAACAGCCATATTGGTCTAGAAATGTTAAACTTAATTTTTTTTCCATTTGTACAGGGGTAACGCACTGTATTAAATATGTACGGTCTTATTTACATGGGTTTGATTACAGAAACTAATAAAGTATTCTCTAAATAAAGTATCCTGGTAATCTCATGATTAGCCAAGTGCTGCAGGAGGCGAGGAGAGCGCCCAGACGTCATGTGCCAGGCGAAGAGCGCGCCCTGCAGCTTGGGAAAGCAGCGGGCCAGGGAGAAACTGAGTTTGAAGCAGCTCCAGTGGTGCTTTCCCTCTGCCCTGAGCGCTCCTGTTCTGCGGTGAAGATCTTGTGTGACATTGGCTTCCATGGAGCTCTGCGAGGAGCCTGCTGCTTGCATCCGCAGGACGTGGCGTCGCCTGTGAGCTGCTCGGTGGTAGACTCACCATGCTTTTCGCTTGGGGGACGATCTGCTCGTCCTAGGAGACCTGGATGCAGCCACCTGGCTGCACTCAGCTGCCGCTGAAAGCAAGACGTGCTCATTTCCTGCAGGGGCAATGTTTCCAAGGAAGCGGGGAGCTTCCCTCTGCTGCTGCTCAGCCCTCCTGCGCTGCTCCCTTCCCAACTCGCTGCTGCGGGGCCAGAATGAGACAAAAGGGCCGAGCACCACACGCACCCACCCCTTCACACCATACAATTAATTACTGAGCCTTTCCTGCCTGGCACGCCCTCAAGCACAGCTCTGAGCGCAGGGCTGAGCGCCTTAGCAGCCCTTCAGCTGCAGGTGCTTGTCGAGCCGAGGAGCTGGAGGCAGGATCAGGGTAAGGTGGCTGCGCCCAGCTGGCCACCAGAGGGTACACTCGGTTCATAGCAAGCACCCAACGCCTTATTTCCCATTTCTCAGTGCTGAGAGACAGCTTGTGCCTTGGGAAAAGGTGCTGGCTGGCTCTGTCCCCCCCAAAGCAACCGCCTGAAAGAGCCGTGCTGCTGCTGCTGGGTGAGGGGCGGCGGGCTGGGGCTGTGCCTTGGGGGAGCAGAGAAGCTGGAGATCTGTCCTTATGGTGTTGGTTCTTCTGGGGGCGGGGGGGGGTTCCTGCAGAATTGCAGCAATGGGGATTAGATGGAGGTGCTGTAACCTGCAGCTGGAGCCCTGGGCAGAACTAACTCCTGAGTGGGCAGCACTGCAAACAGTGTGTCCTCTTTGTGGGAAAAGGACAAGCACGGCTGCGGTAAGCACGGGGGGAGAGGAGGAAGAAGGTGGGAGAAATGAGTGCCTCTTCTCTGCTGGCTTGTATTAGAGGGACTCTCCAAAATAGACTCTCTACAGTTGGACCATTGTATTTCAAGGGGATTCTGAAAAGATTAATCTTCAGCTCTCCAGTAAAGCCACAGGAAAAATCAGTTCAATTCCCCAGCAGTGGGAACGGGCTGAGCTTTTGGATGTTTCTTGTGCTGAGCAGAACAAGGACAATATTTCTGCCGGAACTTAATGAAAAACAAACGTCTGGGGGTTCAGAGCGCTATAGACAGCCCGGGCCCGCCTCGCTTGCCTTTGAGGGCAGGTGAAGCATGCAGTCAGACGCCCTGCTGGCTTTTTGTCTAGGAGCGGGACCTGGTGTGTAATCTCGGCTCTAGGGCTCTCGGGCTGTCAGGAACAATTGCAGTGGAAGTCCCATGAATTGGGAAGCTATTTTGTCTGGGGAACTCGCTGTTTTTTTAATTAGGTCCCGTCCATGAAAAGATTGTAACTTTTCTCGAGACAGGAGCAGAGGGGTTGGTGCGAGTGGGGCCGGAGCCAGCAGTCCTGCTCAGCTCGACCTTTCTGCTGGGATTTGGGAGGGGAGGGATTCTCTGGGCTCGCTTTGAATAGCCTGCTAAGTCAATCTATGTATTTACTGCTGTTCAGCTCAAGCCTGGCTTTCTGGAAATCCTGTGTGCCTTGGCTTGTCTTCATTTATTTTCTTAGTCAATTAAATGATGGACTTCCCAGCCTGAAAAGCCCCCGGCGCTGGCAGGGAGCGGGAGGTGGGAATTGCTGGGCTCGGTCCGGCTGGTCCTAGTGCCGTTCCCTGAGCTCCGCAGCCCGGGAACAAACCATCCCTTCATCCCCAGGGGGAGGAGCAGGCACACGTGGGCCCCTCCACCCCAACTCCGTGGCCCTGGGCTCCTGCAGCGCCTCAACTCTGGGGACATTGGGTGGTGCCCCATGCCTGCAGATAATGTCAGGCTGCACGGGCTCTGAGCACCTGGTGGAGCTGCGGGTGTCCCCCTTCATCACAGGGCAGTGGGACCACGTGGCCTTTTAGGGACCCTTCCACCTCAGTTCTGTCATCCACGCAGGGTGGGTTTTGGAGTGAGGCGGAGGGCCGGCTGCCCTAGGGCTGTGGGCAGCATGCTTCCCAAGGCCAGGAGTGCTGCGATGGACTAAAGTTTATTGCTGGCAGCTGTGCCTACACTGCGTCCCCTCGCCCTGCAGGCGCAGCTCTCGGCCCTCGTACAGAGCCCAGCAGGTGTGCATGGCGGGGATGGGGCTGCGGTCAATGGCGGGGTTGCTGGACTGCGCTGCTGGGAGCCATGGGAAGGCCTCAGCCCTAGGCTCGGCCTCCCGCAGGGCGATGATGGGCTGCTCCTCAGTGCGGGCCTGCACATGGAGCTGGGTGCTCCGCAGTACGCAGGTGTTGCAGGCCTCGGGCTCCATGGATGTGGCACTGGAGGTCCTCAGCTCCTCCCGCAGCTCCGGCTCCTGATCCCTGGAGAAGATGGCGTAGCTAACAGAGAGCGGGGGGATGTGCTGCCGGTCCACCTCGCTGTAGTCCTGCAGCGAGACGGCAGCCAGCCGCGAGGCGGCACAGAGGTGGCAGGAGCAGCAGGACACGGCCACCTCGGGCCTGGCCATCGTGCAGAGGGAGCTGAGGCATCTCAGTGCAACAGAGGCTCGCCGCGGGTCACGGGGCTCTGTGGTACTGCCAGGCTTCACCATGGCGATGACACGGGCACATCACTGCAGGGCGGACGCCTTTGCCTGCGCTGCTCTGCTATGTCCCGGCCCCACTGCAGGCCTGTGGGAGGAGAAGGGGCTGAGAGCCTCCAGGAGCCTGCCCAGAGGGGCAGCAAGTGCTGATACTCAGGTGATGGGATGTACCCCATCCTGTGTCCACCCCACTTAAGGCAGAGCCCCCCACCCAGGTGTTTTGTCAGTGCCCCCCAGCCCTCCGGACTCACTGGCATTGTGGGACGTGTGTGCTGCCTGGCTCTAGGACTTGTGTTGCCTTGGTGCCTGCGGCATCCCCTTGTCCACTGCCATTCTAGAACAGGGTCGTGCCCTTTTTCCTCACCCTGTGGGTGGCCGCAGGTGATTGGCACTGCTCAGCAAGGACAGGACACAGGCACACCCTGTGTCTCTATGCTGGCCCCAAACCTGCCCCCCCACCCGTCTCACCTCGTAATGCTATTTTAAATTAAGCAAATCTCTAGGGTTTAGCAGTTGAAACTCAGACGTTTGTTCTGATTTAATACCGCAGAATTTATTGGGGCATCCCCCCGAGCTGAGGGGGTAGCAAGCCTCCTACAGCCTTTCTACAATAAATAGTGATAACCGCGGGTTCTGGAAGCAGCACGGGAGAGCTGCTGGCAAGGTGAGGTGAGACAAGGCCAGATGCGATAGGGGCAGCTTGGGGCTCCTGGGCGCTGGAGGGCCAGCGTGGCTGAAGGTGCCCCCTCTCCAGTCCCACTCCGTGTCCCAGCGGGAAGGCAGCCAGCGGCCTGCCCACCTGAGCCCTGCCCGCTCCCATCTCTGGGCTGGGAGGATGCTGGAGCAGGGCTGGGAACCACCGGCACCCACTCAGACCCACGAGGGCCAGAGAGGGACGCATCTACCGGCTCAGCTCAGCCCCGAAGAAGCGCTTTGTTTCATGGAGCACAATGGGATTTCTTTGCAGGAGGCAACAGCAGGAGGCCGGGGGGCTGGGCGGTGCTCAGGCATGAGCGAGGCGCACGGGGTAGGCCACCATGTTGTAGCTGTCCCAGGCAAAGAGCCGCCGCTCCGCCGGGTTGTAGTCCACCATGCTGAGGTACTGGAAGCGGTTCTCGAAGGGGATGCTGAGGCTGCGGCTGGTGCCGGTGGCCGTGTCGTAGGCGAAGTTGACGGTGGCGTTGGGAGCAGAGTAGCTGCTGACGGTGTAGAGCGTCCCGCAGATGATGAAGGAGTTGGCCACCGACTGCTTGCGGATGTTGGTCTGCCAGGTGCGCCGGATCTCCAGAGTCTCGGGGTCCAGCTTGGAAAGGACGATGGCCCCCTTGGCCTTCTCGGTGCTGTACACCACCCACAGCCCCGTTTCATCCACCGCCAGGTCGATGTCCGTGTAGCCGCCCCACGAGTAGGGGTACTGCCCGTGGTAGCCGGCGCCGGGCAGCTCCCGCTCGGCGGAGATGGCCTCAGCCCGCAGGTCGTAGCGGGCCAGCGCGCGGGAGCGGCGCGGCTGGAAGAAGAGCCCGCCGCGGTAGACGACAGCCCCGGTGCTCTCCAGGGGCCGGGGCAGGACGTGCACCTTGGCGGGGTAGCCGCGGGCCAGCTGCTCGGCCGCCTCGTACTGGAAGAGCTGGCGCACCTCCGTGCCCACCGTATCCACGCGCCACGTGGTCTCCCGCGTGAAGGGCGCCACGGGCTCGGGGTCCTTCATCCACACCCCGTACTTGCCGGCGATGGTGTCGGCCCGGCCCAGCACCACCGGCTCCCCCACCCACGCCAGCTCGCCGCAGCCTGCGGGGACAGCAGGACGGACGCGTTAGTGCCAGGGCCGCGGTCACGCAGGGCCCCAGGGCTCCCCCAGCCCCAGTTCTCCCCGATTCCCCCGCGGTTCCCCACGCCACCGCTGCCCCAAGGCCCCCCCCAGCCCAGTCCCGGGGCAGTACCCGAGTCCTCGGCTCGCGGGCGGCCGAGCGCCGTCTCCTCCAGCAGCCGGGATGCAGGGAGCTCCGTCCTCTCCGATTTCAGCTCCTGGTAGCCGAGGGGCTCCGGCTGCCACCTGGGGGCTGCGGGGGGGCCAGGCAGCTGGGTGAGCCCCAGCACTGAGCCCTCACCCCCCAAAATCCTAACATCTGGCTTAGGAGCCTGGCGCCCTGTGCTGGGGCACGTCAGTGACCCAGGGCTGGGGGGCACCACTGGCCCTATTGCTCCCTCCCCACGAGGGAGGGAGCTGCCCATGGTGTGGAATCCCAGGGTCCCCCCAGATTAATGCAGTCCCCCCCCCCACGCCGATGTGGCCAGCAAACAGCACAGGGGAGGGGGTTTGGGGGTCCCCAAGCTGGGTGCTGTCCCCCGCAGTGGGTGGGCACTGTTCCAGGGGGCAGATGCCCCAGGAGGGGGAGATGGGCTGCAGGGTTGGGGGGGGGCAAGGGGACCTGATGGTGTGGGGAGTATGCACGATTCGAGGTGAGGAGGGGATGCCCACAGATTCCCATCCCCCAGCACTGACCTTTGCTTGCAGAGCGTAGGGCATCACGGCCAGGCACCCCCCCCATGCCGGGAGGGCAGCGTGTGGCCCTGAGGCGGGCGATCTCTTGGGTGCTGCTCTCCAGCCGCCGGCTCAGCTCCTCTTTCTCCCTCTCCAACCTCCCCTTCTCCTCCTCCAGCCGCTCCTTGGCCCGCTGCAGCTCCTCACACCCCGCCGGGGCCGCTTGCTGGGGGCCTCGCGACCACACGCTGCTCACGTCGGCCCCTCTCGGCCCCGAGCCCCCCATGCCCCCCGTGCCCCCAGCTCCCTCCAGGCGGCTCAGGCGGGCGGTGAGGGCGGCCAGCTCCGTACGCAGCTGGGCTACGCTGCCAGCCTCGGGGCAGCTGGCCTCGCCGGGGCTGGCCACCGTGAAGCTGTAGGTACAGCGCCCGCTGGCATCGTTGTTGCGCCGCAGCAGGGCTCTGGGGTCCCCGCGGACGCTCAGGGCCAGGCCCCCCGCCAGCAGCAGTAGCAGCCAAGCACCCGGCATGGTCTCGCTCAGCACCCCGCGCAGCCCGCCCGCCTTTATAGGGCCGCGGGAACCTTCCAGATCCCTGTGCTCCCCCCGTGCCGCCCGCTGGCAAAGCTCCGGCAGCGTGCGGTGGCCGAGGCCAAAATATTTGCGCGGCCGCGTGCCAGGGCTGCGGCGGGGAGGCGAGGCCGGGGCCGGTGCGGCGGGACCCCCAGGGGACCCCGGGTGCCGTCGGGGGGGGCTCCGTGCTGCGCCGTCCCCCGGCGCCAGGGCTGCTCCCCGCACCGCCCCCCGCGGTGCTGCTGCTCCGCCGGTTGTGCGGCTGCTAGGCACGGGGGTCCCATAGCGCACTTTTGGAGGGGGGGGAAGGGGTTGGAACAGCAGGTGGAGAAGTGCCGAGGGGCACAAGTCAGGGCCGCACGGGGCCGGGAGGTGGAAATTTCCCCGCTGCGGGACGCTGGGAGCTCCCGGGGGCGGGATGGGACCGCACACGGCAGCACGGGCAGCGCTCCCTACCCCCCCGCCGCCAGCCGTCCCGCTGGCCACGCCCCCACCCACAGGCCACGCCCCCACCCGTCCACTGACCACGCCCACACCCACGGGCCACGCCCCTCCGCGTTGACCACGCCTTTACTGCGCATGCCCCGCCCCCTCCCGGCCCCTCGGTCGATCGCTCGGCGCTCGGCGGATCGCGGAGCAGCTCGATGGCGCAGCCCGGCGCCCATCGCGGCGGCCATTTGCCGCCGGCCCGGCCCGCAGCCCGTTGAGGGGCCGTGTCCGTCCTCCAGGCGTCCCCTCCCGGCCGCCTCCCCCGGCAGGGATCATGCCGCCCAAATTCAAGCGGCACCTGAACGACGACGAGGTGACGGGCTCGGTGAAGAGCGAGCGGGTAAGTGCGGCCGGGCCCGGGCCCGCTGTGCCCCCCGGGCTGTCCCCAGCCTTCGGCTCCGCCTGCGGGGGGAAGGGCCGGCTCCAGGTGTGCCGTGCAGGGTGCTGGCACGCGATGGTCCTGTCCTTAGGTCTGCTGTCACCATAATCAGTTGCAGACCCGGGTTCCTGCGTGCCTGGGGTGCTCAGGGTGGTTGCCAGCGAGTTATCGTAACGCTGCGGATCGCCCCTCGAGCTGAGAGCACTGCCCGTCCATAGCTGGCCGGGGCGGGGGTTCTGCCCGCTGTGTCGCGGGGCAGGATTCAACACGTGCTGCCTGCTTCTGTGTCACAGGATGTTTGGCTGATGCTCAGGGTTAGGATCCGAACCCGTACGGACAGCCAGCAATTGATGCAAATGCACTTTGGCTTATTAGCAGCGACGTGAGGGTTGTCCCAAGCCAGAGCTGTGGAGCTGGGCGTCAGTCTGTGCTTTGCCTCCTGGGTGCTCTGACAGCGCACAGACATCTCTACAGGGGAGAAAAACAGCACAATTCCTGCACCTGAAAAGTACCGCTGATGTTCTCCCCAGAGGGCTCACCAGCACCCTGTGGTCAGAAGGTGCTGATGGTTCCCAACGTCTGGAAAGTCGTGTGAAATGGCTGATTATTGATGATGCTTTTTTTTGGCTTGTTCACAGAGGAACCTTTTAGAGGAAGATTCGGATGAAGAGGAAGACTTTTTCTTGTGAGTTTCTGTGCTGACATTGTAGGGCATGTGATGTCTTAACTACCTAAAGGTCTAAGACTGGGAGTGCTGAATACCAAGAGCTGCTCCCTGCCAAGTAGGTGGGGGCTCCCTGTGATCAAATCCTTTAGTTCCTTTGAGGTGATTTCCCAGAGCCTTGAATTAAGACTGAAGAAGTGTGATCGGTATGAAACTGGGGTGCTCCATACGTTGTGTGACGTGAGAGGAACTGATGGGAGGCGTGAGAACACTGCTCCATCCGCAAAGTGCTGGTTCTCTATTGCGTATCTTAAGTCTTTGATTTAAATGCGTGTTTTCACTGCACCTGCCATCATCGTTATTCTCTTTCTCCTTTGCAGGAGAGGGCCTTCTGGACCAAGATTTGGACCCAGAAATGACAAGATCAGGCAGTAAGTCCGTCTTCTTCTGTATTGTTCAGATAGTATTTTATGCTGACATTACAAACTCCTGCTGCTCTGTTAACGGAGTATTTTTCTGCAGTTCTGAACAGGAACGTGGCTCATGCTTTGTTTCACGTGACTGTGACTGTAATTTCACATCCCACCTGTCCGCAGCTAAGGAAAATCAAATTTGTTTCAAGTTATCAAGGAATTGTGCTTTAATAGCAGCAGAGGGGTAGAACTTCATCGCAGTAACATGGTGGAGTTTCCAAAGTCCTTGCTATATTCTGGTGATAACCTGGTAGAGGTGACTTGGAGATGAGCAGTGACTCAGTGGGGTCAAAGCAGCTGGAGAAACAGGAACTCTTTACAGCAGGAGTAGGATTATTAGCTGTAGCAGGGCAAGAAGGAAGGAAGGAACACTGAATCCTCCAAGTGAGTCATTTCCTGGGTGATGTTTTTTCTGGACTCTGATTAGCTCTGCCCTTTCCTACTAAGGATGTGATGGTGATACTTAATGGGAAGGACAGGTTACTCACACACCCCTTGTCTTGTGTTGTGCTGTTGCTTTTGCTGGCCTCCACAAAGGCAGAGCAGAAATCTGTGCAGAGACAGACAACCAGACGTTAATCAGACTAGGTTGTTTTGTGTGCAGCGTTGGAGTTGCTCTTCATTAGGAGTGTATTTTCAAGCCAGGAAGCAGCCAGTGCATCTCTGAGATGAGTCATTGGGAGCTAGTGTAAATTAGGCTCTTCTAGGTGAGACTTAATTGGGGAGAATTCTGAGTTTTGCAAGTCCACGGTGAAGTGATTTAATGATGGAATTTTAGGAGTCTGTGGATTTGATTTGAAATTCCTAACCAAAGGAGGCAAATGGGTCTTTTCAGTCCAAAAAGCAAAGTTATTTGGGTCTAAGCAAGTCGGTTTGGCAGGGTTTGTTAGCACAAACATGCGGGTAGGGGTTGTTGTTTTGTTGTTGTTTTTTTCTTTACGTGTGAATAGGCAGCTAATAAAATTCATCCTGGCTCCTTCCGTTTGTATTCTCTGCCCCTACAGTTCATTCACGGTCACTGGAGAGCAGGACGACTGAGATGGTGGCGGCGTGTTTGGGATCTTCTTTGGAATTTCTGAATGCTATTCAGTTTCTGACCCTCTTTATTCAGTTGCTGACCTTCCTTGACTTTCTTTGGCCTTCTCTGAACTGGACTTCAGTAAGGCTTTTGACGCTGTCCCCCATAAGAGCCTCGTAAACAGGTTGTTGATGTTGTGGGATGGATGGGCAGACTGTGAGGCTGGCTGAGTAGGAGGGCTGGGCCAGGTGACCTCCAGAATCCAGCCATTCTCTGGCTTAGTGATTCAGCGTCAGCTTTAGGCATCGCTTAGCTGTGTGCCTGCTGGCTGCGTTATCTTGAGAGGCAAAGTGCACTTGAGTTATGCAGGAGACAGTGGGTTGGCTGCTGTGCCCTGTGTTTTCAGTGGCCTCTGCTCCCTCTGGTGCATCAGGATGCTGCTGGTAGAGGTGCTCAGGTTGTTGCAGGAAGCCAGTGTGGATACAGGCTCCCTTGTGTGGTGCTGTGCTGGTTTGAAGTGAGTGAGGATGACAGCTGTGAGTGGGGTGTCACCTCTATAAAGGGTATGAAGGGGAGTTAATGTCGGCCTCTCTATCCTCCTCTGCCAGAGGGAAATTGCAGAGGGACTTCCTCCTTCCCTGCATGGCAGAGAAGAACAGGAGCTCTTCCCTTCCCATTGTGTTGGTGAGGCAGAAGGGCTGTGGGAGCTTTCAGGAAGCAGGGAAGAGTGTTCTTTCAGGAGGTGAAGGAGAGCACCGCAGCTGTGAAGGGAAAGAAAAATGAAAGAATTCACTCAGGAGCCGGTGCGTTCACAACTGGGCACCAGTTGTGTCACAACATATACAGGGGCGTGAGGCTGCTTGTCTGGTGGAGCTGGTATGGGATATGTCCCTTGGGATAGCAAGTGTCTACATCCATCTACGCTCTGGTATCTAGAGCGTGCATTATCAATTAGTATCTGTCTTCTGTTCTCATCAATGTTTATAGCATCGTGCAATAGTGTCTTGCAGTATGCAGCAGTTGCTTCTTGTTGTGCAGTTTATTACTGAGTTTCTGATCAAACCAGCCCTTGTGTTGCATGGATTAATGCCTGTTTGTTTCTTTTTTCCAATGGAAGAGGAAAAGCAGGGTTGTGTTGCTGCTGAAACACTATAAGGAAAAGACATTTCTAAGGAGGAATTTGAGTGTTTGGAGAGCTGAGGCATAGCTGAGCAAAACCAGAGAGACTGGAGCTGTATGTGGCTGGAGGGAATGAGGTGCGAAAATAGGTGTAAAATGAAACTGGATGGAGAGCTGGGCAGAGGAAAAAGTAACGGGATCATGGGGAGCAATGATGGAGAACATGTTGAGTGTGATGGGCAAGACTGGAAACTTTACCTACCTGTTGTTGGCAATGAAGGGATTTGGGTCAGTGTGTAGAGTCTGGCAGCAGAGGCCCTCAAAGCTGGCTTGGCTGCAGAAGGACACGTTGGGGAACACTGCAAATCTTGTGGGGGAAGGAGTGCTGGAGATGAGGCTCAGCACGCTCATATGGTTCGCTAGGAGCTAGATCTTGGTCCCTGTGGTTTTCCCATTGCACTGTCAGGGGTGACCAGCATCTCTGGCTCTGAAACTGAACCCCAGAGCCTCTGTCTGGCTACAAGCCCTGTGTTACCTCCTGAAGAGGGGGGAATGTGGGGGCTGGCCTGAAGGCTGGCAGGAGCTTCCCAGGGCCTGGCTCTCATCACAGGTGGATGGATGTGCTGTGGACCCAATCCATAATCCAGACTTTCCCTTGAAGGTAACACTTAAGACCTCGTCATGCCTCCTTTCAAGGCTTCAGAGAGGCATCAACCACTTTGTTCCTAGCAGCTGTTGAAGGAGCAACTTGGAAGCAGTGATTTGCGGCACGGTTCCGTGCTGACACCCCATGCTGAGGACAGCAGAGATCTGTGGGCAGCTGTGCCTTGCTGAGCGCAGCCTCGTGCAGACAGGGCAGAGGCACAGCTTGGTCCTGTTGCCTTTTCCCGGGGTTACAGCCACAACAGGGGGGTGTTCAGGTGTAATTTGCACCAGAGTACACAGCACTATTAATACCACTGCATCTCCTGGGGTGGAAAATAGAAGTGTGTCATGCTGGCTGTAAACAGCTGCCTTAGAGACAACGAGTAGCCTTGAGCAGCCCATCTTGTGGTGTGTGCGTGGCCTGTTTACGATGTCTGAAGAATGCAGCACTGTTGTTCACTCACCACGACTGGCCTAGAGAGTTTTTCAGTAGCTAACCCGATGTGTCCAAAATGGAAAGGCTGCTGCTTCCCACTTTGGACCAGGCCTTGCACAAGTCTGAGTCTGAGCCCAGCTGAGTGCTGGTGGATCTCTTCCTGCTGCTCTGACAGCGTGCACTTGCTGTCCTTGTTAAAAGCGTATTTGCAGTCATTGGTAAGAAGGGCCATGTGAGATACTTGATGCTTTTGTCTTGCTCTCTCTCCTGGCAGATGTCTAGTCTACTTTATTTCTATTGGAAATCCAGCAGGAACAAAATACATGAAATGTGTCAAAAGCCAGCAGCTCCTGAACAGGAAATACGCTTCGTATTAGACGGTTCATTCTTTCTTGCCAAATAAAACAAAATATTTTCCAATTGATGTGACTTGATTTTCCAACCTCAGGCGTGCCAAACTAATGCGAATTGATGCATAGGTTGTGCATCTTTCAGCCCCTTCTTGGAGAGGCATCTCTTGTTGTGGAGGTAGGAGGGAGAGGGCAGAAACCAGGAATGGTGGGCTGCTGCGTGGGACCCTGGAGATGGAAGTTTCATTCCCTGCTGCAATCCCTTCTTGTTTTTTCCTGCCTTTTTCTCTTGCATCAGATATCTGACAGTATCAGGGTGCTCAAACATGTCTGCTTTCCATGGGAGTAAAAGATATGTATTTGTGAGAGTGTTTAGGCCTTGATTTCTCTGTCTCTCCATTCCCCATCTGTGAAATGTCTGATTTCTGTTAGCAGCATAGCTGGGCTGTGGCAGACAGTGAAGGCACGCAGCAGTTCTTCAGCACCTCAGGTCAAAACAAGTGGGATGCTGAGATGCAGCTCGGTTAGGGGTCCGAGTCCCATTGACCTCTTTCAAATGCTGGTGCACAGCAGAGTGGTTTAGCTTCCAGACCTGTCCTGCTATGCCTCTAATACCTTGGGGTGACCTGGGAGTGCAGCAGGTGGCATTGCGCTGCACGTTCCTGTGTGCATCATACCCTGGTGTGCTCCTGCTTGCTGGTTGTACCAGGATAGCTTGCCTACAAATCTGTTGTGGGAGGAAATCTCTCTGTTTTGAATCCAGTAAATGTTTTCAGAAATATTTACATACTGAAAACGTAGACTTCTGCCTGTGAAACTGATGTTTAAATCCACAGAGGTTTTGCCAAGTTGGCTTGCTTGGGATAGCAGATGTTTCTGCTTCCCTCTCTCACCTCAGGCTCCGTCAGGGACTTGCCTGTTGTGCCAAGGGGAAGAAATTCCCTTATAGAACGTGCTTCTTTCCTTTCCTGTCGTGTCACCCATTGCCCCAGAAGAGGAGTGCAGGGCTGTGCGTCCCTGCGTGGGCTGGACATCGTTCTGCAGGTGGGGACGCAAGCTTCCTGCCCACGTGCTCAGTGCCACCTGCACACACCTGGTGGCAGCAGCTCTGCTGCTAACCTTTCAGGATGAATGGTGGCTTGGGCTGGGCTCAGGACAGGGTTCTGCTGAGGGAAGGCTGTGATTTTCTATGCCTTTTGCCTCCAGGTAGGAAGCTCCTAAGAAGCAGAAATTGGAACGCAAGGCAGGAACTGCTGCTGCATGCAATAGGAAAAGAACCTGTCTTCCCCATGAGGTGGATGCAGAGACAGACAGTGTGATTCTGCACGGGGAAGGTAGGATCCTTTCCTACGGCATCCTGAGTACAGCAAGGTTCTTAGGCGTGGCGTTGGAGTCCAGCATGTGCTGTATGAGAGCTGATGAGTCAGAACTTGGCTTCAGAGGGTTCCCCTGCCTGTTCCAACTGCAGAAGCTGCAGTGCAGAGGCGCTACGAAGCCTGACCTGCAATGCTAAGGCATGAAGCCCCTTCATGCATCTGTTTCCAGCTTTCTGGAGCTTGTAGGGGGGAAAAAAAACCCTTTTCTTTTAGTGACCTTCCTTGCCTGTTTTTGAAAGGATAAGTAAATGTATGCTTTTCCATTGAAGCCGCCATGGTGTGTTGTAGCTGCTCCTTGTGCGTGCATCTCAGTGCAAACGTCTCTTCAGTGAGAGGCACGTGGCTGCTAGGGAGGCAAGAGAATTAGGTCAGTGTGAACCAGAATTCAGTGTCTTTTAATTAGAGGCGCTGCAGCTTCTATTTAGGTAGAGCGTTGGCTGGGGCTCGGGAGCGGGGCCCTGCTTCTCGTTCTGCAGAGCCCCAGCCTTGGTCATGCAGCTCTGGATCTCTTTTGGCCCCTTTTCTCCAAGCCATGGTGCAGATTATGCTGTTCTCTTCTTAGCAGGTGCTCTAGGACTAGGTGTTGTGCAATGGCTCGTTAAGTGTTGGCATTGAGTCTGGTGCTGCTGTAAAGAAAAAAACAAAACAAATAATAATAAAAAATCCACCCTGCTTTGGCAAATAACATCTTAGAATTTTTGCATCTGGGAGATGCAGATGGGGAGGAGAGGGTTTCCAGTGGACCAAAGAGGAAGGTGTTGTAATTGGATAACATGGGGAGCGTGGGTGCAAATGCCGAAGTGATAGTGTCCCCAAAGGGAAGAACTGCTGGTGGTGCATACTTGGTAAATGCTCGATGCATTATAATACATGTAAAGTATTTAAATATTTTAAAATCAGTGTAACTTAAAAAATCAAATGTAAGACTTCATGCAGAGCGAGTGGTCTGGAGCTATTTCTGTTTTGTTGCCTTGTGTGTGGTGTTGCCTCCAAGACATTGCTGTTCCCTGTTACTTTCTGGGATCGGTATGTCTCCATGTACCCTATTGTCTCCCTAGGGCCCCAAGAAATCTCTTATTTCTATCTCCAGGAAAATACAAGTGTATTAGCTCCAAAATACAAACTGGAATGTAGCAGTATTTTTCCACTGGGAGAATTTTTCTCTCTCACCAGTGTGGCTTTTTTATGGTGTGAATAAATGCATTTATAATAACCCTGCGGTGCGATTTAGGCTACCCTTCTCTGGAAGGACTACCCACTGAGTTGCGTAACTGTGAGAAGATGGATTGTAATGAGTTGCTTCAGTTCACATCAGCCTTTTCTTTTCTGTCCTCCCCATGCCCCTGGCAGAGTGGGTTTCTTTTAGCAGCTCAGTTCCTGGGGCAGGGGATCACGTCTTGCTTTGCGCTCCAGGTTATTTAGCAGAGGTACAGTGCTAAGTTCTGTGAAGTCTGTAAAGATGTGATGATTTTTTCTACTTTTTCCCCCCTTTGATGTGAACTCCTCTACAGCAGAGGCACCCACCCACAGCAATCAGTGCCTGTTCTCGCTGCATTTGTGCATGAAAGGTTTCCACCACTCCAACTGTGCAGTACTTTGGTGTTCCAGCACTGCACTAAAGCTGTTTAGTTTAAAATTGCAGACAGATGGGTGCTTGCAGAGGTGATTTCCACACTCATCGCGTGTTTGAATTTCCACACCTGACCCTGATGTGCTGACTTAGGACTCTCTTATAGCCCCTTGCATTCCTTTGCGCTGTCTGGGATTGCCAGACACCCACCCCACACAATGCCATGCCTCTTAACTTTCTCAGCATCCCATCAGCCTCCCTCCACTGTTGTCCCCTTGGATTTTTGCCAGCGAGCTCCCCAGATCCCATCGCTTGCAGCTCAGAGTGAGGGCTGGTGCTGCGGTGCGCAGCTGGTGGGACATGCTTCCTGCTGCTCACGCTGGTTTTGCTTTGCTCTGCTTTAGTGTTCAGAACCAGGTGGATGAAGTCATCGATGTTATGCAGGAGAACATCACAAAGGTGATTGAAAGAGGCGAGCGGCTGGATGACCTGCAGGATAAATCAGGTGCGATGATAACTGCTTTCTGTCTCTGCCCTTTTCCCTGCACCTCTTCCCCCCTGCTGGACCAGGTTACCCGATTTCAGCTCAGAAAGTGTCCAGTGACAGATCTAGGCTTGTATTTCTTTTCTGCTGGGAAGCCGTTTCCCAGCCTTGGGCTGCAGAACTAACTCTATGCCTCCGTTTTCTTCTTTCCACCTTCTGCTGCTGCTCTGCACAGCCCCAGCCCACACTAACTGGTGTCTGTAGGTCACCCATTAGTACCTCACCCTGGTGCAGTTGGCTGCTCAGGAGCCTGTGTGTAAGGGTCTAACCATGTCTCAGGAATCAGTGCCTTCTCTCTCACTGCAGCTGCCCTTTGGCCTCCTTTTGCATACACAGCATCCAGGTGGTGCTCATCCACTCTGGTTTACCCCTGTGCTCAGCAGAGCCCAGCGCGTTGTCACTGCAGTGATGTGAAGTCATCCTTGGAAGAGATTTAGACATGGAAATACCCAGGCTTTAGTTTGGAGGCGTTTGGGTGCTGTGACCTAGTTGGTCCTTCAAGCTAATGTAGGTTGGTCTGTCTCATGTCAGCCCTGAGCACTTCAGCCATCTGCTTCTTGCTGGCTTGCAAAATGAATTTCTGCCCTCAGAGGGCAGCCAGGACAAAGGGAGCTCGGTGGGACCTCAAGCCCGTGTGCTCCCTAGCAAGGGGTGTCCTGTTGGCATCCCCTTTGGCTATGGTTAATCACACTGCGGTTGGTCTTCTCCCTTACTCACAAGTTTGCTGCTTGACACTAAGTGGGGTTTGTGGGATGAGTGGGTGCTCTGGCTGTGTGCGCTGCTGAATTGCCTCTATTTTTTCCTTCAACAGAGAGTTTATCAGACAATGCAACAGCATTTAGCAACAGAGCCAAACAGCTTCGGAGGCAGATGTGGTGGCGAGGCTGCAAGGTGAGCAAGAACTGGAATGATTTTCTTCACACAGGTCCTTTAGCTCCTGGGCCGAACAACGGGGTTAGTTTGTGTGCCAGGAGCACCACAAGGGAGCAGTTTAAGCTAGAGACAGTCCCTGTCCTGTAGGTTTGCTTGTAATAGTGTGAATGGTGCAGGCTTGAGTGTCTTGGAGGCAGACATGGAGGTGGTGCAGCTGTACAGGAGCCAGGAGGCATCTCTCATGCTTGCTCCCTGGGGAACTCGGGTTCAGTTAGCCAGGCTGCATGCTGGCCCTGTGAGATGGGGAAGGATGTGAGATGTGGTGTTCCTGGCAAGGTGATTAGAAGCCATCCTCCTTCCTGAGCTGCCTGCCTGTGCTCTGCAAGGGAGGGCATCTGAGCTTTGGGTTGGCTCCCTTTCCCTAATTTCTTCTGATGGAGCCAGATCTGCCAAGGCATCCCTTCTCTGCAGGGTCAGGAAGGCATCATTTGAGGGCTGTCTGGTGAGTTTGTGTACAGCAGTCTCCAGGCACATTTCTCAGCAGAAATTTGTCATGGAAAGTTTCTGGCTGCTTGAAAGTAGGTACTGGTGGAAAAAAGTTTCAGCGCTTTTCTAGCTGAAAAGATGCAGATGCTACACAGGGTGCCACATTTAACATGCATCTGTGCTCCTCTTGCAGATGAAGGCAATCATAGCGCTGGTGGCCATTGTCCTCCTGCTTGTGATCATCAGTGAGTAGCTCCAGGTCACCCTGCCCATTCTAGCACTGAAATTCTCATTGCATTGCACACTGTGAGTGACACTGTTGCTGCTGTCCCTCGGGGGAGAGCACCTGAGTTCAGCACTTTTAACTGGTGTTTGTAGCCCACACCATGCTTCTGTTCTGCAAAGCTTAAATGTACATGCAGAGGAGCAGGTTCAAACCAAGTCCTATGGGCAATTGCCACAGAAAGCCAGCACTGTGTTGCCAGCGCTGTACTGATGCAGGGTTGGTACAGGTCAGTCCCAAGGCTGTGTGGCTGGCAGGAGTAGGTAGAAGGGTTTCAGACCAAAGCAATGTCTTCCAAACAGCTATCCGTGTATGTCAGCCATTTTGCAATAGGTCTGCTTCTAGAACTGCTTAAATTTCTGCAGGTAGCTTTTCCTACAGAACAGGTAATAACCAGAGCATGTTTCTTCCAGAGATGGGGGGTGGGAAGTCATTCAACATTCTGCATGCTGACGGACATGCTCCAGGGGTTCAAGCAGCCCTGCACAGTAGTGTAGCCTTTCTGTGCCAGTGGGTCTGGAGGGTTTTTCTCCCATTGACTATTGCTGGAGACATCTCTGTAATAGTTCTTGTGCTGCCCTTCAGCAAAACCCTCATGGCCTGTTGTCCTGCTGACACACAGCTAGGAGCAGGAGAAGCAGAGCTGGCAGCAGTGTGGGAGCGCTGGAGAGAGAGACTGATGGAAAATCCCATCTGGTTTAATTTTGGGAAGCTGGAAGGAGATGAAGGTGGCAGGAAATGTTGTCTAGCGTGTGTGCTGGCAGCTGCTTGCATTGGCTTGAGCTTGAAGACACGCTTTCCTTTGTGGCTGCTTAGTGTTTGTCCCCGCAGAGATGAGGGGTTCTCTCTCTGACAGTGTCACTGTTGCACGTGAAGGTGTTTGGCTGAGAGCCTGTTTGTGTTTTATTTTCCAGTACCCATAGTCCTGAAGTACCATACCTGATGTGTCAGCTGGAGGCTTCGGTGGAGCTGGCTCTGGGATAAACAAACTGCTGTGTAACTTAAGTGAGATATCTGTATATAGCTTTGAAGTTGTTTTTCTCCAAGGAGCAAGGAGGCGGCGGCGGCGGCAAGTAGCCAGTTCTAACAGAGCATTTTGAGAACTGCCAACTGACCCTTTCTTCTTTTTTTTTGTCAAGTACCTGCTCCTGCTGTCAGACTTTTATAACAGAAGATTCAGTTCCCAAACCGCCTGTTTTGTGGAATGCTGGGTCTCTGATTCGGAGCCGTCTACTTGCCATTACGGTTTATCTGTATATATGGTTGAGTTGTAAAAATACTTAAAGTTTGAGCAGTTCCTTGCTTGCTACTGTGGAAGGCAGAGGGGACTCTGTCCTTTCATCGGGGTGAAGGAGGAGAAAAATGTCTAGGGAAACACACCATTATGTTCCAGGAGACTGACCCTTCTGTGGAGAACTGTAAGGGTATTGTTTTTCTCATGTTACAAAAGAAAAAAAATAATAGTTGAGTTTTACAATCCATGGGAATGCACAAGCTCAGTGTTTTCAGTATTGCTGCTTACAGGTGTGACTAAAGACATTCCAGTAAACCTATTTTTGACTGTACATGTGAAGTTACTGCACGTTCCTTCTCTCAACTGCCGGGAATCCCGAGGAAAGGAGCTGTATCGGTGTTCTCATAACCAGGAGGAAGAAGCGTGTAAAGCCCAGCTCTCTGTTATCCCAATGATACAAGACACAGTGGGGAGATGGCAACTGTCCTTATATCAGCCCAGAATAAACCAAGACCACTTTATACTCAGAGCCTTTCACCTTGATGCACTCAGTGGTGGTGGTTGTGAATGCCAGCTTGTTTTACTTCCTTATGACCTAGTGGGCTGAGGGCTGTGCCCAGGCCAGGTAACTTGGTGCGGTGTGGGGGCTGTGTGCTGGACTAAATGGAGGTGGATTTGCTCCATCCACAGGTAGGACTGATATGTTTTGGCACAAGAGCCACGAGTCCCCTTCTAGTTGGCTGCAACCTGGTCTCAGGCACTGGTGGCTTTTCTGTCTGCACTTTATTTTGGGGCCTTTGTTCCATCCTGCTCCGAGCCTAGAACTTTAGCTGAAATCAGACTCTTCTGTTTTTTCTCACTTTCCTGGTTCTTTTTGCTGTTTCTTTTCTGCCGATGAGAGGAATGCTGTCCTGCTTAGCCTGTGTCTGAAGGAATTTTACTGGGAGAGGAGGGGAAATAGCACCCCGGAGAATCCCTCATGCCACCACCCAGCCTTCTATTGTGGACCTGCCCCCAGGACCTCGTGCACAGTTTCCACCCGAGTGGCGGTGCTGCTCCATGCAGAGAAGAGGATTAGAAGTGAGCACAGCAGGCTGGAGTGCTAGATGTGATTACAAGCTCTACTTGCTCTGCTTGTGTATAAATAAGGCTTTTCCCCTTTGTGTGCTTTGTTCACTCCAGGTGGGAATCAGAAAGCCAAGCTGGGTTTTTCCTCCTAACACATCACCAAGTTTTTTAGATCCTGAGGGCAAAATCATGCATTCAGTGGAAGAGATAAAAATCACCCAGCCTATGCCTTCGGCTGCTCTCCAGCTGCAAAGGATTGAGAGGGCAGATGAAGGGGGATGTTGTCTGTTTTCAGCAGCGCTGCAGGTCTCACTTGAGTGAGATTGGGCCTTTTCCTGCCATCTGGAAAGTGAGTAAGCAGCACTGTGAGCCTGTGTAATGACTATGCTTTGCCTGCTCTTTTGCTGCGTGTGAGGGCAGCTTTTACTCCTAGTGCTGGAGAGCCCTGCTAGTATCTCTGCCATTCTTTCCCAGACCCATCTTGCATTTGCTGCTGCTAACCTTGGAAGGACCCAGATGTTGCAAGAATGTGTCAGGACTTCACATCCATCCTGAGCTGGACATAGGGCCTTGGAAAATGGATGCTGGTTATGCTGGTTGCATGAAGGCCTCTTGGTGATCCTGCTGTATTAAATAATTGTTTCTAGCTGCCAAAGGTAGGAGCTGCTGCTACATCCTCCTCTCTTGTCTGCCCCTCTAAACCAAGGAGCAGCCAAAGCTTGGCTCCCCTGGGGGCTCTGTTCCGTGCCTGGTGCAGGTGTCGCTTTGGAGGGAAAAAGATGGATGTGAACTGCAGGAATGACAAAGCCACCTGTGCAGAGCTCTGTCCTTGCTGGATTTGGTGGATGTCTGCCAGCAGCCCATCCGTAGAAAGAGTTTCCAGTATGCTTAAACTATTGCTGTGAGTACCAGTGTACTGCTCTGAGAACAGCTGCCTTTAGCCTGGTCACAGCAGTACGCTGCTGCAGAAGGGCACGGATGCATTTTCAGCTGACCTGAATCCACGGAGAAGGAACCTTGCACCCTCCTGCTTGTGCTCATCCTCTGATACCAACAGAACTGGAGCAGGTGCCCCCAAGGCACCTGGAAAGCTGGCTTGCCTCGTCAGTGCTAGCCAGGTGGTTTTTCAGCCTCATCTAGAAGGTTGGGGTGCAAGTATTTGTACTTAAGATGCGGGCCAGGGAAAGCTGCCAAGGCCCTCAGCACTCTGCTCTCCTCTGGGTTGCCAGGATTAGGTTTTAGGTTCAAGACCCTGAATAGCGAAGTCATCCTAAGTACAGACCTTCTGAAGAGACCATCTCCGGCTGGGAAACAGAGTCAACAGCAAATCAGCAGCCCTGTAACTTTTGACAGTGACAGAATTTATCAAGCAATTCATAGTTTTTCAAGGCTGAAAAGGCCATTACAATATCTAGTCTCAGCTATGTTACAGAGCAGTCCTCCTTGTTCTCCTTAACAGTGCCTTGGTCTCTGTAGTGTGGCCTGTGCATCCCTGCCAGGGCCTGACTGCAGGGAGAACTGCAGTGATAGAGAAGGGCTGGGAAGAATCTGTTTGCATGCTTTGGGCTTGGTTTTCACTTAGGAGGTGTTATGAAGGAGATTTCACAACAAAAATAACTCCACCCAAGCGTAGGCTCTGTTTTATCCATTTCCTCTTTGCTCACATCTGTTCATTAGCTGCTGTTTTCCACACGATCGATTTTCAGGGGGAGTGGCATGCTTTGGCTGATGCTGTACGTTCCTCCTGCAGAGCTGCTTCTCCTTCCCAGGCTTGCTGGTGGGACCCGTGCAGTGGGATGTGGGGGTCCCTGTGCCCAAGACAGGAGGCTGCAGAGATGGACAGCTGCTGTGCTGAAGCAGGAGGGAAAGGTCTCTGCTCCTGGCTCTGCTCTTGCAGGAGAAGAAGGTTCACCCTGTGAAGGCCTTTGTAAAGTGGGAGCTTCAGGGACAGCAGAGTGTTGAGGAGGGGTCCTGGGCGCTGCAGTGGCATTGCTCCCATCCTGCTTATGAGCAGGACAGGGCAGTGCTCACCTCTGCCCCTTGGGCACTGAGTGCTGGGCTTCCTTGGCTCATTTCTGCAGGGCTCAGCTCCTCTCCCAGAGCTACAGCCACCACAGAGCTTCGTCCTTGTGACAGTTCTGGGAAGGATTTGATTTGTTTTTGTACAAATTAAAAGAGCAGCAGGACCCCCAAGGGAGCATCCTTTGACTCCTGGACCCAGCTCTCCCCTGTTTTTATTACAGGGGCCAGCTGCTCCCGCAGGTGTGTTCAGAAAGATGAAACCTGATCGCTCCCACGTAGGAAATCTGCAGTCACAAAGTGCAGAGGCTTGCCAGAGCTTGGAGTAAACAGCACAGTATGGAGCGCAGCCCAGGGCCCCGCTCCATCATCTCCATGACTTCAGGGAAAATAGGGCAGGGAGAGCTGGCCGCTGTCCCCGCCTCCCGCGGCCGAAGCCACGTGCCGTCCTCAGCCTGGCGCTGATCTGAGGGGTCCTGGCGCAGAGAGGGACCCGGCCGAGGCCGCCACAGCGGCAGTGGAGACTGCGGTCTCTATGGCAACCCGGCAACACGGCAGTGTTCGCGAGACTGCGGAGCGTGATCACGCGCATGTGTACTCGCAAAAGCAACGCGCCCTCCCGCGGAGGCTCGGCCGTTCCCATTGGCTGGGCGTTACCGAGGGTGACGGCGCCGCCGCTGGTGATTGGCTGCTCAGCGCGCAGGCGTGGGGCAACATGGCGGCGCCGGTACGGCGGAGCGTGGTGTTCGTGACGGGCAACGCTAAGAAGCTGGAGGAGGTGGGGGGGCGGTTGCCCAGCAGCGCGCGGCCTTGGGGCCCGCGGACCCGGTCCCAAGCCGAGGCCTGAGAGCGGGACCGGGAGCGGGGCTGACGGGCGTGCTTCCCCCTTGCCTCCCGCAGGTCACTCAGATCCTTGGGGACTCCTCTCCGTACACGCTGGTGGCGAAGAAAATTGACCGTAAGTTGGCGGGGGGGGACGCGGCCCGGCCCGGCCCGGCCCGGCCCGGCCGTCTCCTCAGCGATCGCCCGTGTGTGTCCCCAGTGCCCGAGTACCAGGGGGAGCCGGACGAGATCTCCGTGCAGAAGTGCCGTGAAGCCGCCCGGCAGGTCAGCGCCTCCCTGCTCGCTTCTACTGCTGGGGGTGGGCTGCGACCCTAACCCGTTGGTGTGTCCTTCCTCCGGGGACGGTGACACCGTACTTAGGCAGTGCCACTGATGCTCCTCTGCTCTCGTGTCCCCGGTGCAGCGAGGGGATGTGACTGGTCCCTCAGTGCAGCCCTGGCGGCTGTGGGGCCAGGGCTGTGCAGCTCTGCTCGTTTTGCTCCGTGAGAGGACCTCCCTGCCACTGCTCAGCCCCTGCAGGGGAAGCTGTGGCCTTGGCTGCATGGTGATGGCTGACACTGAGGGGAGGACATTGACGGCTGCTGGGTTCCTATGTTGTTCTTGTTATCTTGGATGCATGAGAACAGGACTGAGTATGAAAACGAGTCTGAAGGCAGTACCTTCCTTGAAGCCTGATGTTGCTTTTGCTGCAGATTCGGGGGCCTGTTATAGTAGAGGACACCTGCTTGTGCTTCAATGCCCTGGGGGGACTTCCAGGACCTTACATGTAAGTAGGTGGGAACCTGCCTTGCCTTTCTTGTTCTAGAATGAGGAGTACACCTTAGCAGGATGTGCTTTGCAGGGAACGCTCCATGCACCAGGAGCATATTAGGGTCAGGAAGGGGCTCTGTGTCCTCTGTTTCATTCTGCATCCCATGGGCAGGACATGAGGAGTGCTGTAATGCACTGTGCAGGATGGGAGAGACAGACTTGAACTGTTGCCTCTTGCTTCCAGTGTTGAGTGCCTGCTGTTGCAGCCAGCTTGGGAGCCCCATACTGGGCACTGGGACGCCAGGTGTGGCAGGAGAGCTCTTATGTGAGTGTCCCCTAGATTCTCATGGGGACTGTTTTAATCTAGCAGGTAATGGGATCATTACATTGCTGTGTGTTTCTTCTAATAGAATACACTCTTAGCTCCTAGGATTACCTTTTGCTGTGATTAACTCTTTTAAACTCTGCTAAGCTAATCAGAGTCATCAAAGCTTTAACTAATTCAGTGTGCACTAGAAATGGGTGTAAGATGTGAACAAGTGAAATCAAGAAATGTATTTCAGCTTGTTGATACAAGCGAGAGCTGGGTTATTTGCACAGACGTTAGATTCAATACCCCACTGTTGTTCTCCCTGCGCCCCGCTTAGTTTAAAAACTAGGTTTGTCTTTATTTGTAAATAGCCCAGAATGAGGTGATTTGACAGTACATTTAAGAGGGATTCAAAGAGCTGTGAAAACACAGGCAACAGTGCTTCAAGGATGGCTGTGTTTCTGAGTAAAATTAGCAAAAATTTGTCTTTCCTCTTTTTTTCCCCCTTCAGAAAATGGTTCCTGGAAAAGCTCAAGCCAGAAGGTACTGCCTCTTGTAGCACGGTCTGCATGTGACTCTGTTCTTTCCAGTCTTGGGCTCCTGGGGACAAATGTGCCATGGGAAATGAATCCCTGCCTGTGCTGGGTGCTGCTGAGTGTGCTTCCCCACCTGGCTGCCTGCTTCATAGCTGGTTCCTTTGTCTGTCCAGCTCTGTGCCTTTGTGCTCTCTCTTTGAGATTGTTCTGCGCCCTTCACCTCTGGATGTTGTTTCCCCCAGAAGCTTTGGCATCATCCTTCCATTGCTGCGTTCGCAGGCTTCTGCCCCCACAGGCTGGTGGCAGGGCCTGTGGGAATTGTCTTTCACAGAGGTGACTGGGAAGACCCGTGATCTCTGGCTTCTGTACTGGCATCGTGAGCAGGAGTGTTAATCGCTTTGATTGACAAGGGGCTTTAGTCCTTCTCTGACGCAACACACTTCTTTGTTCTGCTCCCAAATTAATTTTGGGGCCCTGCAGCTCAGGGATAGGAGGGATTTGGCGAAAAGCATCCGTTCAGCTTAGCTTTGTTACCGCCTGTCGTTCTTCCTCTCCCTCGTCTATGTGAATGCAGAGTACTCCCTTGATCCGTCTCTAGGTGGGTGTCTTGTGCTCTGCTGGGATCACACTGATGCCAGGATCCTCTGTCTTGCTCAGGCCTGTACAAGCTGCTGGCTGGGTTTGAGGACAAATCTGCCTATGCTCTTTGCACCTTTGCATTCAGTACTGGAAACCCAGAGGAGCCCGTGAAGCTGTTCAAAGGCCAGACACATGTAGGTGGGGTTGTAATGTGTGTTTTGTAATAGCACTGGCTCTGTTAAGGACAGCATTAGCGAGTGAGGTCACTGACACTGCTTGGATTGCAATTGTTAGTTCTCTTAGTCTGGGAGGTGTGGAGGGTAGTGAAGGGGCTGCCTGCAAACAGCAACCTGTGGGGCACTGACTTTGGCACTGCTAATTTTGGTCATGTTTTGGGGAAGTGCTGAGAAATGAGAGTAGCATCAAGCCTTTGGTGGATGGCCACAGCCATGGCTGGCTGAGTGCCACTCTGCAGTTTGTGTTTCAAATGTGACTGCACCAGCAGTGCTGAGGAACCACGAGTTACAGGGCTCTTTGGCTTTCTCATGGTAGGGGGTGATTGTTGAGCCCAGAGGCCCTCGAGATTTTGGCTGGGATCCCTGCTTTCAGCCTGATGGCTACGACCAGACGTAAGTAGCTTTTTACCTATAGCACTTCATGGGAATTTTAAGGAAAGGAAGGGGTGGGGGCTGTGTTTTGTTTTTGTACTGAGACGAACCTGATACAAGCAGTGCTGGCAAGGAGAAAACACTGTTCTGGGTCTGAATGGGGTTACAAAGAAACCCAGATCAGTATGGGGGTTGTCGGTTTTGCCAACGTGTATCACTACCAACAACCCCCACTGTGGCTAGGCGGCAGGCAAGACAAATGGGGGCTCCTGGGGATGTGCTGCAGCAACTCAGCTGCTGAGGAGTGTTTTGGTTTCTTCCCACTCCAGCTACGCTGAGCTGCCCAAGGCTGTGAAGAACTCGATCTCACACCGGTACCGTGCACTGAGCGAGCTCTCTGCCTTCTTCCTTCAGAGCAACCCAACAGAGGCCCACTCCAGTCCCAGCTAGCATCCCCGTGCCTGCAGACACTGGATGCTATACTTTTCATATACAGTCCTGTGAGATCTCTGTTGGGTCACATGCTTATATTAAAGTTGCTCACGGTGAAGCCACGAATACTGGTGTTTTTTTTTTTCCCCCTATTTGTGTTGCTTCAGAAATGTCTGTAGAACCCAGGCGCATGTTAATTAAGGTGCTGAGATCATTGTATGTTTGTACCTCGCGGGAGGCTTGCAGGAGCTGGTACGTTTGAGACCTTCCACCATCTTCACGCAGGTTCTAACGATGAAAACGGCAGAAAAACCGGGTAACCGAGTCCGGAGCCGCCTGACCGCCTGTAGCTGCCCACCTCTCCGGGCCGGGATAACGAGCGTTCGATGGAGGGCTTCCCCGGGCGCGCTACCTATGCGGGAAGTGCCGCCCTTCCTGGGTGATAGCCAATAGGAAGCAGCCGAGGCGGGGGCAGCAGCCAATCAGCGGCGCGGACGCTGCGCTGAATCGGCGCGCTGCGCACACGGATGCCGTCAGTGGGGGCGCGGTGCGGGGACACGTGTTCGGGACCGGCCCCGGGCCGAGCCGCTCCGCCGAACTGCGGCCATGGAGCTGCTGCCCCGCAGCCCCGGGGAGTTCGGCTCGGCGCGGTACTGGGATCGGTTCTTCCGGCAGCGCGGGCAGCGGCCCTTTGAGTGGTACGGGGCGTTCCCGGAGCTGTGCCCCGTGCTGCTCAAGTACGTGCGGCCCCGCGACAAGGTGAGGTCCCGGTTCTTCGTTCCCGGTTCGGCGTGCTACCTCCCGCTCTCCGCCGTGCAGATCTCCTGGTTCCGCCCGGGCTGCTCCCCGCATCCGAGCCTTGTTTGTAACCCCCCTGCCTCGCAGCTGGGTTGTCTGCTTGCACTGCCAGCGTGCTCTGACAGATTGTGTCGGTTCATCTCGCCCTTTGGCTGGTGGCTGGGGAGGCTCTCATCCTACCCAAGCTAACTGAATTAAGCAGCTCAGTGCGATCTAGCTCACTGAGGGGTAAGAGGCAACAACACGGTGCTCCATACTCTCAGCTCTTGGCACAAGAAATGTGATGTTTCCAGCATGCTGTAGCAGGAGATCAGGAGAGACCCACATGTTGTTCCACCAAGGGGTTAAATCACCCAGATAATCCCCAAAAGAGAAGCAATGCAGGCACATTGCTTCTGTGCCCATATGTCTTTATGGAAGTGGTACGTTAGGGCCATGGGGAGTATCTGGAGGTGCTATGGATGTGGTTCTCACTGAGGGCTCGTGGTTAATGTCGCGTTGCTGGGCTGTAAAATGCTTTGAGGTGTGAATCCAGGCCACCCTCACCATCACTGCTGCTCTTGTCTCACTTCTCAGGTTCTTGTGGTCGGCTGCGGGAACTCGGAGCTGAGTGAGCAGATGTACGACACGGGGATGTGCGAGGACATTGTGAACATAGACATCAGCGATGCTGTGATCCATCAGATGAAGGAGCGGAGCGCAAGCAAGAGGCCCAAGATGAGCTACCTGCAGATGGACATGCTTCAGATGGACTTCCCAGATGCCCACTTCCAAGTGGCCCTTGACAAAGGCACACTGGATGCCATACTCACTGATGAAGAGGAGGTCACTCTGTCCAAGGTGGACAGGATGTTTGCCGAGATCAGCCGGGTCCTGCAGGTGGGAGGGCGTTACCTGTGTGTCTCCTTGGCTCAAGCCCACGTGCTGAAGAAAGCGGTGGAATACTTCTCCCAGGAGGGCTGGGTAGTGCGTGTTCACGAGGTGGCCACCAGTGGTGAGGACAAGCAGCAGTTTGTCCTGCCCATCTTTGTCTACGTCATGACAAAGTTCAGGAAGATCCCTGGCTCTGCGCTGCAGATCCTGGAGATTTGTCCTGAGGAGCAAGACAAGCCACTGCGGCTGGAGAGCGCAGAGCAGCTAGTGGAGGCGGTGAAGGACAGGCAGCATTATGCCCTGGTCTGCAGCCAGCTCAGCAAAGCCCCCTGTGGGGAGCAGCTTTCCCTGGATCTGTGCGATAAAGCCAGTGGGAGGCCCCGCTACACGTTGCATGTAGTCGACAGCCCTGCAGTGAAACCTTCCTGTGACAATCGCTTTGCCATCTTCATCAGTGAGTACAGCCTCTCCTGCCTGCAAAGAGACAGCACTCCAGGAGCTGCTGTAGCAGCAGTGGCCCTGGCCTGCTGGAATTGGAGCTGGAGAGGGAAATCGTCTGTCTCTGTGGGGTTTAGTTGGGGTTTCACACGCAGAAATTTGTCAAGCTCTGCCAGGAGTGCTGTTTGCTTCCTGTGTGCCTGCAGAGCCTGAGGCTCAGCACAAACCACAGATGAGTTGTGGGACTGCTGGACACCCCTTTATCATGAGATGTGGCCTTTCCAGCCCCCTACATGAGCCTGCCCAATTTGAGAAAGGTTGTTTTGATCACTTGATCATGCAGCCTGGGTCTAGGCATGAGGCTGTGCCACGCAGCAGTGCCTTCCCGTGAAGTCTCTGTACCTTGCAGTTCCTCTTCTGAAGGCCAGGGTGGTTGTGCAGGGAACAGCACCTGCCTGGGGCTCTCCTGACCGCAGCCCCCATCTGCAGTCCCACAGGGCAGAGAAACCGAGTGGCTCTTTGGCACGGAGGAAGGGCGGAGGCAGCTGGCTGCCAGCGCAGGCTTTGGGCGCCTGGTCACTGTGGCCCTGCACAGGGAGCAGCGCTACGAGGGCATGGCGAGCATCCAGGCAGAGCTGTCGGGGAAGGTGATGGAGCTGGCCCCACCGGGCCTCCCCGCCAGGCAGCAGGTGAGCCCACTGACTCAGCTTTCCCAAAGCCCGGGCCAACCCCAAAATGCCAAACACACACACACATGAAAAAAAATGGGCCGTCCCAAAAACTTGAGAGCATCTGGCGCAAACTTCTCACCTTTAACTTCTCCCATCTCTCCTGTCTCCTCTTTCTTGCTGCAACACTCCAAGCCCCCCTAGTAAAAGCCCTTTGGGTGTTGGCTCCCTGTACCCCAACATAGATTGGGGTGAGCCCAGTGTCCCGTGCGCTGCCTACAGCACATCCTGCTGCTCCCCAGGTGTGTCTGCTTCATCCCAGTCCCCAGTCACAGTCAGGACAAGGCCAGCACTTGTCCCTATAGCCTGGATGCTACGAGTCTCTGTCCTCCCTGCAGGTGCCCTTTCTGTCCGTGGGAGGGGACATCGGGGTGCGGACGGTATGGCACTGTGATACCAGCCCCCTCAGTGGGGAGTTCGTCGTGGAGGATGTCAAGGGGGACGGCGCGTGCTACTTCCGTCGCCTCATCTTCCTCAGCAACAGGAACGTGGTGCAGTCAGAGGCCCGGCTCCTGGCCCCCGCACCTCCCCCAGGTACACCGAGGAGGTGGTCAGGGTCAGGGCAGGGCTGAGGGTGACTTTGGGTGGCAGGGAGTGAGTTGAATGCAAGGAAGAAGATAAGAAGTCATGCTGGGACCTGTCTGTCCTGTCTCCATGCAGATGTGGGAGGGGTTTTGCTCTCTGCATTGCTGGTTGGACCTGGGGTTGGGGTTGTCAGTCCCCAGAAAGCACCCCTGGCTCCAGCCTCACCTTACCTTTTGTCTTTCAGGCCAGAAGAAACGGAGGAAGGACAAGAAGAAGCCTGGTCCTGCTGAGCCTCCTATGGCAATTGACAAGAGCTACCTGTGTTGCGAGCACCACAAGGCCATGGTGGCGGGGCTCTGCCTGCTGGGCAACTCCAACCCTCTGCCAGGTGACGAGGTGGGAAAGGTTTTCCAGGCTGTGGAGCCCCAGTGCTCTCCTAGAAGCAGCTTTGGGCTGGCAGGTGGGATGGGTGGAGGGAGCGTGGCTGTTCTGGCAGCTCACCTGGGTTCTCTTCCTTGGCAGGAGCCCCAATTGCAGTGCTGGTGGTGGGGCTTGGCGGCGGCAGCCTGCCCCTCTTCGTCCATGACTACTTCTTGCAGGCCCATGTGGCTGTGGTGGAGATAGACCCCTCCATGCTGGAGGTGGCCACACGCTGGTTCGGCTTCTCTCAGGGTGACCGGATGCAGGTGCACATTGCCGATGGCCTGGACCACGTAGCCAAGCTGGCAGCTGAAGGTACTGTCTTGCAGAGCTTTAATTCTGCTTCCTATCCTGCCCCCCTACAGGTTTCCAGCTGTGCCTCTTTCCTCTTCCTGTGCCATCCTGTCCTTCCATGACAGCCATGTTGTGGGGTAGTGTTCCCCATGTTTCTCTCACACCTCCTGCCATGTCACAAGCTCCAGCCTTGCCAGGTTCCTGCAGCAAGCAGGCTTGTCCTCGTCAGTGTGTGTATGGGACCTTACATTGGCTGTCTTCCCCCAGTCCAGAAGGTGCTGTCACAAGAAACAGCTGAAAGTGGCAGAGAGGGTGTCCTGGCCACCATGTTCACTGCTTCCCAACCCAGTGTGGCTCATCCCTGTCCCAGGTGGTAATGAGCCCGTGTTCCCTCTTGCAGCCCCAGCTCAATACGATGCCATCATGTTTGATGTGGACAGCAAAGACCTCACAGTGGGGATGAGTTGTCCACCTCCAGCATTCGTGGAGAAGCCCTTCCTGGAGAAAGTTAAAACCATTCTCAAGCCAGAAGGTATGAGGGGGGTGCCCCTGCAGGTGCCAGGGCTGGGCTGGCTGGTCTGGGACAGGGTCTGGGTGTTGGGTTCCTCATCCTGGAAAACAGTGGCTGTAGACAGGACTGATGTCTGGCAGCTGCCCTTCCCAGCAGATCCCAGCTCTCAGTGATGTGGAGCTGGGCCGCATGAGAAAGGGAGCTGGTGGCACTAGTGGTACGGACATAGCCACGTTTGGGTAGAGAGGAGGTGAGCAGGGAGGTGTGTGTGCAATGCCAGGTTCACAGGTGGCTGTCCTGAACCTCTCTTGCTCTGCTACAGGGGTCTTTGTGCTTAACCTGGTGTGCCGTGATGCTCGGCTGAAGGAGTCTGTCCTGGCCATCCTCAGGGAAGTCTTCCCCCTGCTCTACGCGCGCCGCATTGACGGGGAGGTCAATGAGATCCTGTTCTGCCAGCCCAGCCCCAAGAGCCGGCGGGACCCCGTGGAGCTCACAGTGCTTGCCCAGGCACTGGAGGGGTCAATGCAGCAGTTGGGGCGCTCCTGGGACAGCTCGTATGTGCTGGCAGACATGCTACAGGCCATCACCATCCTCTGAGAGGGGCCTTGATGCCATTTGAGCAAAAGGAGTCCCTGCGTGGTGCTGCAGCTGGGACATTGCTGACCGTGCAGGTAGCCAGTGCTGGCCTGGTGCCTGCCTGAATGATGGGGCTGGCATGGAGAGGGGCTCCCTACAGAAGGAGGGAGCCCAGTGTGGCTCTTGGGGTACTGAGGCCCTGCTCTTTGCATACAGCAGGGGTGGGGAAGGGCGCTGGGAGAGCAGGGAGCTGTGCTGCCCATGGGACAGTGCTGGGGTGGCAAGGGGAGGAAGGTGCTCCAGGGTTGGCGCTGTGTGTTTGCATCTGTCCCCACTGCTTTTCTCGTGGTTAAATGTCACTCTGACGATCCTCTTCCCTTCCAGCACCACTCCTTCCCCATGTTCTGCTTTCTTCCATGCCTCCTGGAGCTCTGCTTGTTGGCACCTCTGTGCAAGCCCCCAGCTCTGCCCCGAGACTGGTAGCAGATGTGTGTAGATGGGCTGAGTGCTGTGAAAATAAAGCTCAGGACTGCTCTTGAGGTCCTCAGTGCTCCACCAGGCTTATTTTTCACTAGCAGTGATGGGACACCGCAGTCCCTTTGGTAGGAGATGTCCCTGCTGCTCTAGGGCATGCCAGGTCCTGCCAGGCTGTGCAGGGAGGTGCTCAGATCCCATGTCCGTTGCTCTCTGCATTATTCTCCTTCATGTAACGGGACAAGTTGGTGCCCTACTTCTTTCTCCTTTGGCTGGCCTGCTTCTGTGCAGGGGGAGCAGATGCTTTTTTTTTTTTTTTTTTTGCAAAGTGCTTTTGATCTTCCCCAGGCGCTCGGAGCGCTCGTGAGTGTCAGCGCTCAGATTTGGGCTGGCTGGCTCCCTGCTGCAGACAGATAAGCTGTGACAGCTCTGTGCCACGCTGCGCTCTGCCCGGGGCTGCACGCAGTCACCGGTCACTGACAGGGGCAGGGCTGGAGCTCGTTTTGTGTAGCAGTCAGTCTGCCCTGTGCAGTTCCCTTCTAAATCTCTTTAGTCATTAGCACCTTTTTATGAAGGATGTCTATTATCCATCCAGCTCAGCGATGGCAAATTTCTCAACTCTTATCAGCAGCGCTGCATTCAGTCTATTTTTAACTCTGTTTCCAATTCTCAACATAATTCCAATGACACAGATTAGCGTGCATGCCCTTTATTTTATCTAAACCATTTCATTTCTTGCCCGGCAGCTCACACAAAGGGTGCGTTCATCCCTCCTTTGTCCAGTTCTGCATTTCTGCTGCGTTTCCTAATTGCTGTGTAATGCCACATCCTGTTGGAAAAACAAAAGGCATCTATTGGGAAGAAAGTGGTGATGAGACCTCAGTTCGTTGCAGCTGTTCTTGCAGTTGCTGACAGCCCTGCAGTGTTGGTCAAGAAATACATTTCAGCTGGAAAACCAGCAAATATTTAATGAATACTGCAAATACCTGAAATTCTCTGCAGGTGAAAGTGGAATAATTGATCGATAGAAACCTTTTCTCAAGGCAGCCAAAAGGGGGTAAATAACATACATGCTTGGCAGCTGTTTCTGTTGAGTGTTTTGGCAGTATACTATGTTTGCATCCTTTACTCTTCACTTCCTTCCTTTACAGCGTGGGCACATTGTAAACAGGAGAGCTAGAAGCAAGCGCTCCTGTCACTTAGCAACCTCAGATGGGCTCAGAGATGCTGACATCTTTCCTTTCTGGATTTCCCAGCACAAAAAGGAAGCACTGTATAAATTGGGGCATGGCTCAGTCCTGAGACTGCAGCCAGCCCCGGCTGCTGGGGGCCAATCCTCAGCTGATTTCCTCCAGACCTGTGCACAGTGAGCCTGGCTCTGCTGGCTGGGGACGCAGGAGGTGTGCTGTCAGGCTGCAGTGAGGGGCTGCTGCTGCTTCCTGGGTGCCCTCGGTGGGAGGCAGCAGGGAAACTTCTCTGCAGGCTGCAATGCAGCACAGACCTTCTTCTACTTTCAGTCTCTTTTGCAGCCTCAAGGTCTCCTCTCTGAGCTCTTCTCACTGGCAGGTGCACTGTGTGATGCTGGCTGGCATGGTAGTGCCAGTGCTGCAAACCTGCAGAGCTGGTCACTAGTGGAAACCTGGGAGCTCCCCTTGCAGTGCAGGCACCAACCCCATGCCTCCTGCTTCATGCAGATCAGCTGCGTGAAAAGCTCTGCAAGACCTCGGGTTTGGAGCTGAGCCAAGGCGAGGGTGAGGAAGGTCCCTGGAGAGATGGGAAAATCATGCGTGAAGGAGCGTGCCTCTTCTGAATGTGGCCCGGGGGAGGATGCAACCTTGGCTGCGCTCTACTGGAGGGGGGAGCGTGCCCGGCTGCTCATTGCAGGCATCTGCATCTCCTCTGTGGCAGTTCCTATATAACCCGTTCTTCACGAAGGGAATTGTGCTGGCGTGCGTTTATAAAGCAGCCTGGGGACCTGAACTGAACGTCCCGTTTTAACGTCACGCTGCCTGGTTTGGAAGAGCTGTTAGCGGGTAAGGAACAGTGACAGCTGTGCCCTGAAACCAGGCTCTTCTCCCCATTTATTTTGCTGTGAGTCAGGGCAGGACATACTTGTTATCCATAGGCTTGATCTGAAACGCACTGGAGGCTCCTGCCAGCTCTGTGAGCCTGGGGCCCCAGGGGGCTGGCAGTGCTGGAGCAGCCAGTGACATCCAGAGGTGCCACCTCCATTCCCACTGTGCAGGGAGAGCTGGGGCAGTGAAAGTCTCATCTCCTTGCTGACCCCAACACGTGACAAATGGAAGTGGCAACCAGTGTGGGGCGCTGAAGCCTTCCTTTCTCCAGGAAAACAAGGACCTGGAGGTGCTTTCCCTCTCCTTTGCTGGCATCTCAGAGCTGTTAGAAAACATGCATCCTTGGGACAGCATGTGTGTGCATAATGCACGTCTGTGCTTTTGTGAGGAAATGGGAAAGTTGTATCCTGACTGCTCGTGGCATGTTTTGGGAGAGGGCAGATTTTTCTAAGTGATGGAGTCACAGGGTGAGCGTGGTCAGCTTAGCCAGAAACAGTGGAAACTTCCTGGACTTGAGGGAATAAGTCAATCTTTTTCTAAGAATAGATGCTTTCTCGCTTATTTTTAATAAGAGGAAGGAAACAAAGATATAATTTTAAAAGTTACTGGAAAGAACAGGTCCCCAGGTTACGAGTTTCAGGGTAGCACAGCGTTGCCCCCAGGGATCCTGCCATATCCAGTGCTTGTTTCTCTCTTGCACTGTCGGGGTCCTGGTGCCAGGCTGCTCCTCTCCTGACAGTAATGATTTCAGAGGTGGTGGGGAACGTGCCTGCGCTTGTGCTGGGAGGGTTTTGCCAAAATGCGATGCTGTTGTTCCTGACTCCCAGCCTCGGTAGGAACCCATTGGCTGGAAGAAGGCCAAAAAGCTCCTCTGATGCTTCCTGGCACAGGCTGCTCAGGCAGGAGCGTGAAAAAAATTCATGCTGCTAATTGGCATAATTATGTCAATAACCCCAGGCCCTATCTAGATAGAAAGGACCGCAAGGCTCTTTCCAGAAGAGCAGCGACAGTGTAATAACTCCTTAGCCGGAGCTAAACATAATTACTCCTGCTTGGATGCCAGACAGCATCTTCCCTTGCCACGAGGACAACTTCAGCTCTTACCTTACCCTTTGCATGGAGAGGGGCTTCATGATGGGCTGAGGTCCGTGGGGCACGTTCCAGCTGCACCCATGCTGGTGCTGTGCTCTCAGCCCCAGCTGTAGTGCAGGGATGGGTCTGGGTCTTCTGCTGGGGCTCAGCTCCGTCTGTGGCTCTGTTCGTTGTTATCTTCCTATGCTCCTGGTTAGAAGCGGGCCTGCTGTAGGGATTCACTTCTTCTGTGAGCTCCGGCCAAGATGTTTTGATCATGCTCCAGGCCATCAGTGCCCGTCAGCCAGTTGGATGCTCGCAGCTCCCTGCTGTTTTGCCATTCATGCTGAGCAAGACCTGTGTCTGGGTTAGCACAGAGGATAACTTCCGTCACTGCAGGCATCCGCCGCCTCTGTCTGGGATGTTTCTATGTTGTGACGGCTGCCAGCAATCGCAGCTAAATCTCATTATTATTTGTTGTACCTCCAGCGTGGCCTCACCACTGCGGTTCTTTCCCTCTCTGATATGAAGGCAGCCTGTTCCCAAACCCGAGGCTCTCCGGCCTCGCTACGGGGCACCGATACACCTTAGAACCACCCGGCCCGACGGAACCTGCTTCTCTTTCCGTGCCCTCGGACGCGGGCCCCTCCGCAGGCAGCGAGGCACGTGGTCGGCCGGCCCGTCGTGGGCCGCAGGCTCCCGCCACCAGCCAGGGGGCGTGGCCTCACAGGGTGAGGGCGTGGCCTCTCAACCGAGGGCCCGCCTACCAGCTGGGAGCGGGGCGCATGCGCAGTGCGCAGGCCGTTACCTGTCAGCGGAGGCAGCGGGCGGAGAAGGAGGAGGCGGCGGTGGCGCGGCGGGATGGAGGGGCTCATCCCGCTCGTCAACCGGCTGCAGGACGCCTTCGCGGCGCTGGGCCAGAGCTGCCTGCTCGACCTGCCGCAGATCGCGGTGGTGGGCGGGCAGAGCGCCGGCAAGAGCTCCGTGCTGGAGAACTGCGTTTCCAGGTGAGACGGCGGCCGCCCCCTCCCCACCCCTCTCCTCTCTTCCCTCCCCTCGCCTCAGGGGCTGCACGCGCCCCTCCCAACGGCCGCCAACGGTCCCTTCGCCGCGCGCCCCCGGCAGCGCCGCCCCCAGCAGGTTGTGGCGAGGCGGCGGCTGAGGGGGGGGCGCGCCGAGCGCGGCCGCGTCCGTCCGTCCGTCCCCGTCCGTCGGTGTGCGCTCGGTCAGGTGCACCTCTAGCCGAGGGTTGGCCGTTCTGTGCGGAGCGGCGATCAACGCTTGCTGCTTCGTACTGGGAGCTGCTTCTCACTGCCGCCCTGCCAGAGGGCTCTGCTTCATCTGATCCGCAGGCAGAGCTCTTCTGGGAGTTTAGTGCTCGCCTCCCCAAAAATCGCGGGATATCTCAAGATGAAAGGGGCCCCTAAGGATCACTGAGTCCAAGTCCAGATGAGCCTGGCCGGAGCAAAAGGTGAAAATTAAAAGTTTGTGCTGCTCTGACCCATCTGGAGAAGAGGCTGGAACGTACTGCACAAGTAAGGCCCTCTAGCAAGAACTAGGAAGCAAAGCTAAGGACAGTGACTTTTTCCACCTGCAGAATTACTCGCCATGCACCCTGCAGGCACTGCCAGGCTCTTCCAAGAAGAGTTTACAGGAGTTTACAGCAGTGACTGTTTCTGTCATGCTGCAGTCTGGGGTCTTCTAGTCTGGTCCATGTTGTCCTGTGCAGTAACTCTCTGAGACACAATATCACCCGATCTGCTGTACCTCCGTACCTGCGAGCTGGAAGCCTTTTGCAAACGTAAATATTAAAAAGCCTTACTTCAAACGTATTTCCATCAGACTTATGTTTTGCTGTTGTCTTTTCTCCGTGCTGGGTGAGCACGCGTGGTCAGCAGATGTGTGGTTACTTGATAAGCTGTGAGAACTTGATTGTGAACCCTCAGAGCCAGATGGGCATATATCTGTGAGACCAAAGAGCATTTATGGTCGGCAGATCAGCCGGTAAAAAGCACTTTTTAATTAGTAATAGAAAATTCCCGTTTTCACCGGATGACGAAGCTCTTCTCTCGAAAACAAGTTTATTGTATCTGTGTCTGTCTTAATATGGCTGATACAGATGGCGTGTCATTGTAGAGATGTGCTGCACTCATTTACTTTTGTTTGTAGTGCATTGCCTATGACGTGCTTAACCACAGTGCAAACACTAAGTAATAGAAACACAATTCTCATAAAAATTTTCATCGGAATAGAGCAGTCCAGCATCGCTCTGACGTTTGAGCATTAGCTCTCGTGTATTATTTTTTTTCATCGTGTGAATTGTTGTCGTGAGTGGATTCTGAAATCTTAGCCTTCAGAGAGACAGCTGAGAAGTTCTGTCTTTCAGGAGTAGCTGCAGTGGTGGCAGGAGGCACTGGAGTTAGTAAGGCTCTGAAGTCTGTGATCAGATTGGTTTTTCTCAGCTGCCCATAGCTACTGGACTGACATGCCTGTGTCAGTACCCTTTGCTTGTGGTCCTGCGAAGGACTAAAGGATGACTTTATTTTCCCATATGGACAGATGAAACAGATTTACTTGCTTGCAGGCGGTATCGGAGTTAGAGCTTCCTTACGGAGCCTAACTCTCTGCATTCCCCAGCATCCAGTTAACGTCTCACAGGTCTGACTGACCTCAGCGTTTGCACGCGGCAGAGTTCTGTGTGTTTGCCTGCTGCAGGAATTGTGTGACAGCCAGAGCCACGCATTTCCTCGGGGTTGGTTTGGGACAAGGCTGCAGCGGGGCAGCGTCAAGTCTCCCAGTGCAGCAATTATCGTTGCTATTTGGGTTTGCATCCTTTAATGAATTTGGAGAGTTTACTCATCGTTAATGTCTCCTCTGTGTGCAATGAGGTTTTCCTTTTTTTGATAGTCAAGGAACTCTGTTTGAAGTCCTTGGATGTTTTGTTGGGCTGAAAAAAAGAGACTCTGGAGAAAAGTGGAGGACAGCAGCATATACATATATGCATTAGACCTTCACGTGTTCCCAACTGGAGCTCGTGGCACTCGTTGGAGGAAATGGTATTGTCTGAAGAGAGTACGGGAAGAACAGATGTTCACACTGCCTGCTTCTCTTTGGTAGAAAAGAAAACGTGCCCATACAGAGCTGGGGCAGTGCTTAAAACAAAGCTGGTGGGTGAGCGTGAGAAGCACAAAGGGAATCCACCTGCTTGGTGGGAGCAGGATACGGGATCATGACCTGACGTGTCATTTGTGCTTGTTAAACGTCTTGCTTTAGGTAATAACAAGGTTATTTATAAGGAAACTAAGGGCAGGAAGCAATCCTTGGGAATTGTATCCGGGTAGAGAGTGTTTCCCTGTTATTTCACACATCAAGATGGGCTTCCGAGATTGCTTGCCATCTGTGCCTTCGGTTACCTTGTCAGGGCCTCTTTCTCCAGATTTGAATCAGAGCCTCATTTAATTCTTACAGATAGTGAGAAATTAATAATTGGATTTCAAAGCTGAAAACTCTTTGCTTCCTTCCCTGTTTAATGTAATATAAAATGGATGTGGCCAAATAATTATTTTATAAGAGATGCGAACTCCTGATGGTAAGCCTGTCAGTCACAGTCAAACAAGCGCTTTCATTTTAAGAGCCCGAGGTCTGCTTTTGTCATACAGCTTTGCAGCTTTTTGATCTGAGTCGCTTTGGATAATCGTAGGGCCGCTGCGCGGTGTGTAGCTATTTGTTATGAAATATGTGCTGCTTTCTGCCTTTTGCATTGCAATTCTTCGTGTGCTCGGCTCATTCCTGTTCCTGTAGATGGCGGCTGTGAAATGTTGAGCCATTAGGGGCAGGGAAAGGGGCTTCAATCCAACCATTGGAGCAGAGCGTTTCTCCCAGGAGAGCAGGCACTTAGGCTGTGGGTGTCCTGGGGAGATGCACTTACATTGGTGCAGATATTTTATTCTTTTAGTTGCTAGCAGTCACTGACAGAAGCACTTCTTTGTACAGGAAATTCACCTCTTACGTGAAACAGGCACGGAAAAGCCAAGCGGCAGGAGATGCAGGCATCTCCGTGGTGCTCCGCGTTCTTTTTTTAATCTTAAGGACCTTCTGGAAATGAGAATCAACCCCTCCTTTTCCTGGCTAATTAAGCCATTGTACGGCTGTATTGAGGGTATTAGTGTAGCTATCAAAACACTCTGGTGTGCTGAAAGCAAGAATTGTTTCTGGGGATTCCATTAAATGGAAACAGTAGCAAATGAGACACTGGCTCCTTTTGGTTCCTTCCCCGAATACTTTTATAGATTTAAAGGTTGTTAAACAAACGTGGCTATTTAGAAGTGATGTAGATGGCCTAGTTTTGTCCTTAAATAAAAATCTGTTGTGAATAAAATGTTCAGTTTTATCCCAGGTCCTGAGAATTGGTATGTGCCAAGTAAAACAACCATGAAGTTAAAACGGGCATGCAAACAAAGATGCTAATTAGTTTTTCATATGTAAAGTAAAAATTTTCTTTTAAGTATGAATTGAGGACCCATGTCTCCTATTTCTGGCACTTAAATTTTGTTATTAACAGATTTATTCTGTTTTTAAGAAAAGCTGTGCTCAGTAATGAGGAAGAGTATTGGAAGCCCCGGCTCACGTCCTGAAGTGTAAGTTCAGCTTATCCAGCACTTTACAGAGGTGCTAATCAGTAAGTAATTCTTACCTCTGCTGTGAAGTGTACCTAGGAAATACATATGGCCTTACTACAACTTGGTGTACTGTGAACAGTTAGGACGTTGTACCGTTTTAGGGGTCACAAGCTTAGAGCTGGAGCTCCGAGACTTAATCTTCAGAAAAACCCACCCGGCTTATGTTTCAGACTTCTGTGATTAACCTTTGTAGATGAGACAGGAAACAACACTTTGCAGTTCAGATAAATGCATGTTAACAGTGTGATTGTTTGAACATGCACCTGCAAACATAGAGAGTGAAGCTGCTACAGGTTACGGGGATGCTGTGCTTTTCTCTGCCTCTGATTTATGGCATGACCTCATGCTTTTTTAAACGTTACCCACAGCATTATCCTCATGCATGTGCCTCAAGTCTTTACTCTGTAGGGAGGTTTTTGATTTTTTAAAATTCCTTTATTTTTAACTTCCGTCTATTTTCTAAGGTAAATATTAGCATGTAATCATAACGTATGTATGGAATAACTGCAGCTGTAGTCTAAAGCTTGCTGCGATGCATTTTTCTGCTTTGTGGGATGGCTGCTTCAGGTCCCCATGTGACACTGAAGCAGGACACTGGGTTCTGCTTGCAGTAGCTGAGATGTAGCCGGGTTCTGCTTTCCACGAGGGGCCCCTTGCCAGTGTTCAGCTTAGTCCTTCAGAGAGATCATGTTGTGCTTTGGTATCCATCTGTTAACCCTGGAACAAATCGACATTTTTCTGAAGGATTCATGCACTTCTTAAATAACCTCTGCCTAGATTGCAAGCACCGAGGGGCAGAATCCATTTTTGCTTTTTCTGTGCATGACAAAGCAAGGCCTTCTGGTAACTAGAAGCAGTGAACTCCCCTTGCTTTCTGTCCCCATGAGCAGAGACTTTCTGGGAGGCCCTTTAATGCTGTGTGTCTGCAGTGTAAATATGCTGAGAGCAGGAAGTGAGCATTATTTAACTGTGACCTTGCATCTTTCTTCAGCAAGTTGCAGTAGGACGAACAAGGCAGCATTATTGAACTTGAGAGGAGCAAATCCCATTTAACTGCATGCTGGGCTTTGATGTACTGCCAAGTACTGTTGTCTGTGATAGCCTCTGGGATGCAAAGGAGACTGTAGCTGGAGATAAGAGAAGTTTTCAACCAAAGCATCTAGCGATAATGTCAGCTTTTGTAATTTGTGTGAGGAAGTCATGCTTAAGTCAATACCTAGCAGAGCATTTCTGCATCCTAGCTCCCGTGCAAGATTCTATCCTTCAGAGATGTAGGAGTACTACTTGCTGTAACACAGCTAGATTTCTGCCCTCGCAGCTGATAAAATCAAAGCTGGATTCCTCTTAAGGACTTGGTGCCTTGTTTCCTATGTAGATGCCTACAAATATACATGTGTATTCAGTGGTGCTCATCTATGTAGGACGTGCTAAAATGGCCTGTGTGTAGATTCACCTGCAGAGAACAGGCAGGGCTCTGTGGCAAGCACAAGAGCAACTGGGAGATACCTGCAGCCTCTTCCAGCCGAGCTGCGAGCTGCCGAAGGCAATTGTAACATCATCCATCAAAGGCAATGTTGTGCCCTGGTGTGCTCATCTGTTCATTGGTTCAGGTTCTGTGCAAACTGAGGACACAAGATCCCCAGCGTCTATCATTTCTGGAAAGCTGCTCCCCACTACCACCTCTCGCTGTTGTCTTGCTGTCTATAAATTCAGGCTTTCTGCTGCAGTTCCTTTTGTGTTCTCCCTCCATAAGTTTTGGAAGAGCAGAAAAACTGAATCTAGATACATTTCAGCTTTGCAAAAAGATCTCAGATGGCTTGTCTAGGACAAAGAAGGGCAGCTTCACTATTTCACATGTTCATCACAAGAGAGACATTGCCACAGCCCTTCTGGAGAGTCTGAGGTTTTGCTCCTGGACTGTGGGACGTGTCATAGCTGGCTGTATTCTGTACCTCCGCTTAAAAACTCACTGCTAATGAATCTGAGTTTAGGATGTTGTGGTTTGAGAACGAAGGCCAAAACTTATTTGGTTTGAGTTTTGATGGCAGCCCAGAGATTTGCAATATCTGAAAGTTTTGTCATGACAAGATGATCCAGAGGTGAGTTGTATGCTAAATACATGCCTTTATAAAGTAGGTAGCTTCATGCAGCTGATGTGCCGACGGTGCTGGGATCACATTGCCTGCTGCCTGATCCTTGCAGTCAGCACATTTTTGTTTGTCTGATTATGTGGTAGAGGAAAATTTTACTCCAATATTTTTTTTTTTTGAAGAAAAAACCCAACCAACAACATAGTTAATAGTGTTTGCAGCTGTAAGTTCAAAAAAAGAAAAAGAGCCCAACAACTCACCTTGTGTTTAGTGCGCTGACAATGATTTCCAGTGAGTAAAGAACCCTTGCTGTTCATTTCTTGTATCGAAATACCAAATCTTGCTGCATTAGTATTCATCCTGAGGATGGATGGGCTTTCATGCACTAACAGCATATGTAAATTAGTCCTTTCCTAAAAGCAAACACATCTGATTAGTGAGAATACAGTTGTCCTGAGAGGTCTGCTTGACTCTTTTCAACATGAAATTCTAAGAATTGCTGGGGTTTTGTTTGTTCTGTGGTTTCTCCCCCCACCCCCTGGCTTGGAATTGATGGAGAGCACCACTGGGCAGGAAACAGCGGAAGCTTTTGTAAAATCTTAAAAGGGAGAGGGAAAGGGGCATTTTCACAAATGGAATTAGGATGATGCAGCAAAGTTTTGGATGCCTGCCAGGGAGGACAGATGCATCGCTCATACAGTGGCTTGCCTACGAGACTGCACATTGGCAGCTTCCTGATCTGTTAAGACAGCAAGCCCACAGCCCCGGCATAATCACTGCAAACAGAGCACCGCTCAGCTTAGCGCTCGCGTGTGTTTGCCTGGCAGCTTTTCATAGCTGTGTATGGCAAATTTTCAATCCTATGAACATTATTGAGGCTTTAGAACTTTCTATTACATAGTAGGTTATATTTTTAAATAGTAGAAAGTGCCTTTTTCTTTGCTACAGTGAACAAGCTTGTCTTTTTCTGTGCAGAACTGCAGTGTAAGATGCTCTCGTTGCTGTCAAAATATGACATTGGGATAACATGATGGTCAGTGCCTTCTGTCCAGTCACGGTTAATGGAAAACTTCACCATGGGCTAGGGTCCCAGTGTGCCTGGGACTCTGACTCCTGAGGATGCGCCTAGCTGCTTGGGCTGCAGTGTGTGGTTACTGCTTCTGGGTATTGGGGTGCACCTCGATGCAGCAATTTAATTGATCTCTCAGCTGAAGGAAGCCTTACCTTGAGAGAACGCTTTCTACAAACGTTCTTAAGAGATCCCAAACTAAGCACTGAAGTGTGGTGGCAGAGGTGGCAGCATCTGTGCTGTGTGGTTTACAGAAAATCCCTGGAAGGACTAGTGTTAATCTTTAAGAGCTATTATAGCCAAGGTCATTAAGTATCCACAGCCTCTTAACGCATTTAGCTTGCCTAGTAGATAGATGTCATTGGTCTTCAGTAAGGAGGATTTATTATTTTGTACGTCTTTGTGTAAGCCCCATTAAATTAGGCTGAGACTTTTCATCATTGAATGACACTCTGGGAGATTCCTTTGATTGACAGATGGACCAAAACAGAAGAGCATTTACTCTTCTGTAACTAATGAGAGAAGGTGAGGGATCAAGTGGTTGCTGATAAGAAGAATTGATCTCTGTGCTTTGAGTTAATGAAGAAGAACACATATAGCCAAATACCAGCGTGAGGTGAAAATGATGTATGCTACTCAAGTACTGAATAAGAATGGTTTGTGGTTCAGAATGCCAAAGCACAACAGAGGTACTGCCTTACAGCTGTTAGAACTTCTTGAAATGGTTCTCCAGGCTGTTTGTAGTGCTGTTTGAAGGGCAGAGGAGCTGTGCTTCCAGAGCCACTGGGGAGGAATAAATATAGTGGTGTCCAGTGCGGGTCTTCAGATGGACACTTTTAGCGTTAAGCATTCTTTAGTTATAAATTAGCTGGGTTTGTTTTGTGGGTTTTAAAAAGCGAACCTGAGGAAAGATGCTAACAATTATTAATGGTTCTTCTGTAGTTTTCCACTGGGCCACGCTTTTTCCTGCTTTGTTGTTGTGCAGCACTGTGCTTTAAGGTTAAATGTGTGTAAATGCAAGACAATGAAAGCAGTTTGTGGTACTGCAGTGCAACATATGTGTGCTACAGACACGGGAGGTTCTTGGTGCACACTTGTGTGTTGGTGTTCACCGTGCAGCGCTGCCTTCCTGTGCGCAAGAGACCAGTGCTCCTGGTGTGCCTGGCTGGAGTTGTGTGGAACAATGAATGTGTGCTGGAGAACAGCCCAGGAGAACTGTTGACTTTTGATCTGATTGCTTCCTATTGCAATTAAGGCTGCATTGTGGTCCTGGCAAACCTTGGCAATGAAGGCTCATGTGTAATGTGAGCATGGCAGCATTAATTACATCAGCAGCCCCTGGGACATGGCCCTTCTGTGCTGAAGGAAGGGGATGGTCTTAGGATGGACTTTGGGTTGGTGGAAAAACTTATGTAAATGGAGTTGCCACCATTGTATGGCAGAATGAAGTAGATGTAGATGTGCTTCTCTTATGGAGAAGTATGCCTCTTGTCCTGAGCCACAGCTCTACACTTTGTGAACAGTGGAGAGTCTTGGTTTCTTTGGAAGGACTTCTAATGTTTTTTTGTTTTTTTTTAATAATTCACCTCCATTACAGTTTTACTTCCTTCTTAGCTCTTAATGTAGTTGATATCTGATAATTGACGTTTTCCTCCATTATTTATTTTCCTGAATCCACCTTGTGCTTTGTAAGAATTCATTGTGTTGATATCAGTGTGAGCTCAGCGCTTACCCTGTACAGTGCTGCGCACGGAACTTGTCGAAGCTCAGGACATTGCACAGTACTACACTGTCAGAGTAGGACGGACCGAAGTTATTCTTTTGTAATGACAGTCAAGTTTGAAGTGGTGATGCATCATCGTTCTTCGCCTTGTGTGCACAGTCTGGGGGCTTTCTTGCATTTTTTTTTTCCTTTAATATAATTACTGCTGCTAGTATGCCAGAGAGCTGCTGAACGAAAACTATTCTCTGACCTGGAAAGCCTCCTGTAACACATAGTATCTGCTTCCTTTTACGTTTTGATGCATTTTTTCTTTGTGAACTGTAGTCCTGCATTGTAACTAGACAAACTCATTGAACAAACTCACACCAAGTTTGCTGTGGCTTCAGCTCTTTCTTGTATGGGATGCTTCCCATTAATGAATTGTCCAATTTCAGCTCATTTGCTCCTTGAGCATTAGTCAGAGAGATATGCAGAAACACAAACTTTGTTTTCACTCAAAAGTGAGCTACTGTAGGAAAGACTAGACCCCTAAGTGTTGTGTTCTTGTGAACTGGTAACATATCTGTATGGCCATTAGCAACAGGTATTGCACCTTGTGACATCAGTTTATGGCACCTCTTTTTTAGCAAGTGAAATACAAACTAAAATCTGTTACCTTTGCACATTAAATAAAAGTTTTAGTAGATATACTTGTCCTGTTCTCTGGTATTGGAAATGATCAGTAGTAGATGCTGAAGACAGTACAGTTGTTGTGCAGCAAGATATGAGTAATTGTAAAGCTTTTAGGATAAAAGCTATTTGGCCATAGAAACAGTTTACTCTTAAAAATATTTAATGATATTCCAACAGATGACTGTGTTCTAAGGCTGCTGAGTTATTGAAGTGATGCTCTTGAACGCTCAGCTGCTTGCGTCTTAGTTGTTTTGGGCGGATGCGGTACTGGCCAGGCAGCCCCAGTCACGCTGTGCTGCTGGTCTGCAAAGTGTCACATCAGAGCAGCGCTGCTGCTGAGCTGGCATATCTGCTGCCAGCAGAGGAGCTTTTGCTGAAAACAATGAGAATAGAGGTATAAAAGTAGCTTGATTCTTGTGGTAGGATGCCTGTCTTTTAAAGGAAATAGCTTTTGTTCCCAGCTTTATTCTTGTTTCCTGCACCTTGTCATTTTTATCCATTTGTGCTCTGAGGTGCTCGCCCCACAGGAGCACCCTGTTCTCTCCCTTGCCGGTGTCTTCACTCACACGTTCTCAGGCATGTCTTTTATTTCCTAGATGGATTTCTTTACAGCAGCTTCACCTGCGATGGGATTGTTCTGCCAAGAATTCTCTCACTATGCAGATCTGAAGGCAGTGAGCAGAAGGCTGGGAAAAGCAGCTATCTGCAAACTGCCCTGTACTTCAGTGTTAAGTGCACACCAGGATGTTAACGGGCATCGTCCCTCAATTTGAGGGAACCTTTGTGACTCGGCTGTCTTCAGTCCCATAGTATTTCCTGCCTCTCTTTTTGCTTTTAAGAAGCATTGGATTTTGTAGCCATATGGGGGGAAAGTGAGGGCTTGGAGACATTCCTAATACATCGTTGGTGATTTTTTTCTGCACTGCTAACAAACCCTGTGGAGAATGCTTTCTAAATCAAGGGGAGGGGGAAGCACCTGCATCCTGTCCTGTAGGTTTCAAAGCAGGATTTCTGCAGGAGCAGTACTACAGTATTTGATGTGATTCTCTGACTGCTGGAGTTGTAAGGTAGTACTATGTTGCTTTGCCTAAAAAAAAAAAAAAAAAAAAAAAAAAAAAAAAAAAAAAAAAAAAGGTTTAACTTACATTTCTTCGTGTGTTTGAAGAATTGCCTTTTTTTTCTACAAGGAGAGCTTATGTATTTATGTGTTTCTCACCAAGCAGGAACTCAGCCACATGTCAACTCTCCGTTCCTGCTTGCTTGAACAGACTGTGATCTTATCCACAGCAGGGAGGGTTACCAAATGCAATCTATTGTTATTGTTAGAGAGGGTTATCAAACGCAGCCTACTGTGGACATGGAAAGAGAATGTTGTGGAGGTTGTTGGCTTGTGTTGCTTTTAATTTTGCTGCTGAGGAAAGGTCAGTGTTGTACAACTGAAAACTGTGAATGCAGTGTTCTTTATCTCTGGATGTGCTCAGTCTGAAAATTGATTGATAAGTCTTTTTAACCTCTGACTCTCTCAAGAAGGATTTTAGAGCCTTGTATGGTGTTACAGACAGCCCCAGTTTGTTTTGACTGGTCGGTTTGTCCTGAGTAGAAGTATGAAATTATCATCTTGGTAGGCGTTTTCTATCCCCTGGGTTACTGTAACTTCAGTACACAAGAGAAAGGAATATGTTTTTCTTAAAATGTTCTCATCTTCCCTGTGAGAATATATCAGTAGCTGGCACTTTGCTGTGAGACAGGCATCTCTCAGTAGGTAAAGAAATTGTGACAGACCTTTTGAAATGTTAGGCATCTCTTTAAGCTATTCTTTGATCCTTTTGCCATCTCAAGTGTTGCAAAACATCACAGCAGGTACAAATTAGTATGTGTGATGCTTTTTGCATTATCTTTGCTTTAAAGAGTGTGTGTACTCATGTGTCTGTATTCTCTATGTATCTTCAAGTGGAGTATAGGATGGGGACACGTTTATTTAGAGACCCTGGTAAATGTGGGCAGGGCTTCTGGTACTCCTTGTATGCACAGTGAATTGTAAGGTGTTGTATATGATGATCATTAGGAAAGAGAATTGGTAATTAATGTTCACTACGTATTTGTCTGTTGATCTATTGCTACCTTGAATCAAAATTAACAGCCCAAATTCATAGTACAGTTTGAGGTATATCTGTCCCCACCAACTTTCCATTTTCATTGCAGCTCAAAGATTCCAAATTAGTTCAATATCTTATGTAACTGGACAGTCCTTTCTGGGTTATGACTTCTTTTTTTAATGTTTCTAGGGATTTTCTTCCACGAGGTTCTGGAATTGTAACAAGACGACCGTTGGTCTTGCAGCTTGTCACTGCCAAAACAGGTAACCTCTCTGGCTTCTTAGTTCAGTGCCTGGATAAAGTGCTGTTGTGTACTTCATCAGGAGGAAATTAAAAATCCAGGAAAATTAAGCAATGCAAAGAAAGGTGCAACTGCATTGTCTGGAACAAGGGCCAACTGCTTCAAAACTGTATGCCCAAGACCATCATTGTCCTGTCTGGTAAAATAATGCAATCTAAATGCTAGAGCACATAGTCAATTTGATCCAAGATCAAACTCGTGGCAGAGGAGAAAAGAATTATTACATGCAAAATAGAAATTAATTTTGATTTTGCATTTCTTAATGAGCTTTGCAGTTGTATTAGTTAACACATCAAAATTAAGGTACTTCTGTCTTCAACTCTTGCCTCAGTGCATGCAGATTTGGTTTCACAGCTTGTTTTCATGACTTGTCTTTTTAGGTTGGACTCACTGCACTAAGTAGAGCAGAAGGTAGACTTTGTGCGAACGAGGCTCCTGTATATTTGTCTGGTCAAAAATAAAACAACTGCCTGTGTATACCACTGAGCTATGTGAGATATTGAGACCTTTCATCAGAATTCACCTCTTGGTGCTCTTCCAAGTGACAATGTCATCTGTTGTCAAGTAGCTCAGTTCTTTGGCATGTTTAAGAGCTGTTTCCTGTTGTTCACTGTTTTTTTTCCATTCTAAACCAATGTAAGCAACAGCATCACTGTTTTTTTTTTTTGTTGTTGTTGACATCTTCTTAAATTAGTGAAAAGAAATTACATCCAAAACAGCATTTAAGAAGAAATTCTCTTTAAATTGTGAAACACTGTGAAGCTGGGGAAGAAACAAAATTCAAACTGCCTGTAGAACTTGAGTCTGTTCCTGTGTGTGAGAGGTAATTAAGTTTTTGGGTGCATTTTTTCTCTAAAATGTCCCTCTGTCATTCAGCAGGAAGGTAGGTTTCAGTCTGCCTGGGGTCTAAATTTTTCTCTGGAATGCTGCTTGTAAAGCGTGTTCATGTTTTCAGTGCATCTGTGAAATTTTCTGTAGTTTTATACTACGAAAGAGAAAGGAAAGACTGTAGAATCTATTTCTGTATGCCCAACTTAAACCTCAGGGATTTAAGGTACGTAATATATACTTATAGTGTTTTATACATATTAAAAGATCAAGTTCCTTTATCTTAGAAGTATGAACACTTGTCAAATCTGCATGTCTGGCTTTAGAGCTCTGACAAAAGATGCAGAAACACGTGAATAAGGACCAACTGTGGAAAATCTTCATGTAATTTTCTCAGCATCATGTAAGAGCAGAAGAAAGAAAAGAATCGAGCTCTGTGCTGGCATTCCTAACAAAATGACTGAACTGTGGGGGCCTAAGAAATAGGAAGCAAACTTACACACGTGGCTCTGGGCAGCCTGGTCTAGTGGTTGGCAACCCTGCCCACGGCAAGGGGCTTGAAACTAGATGATCTTTGAGGTCCTTTTCAACCCAGGCCGTTCTATGATCTATGATGTATGTTCTATGATCTAAGATGGTTAAATACGTCTTTCTTGGCATCCATCCCAAAATGACTCTTGATCTGTATTGCCTTGTTCTGTAAAATCCTCATTTTCTCCTTGGTTAAGGTCAATGAAAGGATGTCTCTCTCTTCCTGGTATTTTCCCCTTTAATATGTTCATGTAATGTTTCCTGCTTTAGGTAGGCAGCTACAGCTTTGTCTGGATGCCTGTTTTGCTGTGAAGTAGATTTTTCCATGATAGTTTAAAACCAACAAAAATTCTGAAGAAATGAGCTTACACCTAACATATTGTTTCCTAGATGCTAGGACATATTTATGCCTTTGGGAAATGCTGTGTATATTTCTTGTTTGGGATTAGATGCCAGCACCTTTGAAAATTCAGGCTTGGATTATTATGTTCCTTTCTTTAAACTGTTTCATTATTTGTTTTTGGTGGTTTGGTGGTGAATTTCCAACCACCTTTATCTTTTAAGCCTCTCTAATCTTTCAGAACTAATTTTAAAAGAGAAAATAAAGAAAACTGCTTAGAGAAGCGCAGTGTTCTCTCACAGGAAGCAGATGCTGGACTGATTTTTATCAAGTTCATAATTATTATCTAAGATGTTACAGAAGGTAGTTAGAGGACATTATTAGGTTCTTGCTACTGTAGCAAGCTTAACTGGTTTCTAATCCTAGAACCTTTCTCAACTCTTTTAAAAATAGCTATTCTTAATCTTGTAGTATTCTGGGGAGGGGGAATGGAACACTTTCAATATACTATATGCTGTAACATATAAGCATGCAGAGTTGACTGCAAGGTACTTCAGAAACATTTTGAACTGTCTGAGAATCTTTTTTGAAAGATGAATTGGATTGATGGAAGAGGTTAAAGCTTCCTTTGGCTATGAGTTGTTCCGCTAAGGGTTAAAGGTTGGCAGCTGAGGCATTTGTGCACACTGGACTAAGAGGAAACTTTGCTCATTGTCAGGCCTGGAGGTGTCATGGGAGGGTACAGCAGGGTTTGGCTGTGAGGCATTATCAGGGGCCTCCAACATCTGAAAGGGTCTGGTATGTCTGGGTAAAGAGCTGGTGTCTCTGTACCTTAAAAATGAGAATATGCAAGTGGTAATGTGGGACAATTCAGTACTAAGAAATGTATCTCATATGAGACAGTATTTTAGGACTTTTGTCTATGTCTTTTTAAAAATTTCTGTGTTTAAAAAAAAAAAAAAGATATCTCCATCCTGTAAATATTTGAGTCTCCAAGGTGGCTCTCTTCTGAGAGAGTAGTAGTCAGAGGTTGGTACTTGTTGCTTGTCCTAGAGCCATCCATCAGCAGTTCTGAATGTAGGATCACAGTATTGCATGCTTAGTTTTCATCTCATATTTTTAATTCAGTTGTTTCTGTACTGTTGAAGAAAGATGGCGTACATGAGGTTTTGCTGAAATTGAGCCAAATAGCTTGAAGTCATTGTTCTGTAATAAACAATTTCTGGTAATGCAGCTTTGTTTGCCACACGGAAATCACAGCTGAGAGAGCTCCCATCTTACATTGAGCACGCGGAACGATCCAGATGCAGCTTGATGTTGTGTGGTCACTGCACTCCATCCTGGGCAGTTTTGCAGCATTGAGAACGTCCAGTGCCACATCAACCAGAACTCTTGCTCTTGGGTGCTTTGTTGCTAGGCTTTGAAGGAACTCAGAGTACAGAATATAGGAGAAAATGGTCCTCTCTGGTGGGACTCACTTCAGTGAATTTTTAGAAGGCACTGGTGTGGTACTTTTAGCTGGCAGCCTCTCTGCTGTTGACCTTTGGGTTTCTGCAGGGCAAACAGGACGAGTGTGATAAATGAGCTGAGGCATTCAGGTGCTGTTTGTGGGAGGGATTCCATCTCCCTTCTTCTGGGTGAGAAGTTGGATGTGAGGGCAGTTGACTTCTTGAGAGTCTGATATCCAAACCAGACAAAAGACACGCGAGTTCTTCAAGCATTTGACTGCTGCTTCATAAGATGCAGGAAGCTCATTTGTTCTGACCAGAAAGCATTTGTTTTAAATGCTAAACAGTTGTGGTGTTTCAGCAGTTACCAATGAGTGCAGAATGCTGCTCTCATCCTTCCTTACTCGTGATTCTTTCTCAGGAGGAGGGGTGCAACTACAGATTCCTGTAGTTGTGCTCTTGGAAGTATTTCTCTTAGTGTATCTTTAGGATATAAGTACTGGCACACAGCATGAGCTGGGTCAGCAGTTCTAAGGGCTGCATTAGTGTGCAGTATTCTTGGAGAAGCATAACTGACGTCTGCATCAGGTACCTTACTTTCAACTCTTAATCTTCTGTCTGCAAACTTTCCTGGTAAGCATGCTAACTTAGCGATTTGTCCAGTGTTATCAGCATTCCTTAAAGGAAGGCTTGGGGTTTTCTTCCATTTGCTTGGTGTGCCTTCATTTATGTGTTAAAACTTATTTTGTAAACATTCTAAATTTTTGTTTCATGACTTTTGGTCTACTTCCTAGCTTGATTTTTTTTTTTTTTAATCTACTCCAGCAGCGAGATTAGACTTTTATTTTTGCTGGAATTGCTACCAGAAACTAGTGCTTCTCAAGAGTGCCACTGAGTAAGCTTTGGGAAGGTAATGACTTAAACACTCTTAAAATTGTTTTGTTGTTTTATTTTTATTTTATTGCAGCATCTCCATGACAATCTGTCTTTTTTTTTGATATGTTTTCTCCTGGTTGTGACAGTGAAATTACTGTCTAGATTCCTCGAGACTGGGTACTATACTTTATAAACAGTAATAACAGCAAAAAGATCTTCTCTGATTTTGGGTGAAGCTATTGCCGTAGGTCTTAAATCTGTTAAAAATGCTTTGCTCGCTCTGTAAATTGGCTATTTAAATGTTAAAATACTGTGGCACTAGGAGGGTTGGTTTCCTCATTTGATAACTGTTTTTTGAGGAGTTTTGAATTTGCTTCATGGTCGGTTCTTCGATTTCTCTACTGAAGAAATGACAGACTAACAGATTTTGAAAAGTGTTACAGAGCTGGACAGTTTTAGATGAGGGATCCACATGTACAGTGCCCACATTTGTTTCAGTTCTGCCAATTAGAACATTAAGTGGAGAGTAAATCACCGTAAGGTTCAAAAACGATGTGATTTTTTTTCTGAAATCTTGCAGATGCTCTTTTCTATTGAAGTTGCTGAGCTTTAATGCAAGTATCATGTGTTACAAGGCTTCACTCGTTAAACATATCCATCTTTTATTGCCATCTGGTGGCAAGAAAAAAGTCTTAAAAAGGATGAGTTGCATAGACAGCATGAGCTCTAGAAGAAGGTTGAAAGAACAGAGATCTCTCTTATTTCATTTCCTAGAAGCAAAAACTGTCAAGGATGCACAAGACTATTTCAGTGAAAAGTATATGTTACTTTTCCTCCTCCTATATGAGTGTTTACCGTTATAATTAAACCATTTAATTGGTTCCTAAGTGCATGACCCAGTATTTTATGCTGGTCAGGTCTATGCTGTTTTCAATGTTTTTAAGCTCTTTGGCTATGACATTCTTGTCATCCGATGCACCGGCAGGAATACTGCTTCAGAAAACACTTGTACTTCTTGTGCCCTTGCTGTTTGAAGGTTAGCAGTGGAAGACCTGTATTTTATCTTCATCATGTCAACAAAGCTAGAGAAATGGAGAATTCAGAGGAATTTTAGATGGGATAAGACAACAAAGGTTTTTGATACTGTCTTTCTCTCTCTCCTATGAAAAATATTGAATGATTTTTTTAAGGTCTAAATAGGTCAACTGCGTTTACTTTGTTCAGAAAAAGCCGATCCATCATCAAAGAAAAGGTGATGGACTTTAACTTGTGAAGTCTGTTTCTGTGTTTTTAAATCCTCCTTTTGAAAAGCTCTCTGAGGCTGGTGGAATGCTTTGCTGAAGCTAGCGAAAATGCAGTTGCTTGGGCGAGGTTTTCTCCCTAAAGGATTTGGAAGATAGAAGATGCAGCCGCAGAAGGTATTCCCCCTATACAAGATGTATTTAAAATGTTTCCTATAGGCCTCTAATTTAATGCATCATCTTTTTTTTGAAAACTCCAAGCTGGAGTGTTTACTCCTCTGAGCATGCTCGACAGGATACTGTCAAGGGAATAATTCTTGCTGAAATCAGATGTGGAGGGATTAAATTTAGTTCTCGTCCCGCTGGTAAATTCCTGACCTCTAGTAGCAGGTTGTTCTGTTGGGGTAACAGTCTGGGGCTTTGTCAGACTGAGGGGTCGTGGGTTCAGACTGATGGGCACTGGGGCCATTTTCCAAAAACCTTTAAAGTATTCCTAAGGCCTATTCCTTATCTAGTCACGTGGCATACCTAACTTGGCTTTCTTTAGCTGGCTTATGAAAGAGCTCAGGACAGTGAGTGAGTGGTCTGGAAACAGCAATAGCTGTTTGTTGTTCATTACAGTGTGTTGCTGTGCTAGATGAACTCAAAGAAGTGCATGGGGAAGTAACACAGGAAAAAAAAAAAAGAAGCATTTTGAAAAATGTTATCCCTTAACACCTGTTTGCAAAATTTGTCCAAATGAATCAAAACTGAACAGAAATAATAATCTATCATAAAATGTGTAGCTGCATGCGTGTAGAGAGCGATGCGATGGTAGCTTTTTCATTCGGTGTTATCCAAACTGCTTTAAATGATACTGTTTATTAAAGAAAAAAAAAAGTATTATGCGTACAAAGGGGATGGTTGCTTTTATTTTCTTATTCCTTCTCTTGATATAACTTCATTTATACAGAAAACGCATCTCTGAAAACTCGGCATTAGGCAGGATCACGCCTTCTGTCCAACTCTGTCAGCTCCCACAAGAAGTTAAGTGTTAATGTGTTCCTCTGTGCTTGAAGGCTGAAAACTGAGGGTTGCATTAAAGCGTGTGTTCATCCAGGCTGGCCAAGGGCGTCACTGCCAAGGACAGGCGAGGGGCTGAGAGGGCCAAAACAAAGCACTGCTTGTTCATTTGGATTTTTATTCCGTAGGCTGTGTGTGGCACCACAGGTTACGCGCAGTTGTAAAGCCTCTTCCTTCAGAACTAGTGGGACCGCAGATGTCCCTGAGAGGAATGAGAAAGAGATAAATATTAACGTAGTTAAAAGGTAGTCAGCTTTTTCACTTGAGTTACCTTGAAGCCGTTTCAGACTGGGACTTTTCCTGCTATTAAATGTTACGTGGAATAAAGAGAAAAGCTTCCTTGAGTATGAGCTGAGTCAGCTCATACTAGTAACAAGTTACAAAGTGTTTGTTTGAATTTTGAAATCTTTTGCTGAGAAAATACGATGAGCCATCAAATTAAAAACCGTAGATAGGAGGAACGCAATTTGTTTTATGTCAGGAGCACTCAGGCAAAATAGGAACCACTTGACTGCTCTTATTTTCAGTAGGTACCTATTTCCCATCTTTGTGATAACAAATGTTACAAGTGTGAATCCTTAAATGTGCTGGATTAGCAAAGATGTTTAATTTTGTATAGCGTCTAGCCTTTGACTTAGCAATATTTGATTATTCCTTGTTGTGGGTTGTCTATTAAAAAAACAAAGAGTTGAATATTCAACGTACAAAAAAAAAAACATTGTCATTTTGCTGCTAGATAGGAAAAATAATATTCTATACTCTGGAGTTCTTAGGTTGTGAAAAGTAAGGTGAAGGTTTTTCTTAGGTGCTCTCTGATTTTTAGGATGAGCTGTATTATTTTCGTCTCAGCAGGGATGGTTTTATGGGTTTCTCTGTCCCTCTCACTTTGAGTCCAAAGGGGTTATGGCACTGTGGGGCAGAAAGGCTGATGTTTGTTGTTTGCCCACTTCTTGCTCTGTTTTTGGCTTTCAGTTGGCTTTAGCTTTTGTTATGGTTTTGCATCTAGTTTTGACTATTTTACTTTTTTAACAACACAGTCAGCAACAGTAATAAAATCACTTTAGGGAAGCCTGAGGAACAGGCTTCAGTACTGACAGATAAGGCCATCTATCAATTTGCGCTCTCAGATCTGCTCTCTTGGTACTCAAACAGCAGCAGCTCAAGCAATTTCCTGGCATTCTAGACATTTCTATCAGAAACGTTTCCTGCAGAAGAAGCACCAAAATTTAAGTGTGAGATCAGGCTTTGATTGCAGAACAAAATTGACTTGAACATGCAGTCTTTTGTCCGACCTTTCTCCATCCTACTGCTTAGACCCTGTAGGAACAGGATGTGAGCTCATATCTGTTGTCTTTAATGTTTATGTCACAGCTTTCAGCTTACAGCTTTGCCTTTTGCAGACTTCTGTGTTTGTCTTCTTTTGAAGGATGAAATTCCACTTTTAAAATCCTGAGATGTATGCCTTTGGCTATACACCACGAGGGCAGGAAATCCTGAGGAATACAATAAATAGAAGCAGTGTTTGGATTCCAGTGTCAAAGCAAGGACCTAGTGTCATGTTAGAGTTGATCCCTGGTACAAAGAAGATTCCTGGTTGATGCCCTTTTAGAATAAGAGGGTGAGCTGTGTGATGAGTGAAGACTCAGAAAAATATGGTGTTCTGCCCTTTCAGTGAAATCACAGCTACATCTATAAAAGCTGTTACAAACTTTTTAAGCATGGTTTGGATTTAGGCTATGAGAAGTCTTTAGGAAGTGAGGAGTTGTGTTTGAAAACATTCAAGTGTTTTAAGTGCTCTTATTTTCATTATGAACTTGTAAAAATGTAGAAAACTCCCTTGTTAAGATCATACGGAACATGGGCTGTTAGCTTTTGAAAACAAATACTAATCATCTTTAATGAGACAGAACTTGAGTTACTTTTCTTCAGTTTAGTGATGTATTACAAGCAAAAGTAATTGGATGAAAAGTTAGAATCTGAGTTCAAACCTGTTTTTTATTCTGTTAACATATATGATTTTTATCTGAATCTTTCGGGTTGTTTCAAAAGATGAAATACTAATGATAAAAGCAGTATATCATATTCAGTCAACCTGACTTTTTAACTCTTTAATCTGTGCAATTGTATTTACTGCAAGTGCTCATATGTGATGTTTTCCTCATATACGTGATGTCGTGCTTTTGTGCGTACTCATCTGAAGAATACTAGGGGCTTAAAAATAGCAAAGACTGTTATGAACTTGTAAAATACAGAGATGCTGTTGCCATTTTTCACAGAGTATGCTGAATTTCTACACTGCAAAGGAAGGAAGTTTACCGATTTTGATGAAGTTCGTCAGGAAATTGAAGTAGAAACAGATAGAATAACAGGAGTGAACAAAGGGATTTCTTCAATTCCTATTAATTTAAGAATATATTCTCCACATGGTAGGTAGTGTCATTCTACTGTATATTCCTGTGATGTAATATATTACTGAGCTCTGTCTGTTTAGCGCTCTCTTTTTCATGTGTTCTCATTGCTTGATTAGTAGTCTTCTGGGATGCAAAAACTTCCACCAAAAGTGGATATACCTATATAAAAATATTCAGCTTCTGCTGCGTTATGAAACCACTCTACTGCAGAGAGCTTTTGCTTCTAGAGTTGGACAGAACACGGACTCTATCCCATTCAACATTCTCATGATTTTAAAATATTCCCACTCTATATCAGGGAGAAGCCAATCCCTCCCCCAGCACACATTACTATTAAGAGCTCACTGGTAAACTCATCGGTAAAGACATGTAGGAGGTAGCAGATATAATGGCAAAACTCTTCTTGCCTCCACCCATGTGGATTTCCCAGATTAATGATCCAAAAAGTCATTATGTCTCTTTGCCCTATTGTATGTTTATTATTCCTTGTCACTAAGAACATACTTAGACAATGCTGATGTTTGAAGCTGCATTCTGTTATAGGCCCTCCAGTATAGATCAAAGCTAGGTTCTCTGGTTGCCATCTGCTCAATTTAATGAAGACAGTCTAGAGGAAATGTTTTGCATTGAATTCATCCTGGATGTAGCGGGAAAGTGGTGTGTTTGGCTGAGGCATTTATCTAACCACCTCATCTGATGCCTTGATTGTGACTCAAAGTTCATAAGGATTAAAATAAGAGGAGAGGTAATTAAAGAGATGTTGAACCTCCCTTTGATTTGCCATGAATGGCCTTGGCTCTAAATGTATGCCCCTGAGCCCTGTTGCTGCTATGCAGATGTGGCATAGCAAACAGGAGAGCAACTGAACTAAGTGCTCTGCCTCACAGCATGCTTCCTGAACATGCTGGCTCCAGAAGAACATGAAAATTTTCTACCTAATGCTCCTAATTTGTTTTACAGATCAGTTTTTTGGTTAGCAACTATTATCTGTATTGAACAGACACCAAATGTATTTCAGGTGTTTCCTTTCTAGAAATCCTAATTTTCTCATTTGGCTAAAGGATATTCTGTTAGAGTACTAGATGAACAAGCTGATACTTCTAGGTGGTCTGTGGATTGGCTCGAAGCGTGAAATATGGATGGCCTGTTAACTGTGCTATAGCTGATGGAAAAAGCTCAGAAAGCCATATTCATTTGTCTAAGAGCCTTCAGTGATATTCAGTATCATTCGCCCATACAGTTGTAATGTTTAAAATATTAAGTCGTACTCTTAAATCCAAATGAAGGACCAATAGGGAAGTAACTATGATAACAAGTATACTTTTCAGACTGTCAGGCATTTTATTTGAACCACGTATAATTTAATACGCTTTTATAAGTGTATACAGGATTTTATGTGACTAAAGTCTGTCTACAGCTTTAGATGTATAGATCTCTTTAGATGTGTCTGGCGTGCTAACCAGTGCTGTGATTCTGTGTTCTCCATACAGTACTAAGCCTGACTCTTATTGACTTGCCGGGAATCACTAAAGTGCCAGTAGGGGATCAGCCTCCTGATATCGAGCAACAGATAAGAGACATGATAATGCAGTTCATCTCTCGAGAAAACTGTTTGATATTGGCTGTGACTCCAGCTAACACTGATCTGGCCAACTCAGATGCTCTGAAGTTAGCTAAAGAAGTAGACCCTCAAGGTAAGCATGATTGAACATAGCCACTGAGCCTCGTTTAATAAATTGGAGGAATACATTTCAGCACTGCCAATGATGACCTCTTCATTTCCAGTCGTACCCTTACTTGCAATTGTGGCTATTGTTGTGTGATAAATATTTGAGATGATCACGTTTTTAATAATTATTATGGAACTGTAGGACGTAATTGTTCTTTATGAATATAAATGATTTTTCACTGTTATTTTTTTCCTGTCTCTGACCTGATTAGGCCTTAGGACCATTGGTGTGATCACAAAATTGGATCTGATGGATGAAGGAACAGATGCAAGAGACGTTCTAGAAAATAAACTACTCCCTCTTCGTAGAGGTAAGAATGTTCAATTGCCTCTGTTCTTTGGTTTCAGTAGCTGTAGTGTTTGAGAGTTTTGGAGATGATTGAAGGGTTATTCTGGACTTGATGAGTTCCTAACTTTTATTATATTCCATTCAGCAAACATAGAAGGGGCTGTGCTAAAAATATCCCATAAGTAAAATAATAGATTCTGAACCTGGAAAATACACTGCTTATTCCTGAGGAAACAAGAAACGTCAGTATAATTTATTAGCCAATTTTCTTTTCTGTGCCAGGTTGCTGTCCCTTGCAACAAAAGAATCTTTTTTTCTTTAAGCATGACGGAAGCCAGCACCAGTGCTTTTGTAATCTTGCTGTTAACCCAGTTTTGACCTCTTGTGGAAGTTTTCTATTTGATTGTCCTAACAGCTACTCTTACAGTCACTTACACTGTTAACAATATCAATAATTTTGTTTCTAGTTATACTTAGGAGACCACTATCTCCTTCAGTATATGAGCACAGCAAACAATTTATGAATGTATTTGTCAACGGTTATGACAGTATTCCTCAGGCAGACATGAAGAAATTTCTCATTTTTCCTGTGTTTTGTCAATGCTGTTTCATTTACTTATCTAGACTTGTTTGGTCTTTTTTTTTATTATTTTTTTTATTTTTTTTATTTTTGTTACTTTAGTTTTGTGTTTATTTGAAGTGGCTTCTTTGGAGTTCACTAAAGTTTTGGGTACTTGTACATTTGAATTACTAATGTAAAAGGAAGTGCATCTATTTTACATAAACAGGATGAACAAACTGGACGTTAAGTTCATTTGCAGTACTTGTAAATAATGCTTGAAATACCTGAATTGGAAATTTTTGTTTGAGTTGAGCCAATGTAGTTCAATTTAATATGAATCCAGCTGTGCAGAGAATACCTGCATTAACATGCCCATTGGATTGGGATTGTTTCAGGTTATATTGGTGTTGTGAACAGAAGCCAGAAGGACATTGATGGGAAGAAAGACATAAAGGCAGCTCTCTTAGCAGAAAGGAAATTCTTTCTTTCCCACCCAGCATACAGGCACATGGCAGATCGGATGGGAACACCGTATCTTCAGAAAGTTCTAAACCAGGTAAAACCTGAGTTCTTTGTGGTGTGAGACAGCTTTTATAGAGATAGGACCAATATAAAATCTTCATTAAAATGAACGTTGCACAGTGAACCTTATTTATTCTTTTCTGCCTCTTAATTTTTACAGTGTAATAAACAAAGTTGCATATTAAAAATAGCACTTATGAGTGTACCGTGGGAAATAGAGAAGCTAATTTGTAGGCACTTGCCAGTATTCATAAACCTACAATAATTAAGAGTGCTAATTATATGTTACCAATGATGGAAATTTCTGTAATGTTCAATCTTGATTTTCTTCTGAGGAAATTATTATTTTATTTTTAATTTTTTTTTTACTCAAAAAATCACTCAGGTTGGTACCTTATGCATCCAGACATAAGCTAATAATGATACTTTTCGACTGTGTAGTTTTCCAACTTTGGAAACTCTGTAATATTTTATTCCACTTTATTAATTTGTAAAAATCTAGAATAGCTTCTCTTAGCTCTGTCTGTATTACTTAAGGCTGCAGTTTAAGCTGTAATATTAATTACAGATGCAGTAAAATAATGCGAGCATACTCCCTACAATCCTTGTGAAGATGCTGGGGGGACTTTTTTTTTTTTTCCTCTGGGGCTGTGCACAGCAACACGTAGTTGTAACCTGCAGTTTTCTTTTGAGCTGGCCTGTGCACGGTGTGCATAAACTGAGTAACTCTGAGGGACATTGTGTAGAAGCAAGCCAGTTTTGACCATTAAAGAGTACAAGATGTTCTCTGCTGCCTTGGGGAGGACTTGGCATTCCTTGCAGAAAAACCTCTTTTGCTCCAGCAAAGCAAAATTGTACGCACTTGATCTACAAAACTGGAAGAGTATTTACAAGAGATGGAATACAGAGGTGACAATTGTAAGTGACCTTGGAGCGCTGGGGTCCTACTGTCTTCCAACGTCAGGGTGCTGTTATATCTGCTCCCTATGGCTTTTCATGCTCAGGGTGAATTCCCTCTTACTTTGATGTGTGCAGAACTTTTTGTTGTTTTTATTTTACCTGATAATAATGCAGTTTATGACTTTTACTAACAGTTCTGCACTTCCCTATTCTCTTGAATACTGAACATGAACATACGTAGAAAGTAAAATTCTTCTCTCTTCCTGGATATTTCTCCAAGTATACTGTCCTATTCTTTAATTATCACATTTCTTCGAGTTTATCAGGGCTCTGAGAAATCAAATTTAGAAACTGGTGGGGGGAGGAGGAGGGGAGAGAGACATTTTTAGAAATGATGTGTCCTGAAGTTTCCCTGCATATGTGTACTTTAACCTTAAAATCTATACTTAAATGTAGTTTGTAATAGAAACATATACCATACACTAATGATAAAAATGATGAATAGAGTAATTGGAGGACTTGGTTAGCATTGCCTTTAGTTTTGCCCAAACCTTTGATCTGTTATGAAGTGTTCAAGTCCAAACTCATCGGATTGCAGTTTTCTTCAGCAGGAATTAGAGGTCTTCTTCCCATGTACCTGGAGGAGAAACTTGTAGCTTACTGTCCTAATTAGTATGCTGCCTACTCCAGAATTTCAGGAATACGTGATTCTTTTCACCATTCTGTCCATGGGTGGTGCCTTCATGGTGCCAGCCCTTAGCTTGAATAGCATGTGACTCTAATGATGATGAGTCTCAACAAATTTGAAAAGGACAAGATCAACTCCTGCCTGTACCCCTAAATTTTCTGATGATACTATGACTTTAAAAAAAAAATAATTCATTGTTATTATTACTGTTACTTTGAAACTAGGTTTTATCAGCCAACCAGTGCTTTTGACATTCCTAAAAACTGAACTTGATAGCATTTTCTCCAGTTCACTGTTAAATTGCTGCTATAGGTTTGGAATAGACAGAGACTAGGTCAGCCTGACTTTGTCCATTTTGGATAGCAGCTGGAAACAGCACAAGAGTTATTGGCTAAGAGAAATAAACTACATGGTTGGCCTGTTTAATTTCTTGCTGTGCTGACTTTGCAGCTGTGTATCTTTACAACCAGGTTAAGGTATATTCTGGACTTGTTCAAAAAGACTGCTAATACTATTTATTTTTGCCTTATAAAAACATTCTTCAATAGGATGCAAGAACTTGCCTGCATCCTACAGGTTTGCTTGTATTTAGGATGTTTTGCCTCTCTTTATACATTGAAAGATTAATACCTTATGTCTTAGTTTTGAGACTAAAGCAACTGAGTTTCATATTCCTTTAAGCTGTCTTATATGTTGTGACTTTATATACTAGCAACATTTTTTTTAGGGTTTTTTTTCCTTTTAGTTTATCTATTTCAGTATTAACTGTTGGCCTTCTGTTGCTGTTAATGTATGTAGAATATTACATGAGAGGATGTATGCGAGACTTGTCCCCAAGTTATTAAACACACGTTAGTGTTTGTGGTTCCGGGTGATATTTAAATTATTCTGCATCCACAAGGTGGTGCTCCAGGGAAACTTCAGCGTCTGATAATATGCCTTTCAGGCCTGCTGAACAACTTTGGATCTGAGTTTGCATACTTCAGTATTTGACATTCTTTATTTATAGTTTGTGTGACTGCGAAGAAGATCCGCAGTGTAGTGCAAAAAGTCCATTTTCGTTTAAATCAAAGAATGGATGAATTTTATTTTCATAAATGAAAACCCATACTCCTCAGTGATAAAACTTCAGTTGTCCAAAAATCAAGATTTTTTTTTAAAATCATTTTTTAAAGAAAAAGTTAAGAGCTGTAATCATTAAGATGAGGGCTAAATCTCTTCCCCTTAGTATTCTGCACACAACAAAGTAGAAGTGATGTGAAAGTGACTTTTGTAAGTAGTGGAAGAGTGCTAAGTAGGTGCTTTGTATGCCTATACTTCCTTCTGTCACTGTTCTCAAGTGGTTTTGGATGCTCAGAATCAGCAAAATGCGTGTTGACAACAAAATTTTAAATGAGAGATCATTTAAAATTGAAGTAACTTTTTAGCGTATAGCTAAACAACCAAGTCATAACAGGCCTCACTGAGTGAAAAAGTCGAGAAGTTTTTCAAGCCTCTGTATAATGTGTACGTGAAAGGGATGTTGTGGTCTTCTTTAACTGTCTCCATTGCTTCAAAGATCAAAAGGAAATGCATCAGTAAGCTAGCACAGGCCACAGTGGTATGTTTGGAAATGGCTATGCTCTTGTGTTCATCTCTATTTACAGTATAAAAGGACTTCTATTTGCTTTTTAGCAACTTACCAATCATATTCGGGATACCCTGCCAGCTTTCAGGAGCAAACTCCAGAGCCAGCTGCTTTCTATAGAACATGAAGTAGAGGTATACAAAAACTTCAGACCAGAAGATCCAACGAGAAAAACGAAGGCTTTGTTGCAGTGAGTATTGTCTTTTATCTGCTTTTCCATTGTCTATAGGTTTGGTTTGCTTTGCTTGACTTTAATTTTTTTTCTTCATGAGTTTAAAGGTTAGGATATGGAAAAAGATTCTATATGCAAGCTCTGAAGAATCTTGTGCTTGGTGTTCCAGAACACTTGAATGTTTCAGCTAGATTTCCCTTAAATTAGTATTAGCAGTCGTAGAAAGAGAGAAGGCAGAGCAGGAAAAGGTACAAAGATAATCTTAAGGTAAGAAACTGCTGCTGATTGTATGGACACCTTCTTCAGCCTGTCAAAAAGATGCCCTCAAGCAAAGGGGAGAGATTGTGTTAGAGCTCTATATGATGAGGAGCATAACAGGAGAGTAGGGAATGGTTTTTTTTCTTTTTTAATGAGATATGAAAACTTGGCCATCCAAAATAATTTGAAAATGGCAAGATCAAAATTAATCATCATTGATGGTTATCCTTCGTGTGGTATGCACCAAAGTTATAGAGCTCCTTACTGAAGGAGCTGATACTAAAAGTTGGTTTGCCTTCAGAAAGCAGTTAAGCAGGTTCTTGGGGACAGGGAAAATATTCCAGTTTGGCAAGAGCAAAGTCGTATCTCTGTTGCTGGGAACACATGAACAGCAATTGAGGCCAAGGCTCAAATTCAGAAAGGAATATGGTCACCTGAACTATTAAGACTTTCCTGATCCAGCTGATTTACTCTTTGCTTTTTGCAACAACTGTGTCAAAAGAGTAGACATAATTCTGTCCCTCATGACTTAAGATGTTTTGGTTGAAAGGAAAACCTGAGGACATAGCCTAGGACTCTTCTGTGAGAGTACAACATGGGTATTATTTTCAGTCTGTGTATTTGGTCATTTAGCTGATAGGAGCATATGTATGAAGTTGTGACTTGTTCAGTCTGTGGGCGTCTCAGGCATGTTCTGCTATAGTACTGTTTTCTAAAGGAAAAATAATTGAATTCTGTTTCATTCTGAGTTTCCCTGCTTGATAATTCTCTGCAGTTTTTCTAATTCCTTCATTATAATTAGGTGCTAAAGGGAAAGTTAACTTTTGTCAGTAAAAATTCTTGCTTTTCACTTGAGGTGTGGAAAATAACACGACTAGAGCCTTTCTTCTGATTCTAAAGAACAAGGTCCATAATACATATAAGAAAATAATCTACTTCCACTTACTCCATAAGATAATTTTCATCAATCTTCTTCAAAAGTTGAGTTTGAGGCTCTACACTTGCACTATTTCCCTAATTCTATTTGCCCGAGTTATATAGATAGCCGAGGTTTAAGAACATGTGATGTGCAGTGTTAGTTGTTGGCAGAATGTGTTGCTTCAAACTTTAGGTCCAGGTGTCTGTGCTTAAAAAATCAGCTGCCCCTGCACCTTCCAGAACTGGAGAGGTTATCATGTATTCTTCTAAATGTTCCTGATGTAGAAGTCTAAGCATAATCAAGTAAACTGGAGTTTGTGGTACTGGTTGCTGACACATTAGTATTGCATCCTGGGTGAGCTTTTGGGCTTGGAAAAGCTGAAGTTACTTGGCCAGTGTTGGATCAGCTTAATGACTTGATGCACATTGTGCTATTGAACTGTATCTTTTTGAAAGATATTAGATAGATCAAAGAGTCATTGTAGAGCAGTGAGCTCTCCACAAGTGTTACCTCCTTGCTATAAGTCTCAAGACTTTTGCTTGTGGTCTGTCCATTGAGCTCTGCTATTTCTGTAATGGCATCTAGATATGGATGGGGCTTTCCATTCAAATACACTATGTAAGTATCAAGACTTCTGTTTGCTTGTCCCACTACAAAGATTGCGATCATTTTTTCTTTTCTAAATAAAATGAATATGATAAATAGTGATAGCATTTACAGTGAAATAGGAATGTAGCCTGGTGCCCTGATATATTTGTAGCTGACTTTAAAATGTGGTTTAACAAGCTATTATTAGTATTTTTAAACACAGCATTTATGGAAAAAAGAAAGTATATGAGCTATATCCTACAAGGAAGAAGCGTGGGATGTGTGCATATGTGTGTAGGAATGGACATACAAAAAGTAGCATAGCACCCTGGATAGGATTGAGTGAATGAATTGTTGTGGATACTTTTGTCAATTCCTAAACCTGTTTTAATTAGTCAATAGTACTCGCATAGTACTGAAGTAATGGTTGATAGTTGACATGCTTACATGCTTAAGTTAATCTTTTTTTCTTTTTTCCCCCTTTGAAATTTAGGATGGTACAGCAGTTTTCAGTGGACTTTGAAAAAAGAATCGAAGGATCGGGCGATCAGGTCGATACACTAGAACTTTCAGGTGGTGCCAAAATCAATCGTATTTTCCATGAACGTTTCCCTTTTGAACTAGTGAAGGTATTTATCCAACTCGGTGATGTTATTTGTGTCTTCTTTACGTATTCCTATTTCAATAGCAACTGTACTAAAGCAAAGATAAAGCTTGATGTGAAGAACATGATCTTTACCATGAAAGAAATTACATTAGATGATTGAGACATTTAGCTTCATTTCTCGTTATGGGTACTGAGATACACTGAAGATTCTGAAATATGGTAATAAGAATATAATTATAGTCCCAGTTCCTATTATTTTTCATGCTTTTTATTGTTTTTCTCACTAATGGCATTTTCTTTCTGATTAGACGGGGCAAAGAAACAACTACCCTTGGCAAATTTAAGTTGCTGTGTTCAAGGAGCTAGTACCTGTTACAACTACAGAAATGAAACACGTACATTTTATAGCTTTTCTTCTTCCTGTTTTCAGAGCGTAGGACACAGCCAACTTTCTGTCCCATGTTTTTGTATTGGAAAGAGGAGTGGGAGTGGAACAGATGCAAATTTGATGTTTAGAGATAACATTTTTTCCTCTTAATACATCTCTTGCTTAGCCATCTTCTGAATAACACAATGAACTGCAGTGGTCTGTGAACAAAGAAGCGGTTAACTATGAGTTTGTGTTATATGTCCTTTTACCTTTTCTTTCACTGTACTGACTTTAGATTCCCCTCCCCATGACCCCTGCTGTATTTCTAGTCTGCCTTCTTTGATGCTTTTCCTAAGCTTCCTTTCTATGTACTTTATGTTTGGCTGCCTCGATAATCACCTAACTTTCAGTTGGGTGAGAGCCACACAGGTTTCAGCTGATTCTAAGGTTTAAATATGCTATGCCGACTAGCACTACAAGAGAACAGGTTAGGGTTGGGCTTAAGTAGTGACCCTGTCACTTGTGACAGTACTAATGTATTGTTCAGCTAGTTGGCTTTTGAGAAACATGAAGAAAAGGTTCATAACTCTGAGACCATTCCTCTCTTAAATTTGGTTGAAAAACAGTAGGATGGAAAACTGAAGATAAACAGAGAACACAATGGTGGAAGTTGTACCACTTAATAGACATGGTTTAGTGGGGTTATTGGTGGTAGGTGGATGGTTGGACTGGATGATCTTGTAGGTCTTTTCCAACCTAGCTAATTCTATGATTATAGGACTAATGGAACCAGACTTAAAAAATAAAAATAAAAAAAAATTGCGTCTTTCAAATGCTGTTTCTGGCTTACTTCACCAACTCTTGTCTCTTTTAGGATGTTCTGCAAAATCATTTCAGCTGTTTGGTATATTGGGAATAGAAGGGTGCATAATTTCCAGCAGTCCTTACTGTTACCTGTAGCCTTAGTGTTAAAACATCTCAAAATACTTGCATTTTGTTTAGCATAATTAGAGATTAATATTGTGTTAGTTGAACTTGCCCATCTTCCAGTTATTTTGGAAAAGGGTCGTATTTTCTATTTTACTTCAAAGCTTCCCCTAATATGATCTCAAATGCTTTTGTTCCTCTAGATGGAGTTCAATGAGAAAGAGCTGCGGAGAGAAATAAGTTATGCAATCAAGAACATACATGGTATCAGGCAAGTGCTCCCCTGTTTTCAAGGCTGATCACATTGCAGAAGGTGTGGTCTTCTTAACCTGTGGACATGCTGACTGTTGATTGCTAGACTACATTTCTAATGCACTGCTCCCAACAGCTGATGTTTCTTTCACTCCTATTTTGCTAGCTATTTTGGGCTGAACAGCTGGTTTGCCTGGAGATGTTTAATTTACCTGGAAATCTTGGAAAATTGTTTTACAGAGAAAATTACTGACTTTTTTTTCTGGTACTGCCAGCTGAAGTGTATAAGTATAGTTTTCAATTTAACGTAAGATTTCTACTGCATAAAGGCTGTTGGAATTGGTGTAACTGGTTGTAACTATACATTCACAGGGGAGAAATTTTTAGCTGTCCCTTTTCTGCTATTATTTAATCATCTTACCAGGTAAATTCAATATCAGTTGGAAATTTTATATGAAACTTTTGATGCGTGACTGACATCACCGTAGGAGAGGAAAACATTTATGGAAGCCTTATTCTTGATGAGGGAAGCTGATACAGTGGCTCATGTGAGTAGTTTGTCAGTCTAGAATGTAAGGAAGACTTTTTTCTTTTCAGAAAATGGCATAAAGCTATGAAGCAATGCAGTTTTGCACACACACTCACTATAGACAAGTCAGAAACCTCTAGAAAGCATTCAGTGAAAGCATGAGTTCAAAGGCTAGGTACGAGTCTGTCTGGAACTTGACCTGTCAGCGCATTGAAAGTACTGCTGGGATTTGGGAATGTTGAGACTGTCACAGCTGAGTGAAGTTCTTCAAAGGATGTCTCTTAAATGTATTCATTGGATGGCCAAAAATGTAAGCCTGAGACTTGCTCAACTGTTAATACCTACAAAATACACCAAAAAATTCTCAAATAAATGCTGTAGTACTCAACAGTATTTGCATGTGGCTTAGTCTGTACCTCTTTACTTCATGACATCATTGGCTTCTTCCTGGTATGCTGTAATGGTAAACATTTTCAGATACTAAACAAACCTCACCTCAGACATTTTCTGCTGATCCCTGGGACTTAACAACTTCTAGCCATTTTGAGATGCCTCATCAAGGTTGTAGTTCTTTTCACTGAAGAGCTATCACTTAGGCTTTTCTCCCTTCAGGATTTGTACCAGAAGTAACTCTAGCTGCCTATTTTCTTATTAAAGTTTCTGTTAACATTTGTGTACGAAGTAATGGTGATAGAGCCAAATCCATTGTAGCTTTCACAAACTTAATTGCATAAAGCAAGAGGAGACTAAGAACCTAAATGTGACATGCATCTATAATGGTCCATAAAGTAAATTTTTAGCTGTGGATGAATTGTGGAAATTCTTAATGTCTGCCTTGTTTCTGACAGATGAAGTCTTGCAGCTCCACTGTGGTCAGTTACAACTTTACTGATTAGATCAAATTCTTTCCTGTATCTCCACATTTAGACATGTGGAAGTCTTATAACATAGAAAACAATGTGAAAAATAACTGTGTGGGTCTACTGATGCTGTGAGAGATCCATCAGGGATAACGTGGAAACTTTCTAGTGAATGTTATAACCTACAAACACATGGTTATGCAATATCACCTACTGTAAGCCTAACAAAAGGCTTTTTATTTAGGCTTAAAATAAGATCTCTAGCTTCTTCATTGTAGCATAATGTACCAAAATCTGAAAGCAGCATGTTACCTCAAGCAATCTAATGTTATATAATTTTCTTCCCTTCTTTGATACTGGTGCTTGTCTCAGATACCTGATATGGGTTCATCTTTTGGTGCAAGGCATTTAGAAACCAAAGAAATCAAAGCTAACAAGACTGTTCTAGTGCTCTGTGTAGTGCTGGTAACTTTGTTCTTAAATCAGTGACGGTTAATCTCAGATTTTGACAGACATCCCACAATGAGGGTTTGTGTCACCTAGCATAGGAAGATGACTTCTAACCATTTGTTACGAAGAAACTGTCAAAGCCAGGAAGTTACATGTTCCTTGCTGTGCTACATCTCTGGCTTTCCATTTAAATGGACAGCACTCTGGCAGGCAGCATCTCCTGAAAATTCAGTCTTATTATGAAAACTTTTTCAAGAATTTGGCCTTATTGGTGGCAAGATCTTGGAGAGCAATTTGTGGTGGCAAACTGATAGTTCTGGCATGTTATTATAGTTTGTCTTTTTTTTTATGTGACTTATGTTGTGTCGAGCTAAACTTTCCAAGCAGTGTTTGAAAGAGACAGAAGGGCTGTTTGTTTAGAACTGGCTCTGCAAGATACCTGTTTATATAAGGTTCCTATGCGCTGCAGTGACAAACTGAATTTCTCCACATAGGACCCTGAGTAATAGAATTGTATTTACTATTGTGACTGAAGAGGATGAATGCTGCTGTGGGAATCTTATTGGTTTGTTATGCCAGTGGCTGTATGTAGAGTGCTGTTTCTGCCATTCCTCTCTCAGGTTTGGTGCAATGCTGAAGAAGCTTCACAATATTATTCCCATACTTTCTAGACTTCCCATAGTCGTCTTCAAGAAATACAGCATGTTTAAACTTTCACATTCTTGCAACACAATAACAGCTTTTAAAGAGAGAGGAGCTAACTTAGTTCTATGGAAGGCTGTTTGTGTAGGGATACTGTTATAATTCAGCTGCAAGCTGAAAAGTCAGATGAGCAATCAGGTTTTAAAAAAAAGAGAAATCTTCCTTGCATGATATTTATATTACTATCTTACATATTCTTTCATGTCCACAGAACAGGTTTATTTACTCCAGATATGGCATTTGAAGCTATTGTTAAAAAGCAAATAGTCAAGCTGAAAGGACCTTGCTTAAAAAGTGTGGATCTGGTGATGCAAGAGTTAATCAACACTGTCAAGAAGTGCACTAAAAAGGTAACTTGCAGATAGATCCGGTAATGTAAGTAGAACATAATCATTATAGTAGCTAACACAAAGTCTTTCTTGCATTTTTGTTTATTATAAAAGATTGCTGAGCTTGTTTTATCTGCAGAGTAAGACTCTAAATAATTCTGCCAAACTCTAAACAAAGTAATGACGAAAATAGTAACCAATAGTAGCAAGTCCTGGAGCAGGACTGGGATGTGACATACTGAAATTGTTGAGAAACATCCTGTCTTTTTCTTTACATCCCTCTGAATAACACAACTTTGTGTACCAAAGAGGAGGTAAATGAACTATTTCTTAAAACAGGGTAGGCTAATCATCTTTTGGTGAAGATCATAGGGAAGTGCGGTAAGGATTCACCATGATATTCTGAGCTGAATTTGAAGGATATCACTTGAATTAGTTGCGCAGATTCTTTTCCTGTTGTTGGCTTTTGCATTTTACTGCAACACATTTTAAAGTACCATTATTGAGACGTAAAGATGTAAAATGTTGCCACAAGGTGGAGCCTTTAAAGAACAAGAAACTTGGAAATTACTTAGAACACTGCTCAGGAATTAGACACAGGACAAGAGAAAAACAAAGAGACATCTCACTTCCGGGCTGATAAACTGGTTTGTCAGTTGGTACTATAAGTTTTACCCAGCTCACTTTTTCTTGAGTAAGCACACTTGGAGCACATCATTTCTTCTAGAGTGAGCTCAATGTTTGAGTTGTATACAAGCTTTTGTTTTGCTTTTTTCTTTTAGTTTGTCTTCCAGACTATTCAAATGTGCATCTTATCGGTAGGAGTAGCTAAGCAGAATAGGTGAACAATTTAGAGACAAACATACAAACCAGATTTAAAAACTTGTTAATATTTTGTTGTTTATTTTGTCATAATAGACGAGAAAATAAGATAGTTGAGCATGGAAGCTCATCTCTCAAAGTTATATGATTTCTGAGCAGTCAAGTAAAATATGCCTTATCTAGAGCATGCTTTCCTCTTGGAATGGTTGATGGCTCGTGATTTAGCTGCTGAAGCTTAGTTACAGTGCTCTTGTACGTGTCCATTTAGAATCTGTGTGCTGAGGAAAATAACCTTTACCCAATGCCTTCTCATTATCTTCTGTGGAGTTTTGTGTCAGATGTAGGTGTATTCAAAGGATACACAACTAGTTAAGAGTGAAATGCTACACTGTAAGACTGTCAGCCCTTTCTAACTTGTTATCCCAGGTCTGTGTTTGGAGCCTTCCTGTACCTCTGAATGAGATTGGTTGGACTGTTGGAAGTGCTAAGATTTTGGTGATACAGTTGCTTTTATTCCTAACAGTTGTCTTTTCCTCGTTGTTCTATGGAGCAAAAACACAGGAAAAAAAAATCCAAGGGTTTAAGTCCCTACAGTTTCTCTGGAAGATCAACATTAATAGCAAGTAAGGCTTGCATTTGCCCAAGCATTTATAATACTTGCTTTCCCCCAAAAAAGAAAGTTGAAGTTCCTCTGTTTATATGCTACTGAAGCCCCTCTGCAGATATAAATTTCTATTATTTTTGCTTTTCAGTTGGCAACCTATCCAAGATTGTGTGAGGAAACAGAAAGAATTGTTGCTGGCTACATTCGTGAAAGAGAAGAAAAGACCAAGGATCAGGTGAGAATACATAGCAGTTCGATGTTTGAGGAAATGTGTGGAGGAAGGAAGTTATTACACGTGAAGTAAAATAACAAAAGATGTTTTTTGTAGCAGCAGGCTAAGCACTTGAGAATAGGTTAGAAATTGCTCTTCTACCACTGAGCTTTGACAGAAGAGACTAAATTGTTACAGAAAATCCTAATCTGGTCTTTCACGATGAAGTAGAAATAGCAAGCAAAGAAGCTGGAAGTAAAGTTCCAGCATCAAACGTCCTCCCTGTCAATGCCTGTGGGAAATGTGACCCAGGAGAGAGGCTGAAGTCCTGATTCTTAATGATTTTGTCTTCTCTAGTGACAGCTAAACAGCCTAATTTAGAGTAAGCCTTACATTCTTCTACTTTATGGTGAGGATCTGAGTCCTTTGTTATATGTTCATCATCATCTTCCTCCTTATTTGCTTCTTGTGTGCTTCTTAGAAATGAACACGTTCTTTTCACAGAGAAGTAATGGAAGATGAAAGGGTGATGAAAGAAAATGTGATCTGTTTGCTTTATTTTATCGCAATGACTGTAATTCTTCTGTCCCTCTTGATGAAATTCTAGGCATATTTTTCTGGGAATTACTATAAAATATAAAAGAAGAGTTAGTTAATCATTATCATAGATAACTCAGGATAGTTGGTGCCTTCAGGCAATCTCTAATGCTGTTTTCTCTTTCGTGTGAAAGTGGAACCAAGATACGCTTCTCTAAGTGCTCAGAGTTTCTTCTCATTTCCTCCTCCATTCTTTTTTTTCAGTTAATAATACTGATGATGAAGAGGAGGTGCTTTTGTCTCAGTGCCTGTGGTTGTGGGCGGAAAGATCTCCTGCTTGTTCCATGAGCTGACTGGGCATGGTCCAGCTCCAGAATTGCATTCAGGCTAATGCAGCTTTCTTCTTTATACCAGGCCCTAATGGCTCAGAAATAGCGTTATATGACTGGACATGCAGCCTCTGAGTGACAGTATCCAGTGAGCTCAAGACATGACTCAAGGGTACTGGGCCCCAGTGGCAGTACTGGCTTAAAGTAGTGTTAGCTTGTTCTTGTGCTACAGTGGGCAGAGCTGAGCAATTTTTCCCTGACTGTCTCTGGCCATGTTGACAGACTTGCTGAGGTGTGTAGTTAGAACCATTGGAACTGACCATTGAAGGCTATTGTGTGCTTTGAAAGGCAGTGTCTCCAATGTAAAGATGAAAAAGTGATCTCTCCTTGGAGTTCTAAAATCAGAAAGAAAAAGACCCTACCTTTTTAACTTTTCTAAAAGACAGAGATTGCTATTAAGTTGGTCATTTCTGGTAGTGATATTTTAAACTCACAGCTTTCAGTGTTTGTTAATCAGTACCATTCCAGATTCATGAATGTATAGCTTTTCTGACTATAGTTTTCCTTGAAGTATAGAATAAATAAATAAATAAAATGCAGAGAAATTTCTTTAAAGTATTTGTCACCCAACTAAGCGCTCCAAATCCAGGAAACTTTAAAGCTTAGGCTACATATGAGAAAATCTACTTGGAATCAAACAGGAATGATTGTCTGGGGAGTGCAGGGTGTGACAACAAGTATACTTGAGGAAGAGGCATTGAGCCGAGCTCCTAAGTAGTTCTGGGCTCTCGGCTGACTAGTTCTCTCCATGTGCAAGCTAGGTGAGCTGTGCAGCATATTCTGCGTCTTTACAATCGCAGAACAATTTAGGTGAAGTCTTAAATAATTTCTAAAAACATGTTGGGCTTGTGCTTGCTGGGTGACTCATCTGGTTTCTTCAAAATTTGGAAGAAGATACAAATGACTTAAAATCATTCTTCCCCCCCCCCCCTTCTTCATTATGTGTGTATACCTCGCAGTTTCCCAGAACAATGTACAAAATACCATCTTTCTGTATATGCCAAGAGTTGGTCAAATACGTCATTGTCACAGTCACGTCATTATTTATACTGTTAGCAGCTTATCATGAATAAATCAAAATTCTAGTGAGGTTATTTTTGGAGGTAAGAGGTGAACTCAAATCCCAGCTATCTTTTGCTCTGTGTGAGGCACTAAATGTCTTTTAGAAATGATGGAGAATTTGGGAGTGATACTACATTTATAGAGATGTGCAGAAATAACTCTACACTTAAAGGAGAATAAAAGGATCCAGGTGGAATTATTCTTACTGCTTAGGTGCTCGTAAGCACAGTAGTGTGATGCCTTGGTAGGACACAGTACAGCACATAGAAGTTAGGGCTTCTTACTGGAAAAAAACTAGATGAGTCGTCTTTGTTAGATAAAGAGAGCCTTGTATTCTAATGAAGTGGTCATTGTTTCAGTATTTTATAAAAGTAAAACTCATACTTTATTTTCACTGCTGAGGCTTATCCATCCAAGTATTGTACTTAAAGTCTGATAATGACATTTACTGATAAGTCAGTGCCTCAAAGGCATTGGTATGGCTAATGGCTAATTATGCAATTTTAAATTATTAGTTCTTCATATTGGTTATGAAGCTTTGGATGGGAGGGAGGAGAAGACACCGAAATCCTTTTCACGTTCAGCAGGATTCCACAAGAAGTGTTGGGACTTCTGTGATAGCAGTCCATTTCTTCTTTACTTCCTGCTGATGAGTGGAAATCTGAAAAGATGAAGGGAAAGCACGGTCATGGTTTCCATCAGTCTCATATCTGTTCAAGAAGCTGTCCAAGGGTGGAAGTGGGTTTTCTCCTATGTCTTATCAAATTCTTTGCCTAGATAGATTTTCAAGTTTGATTCAAATTTGGATCTAGAAGGACTAGCAAGAAATAAGTTGAAATATTTCTCTTCCACCATTTGTTCTGTTACTTGATTGACTAGCTTATTGCTTGAGCCTGGTGTGTGCATCAGAATGGCTGCTTAGTTCCTGGACCATAAATTTTGTGTCACAGATCTATCTTACCTATCACTTTTTTATGTAGTACCAGAAGCAAATGATGCCCTGATTTTATCAGGTTCCTTACTGGCTTGACTGAAACAGTCCAAGGAGAAAGGATTATGCCCAACTTGCAGAAACTTGTTACATGTTATTAAGCTCTTTCTGACAACATATAGTTGATCTTAATGAGGTGAGCAAAGGCCAAGTTAGTAAAAGTTATGTCTGCCAAGAGGAAAAAAAACAAGAGGGAAGCGTTAAGTTTTCCTGTAGTCTAGCTTGTTATACAAGGATATGAATAGAAGTGATATGATTTAGAAAATATTGTTGCTTTTTGCTTAAACAGTTATGAAAGAAATATTCAGAGAATATGGAGAAAATTGCAAGTCGATCTTTTCTCCCTTTTTCTCAGTCTCACTCTTCCACCTCACCCACCTTTTTTTGGTCTCCTGTCTCCCCTAATAGGTGCTGCTGCTGATTGATATCCAGGTTTCTTACATCAACACCAACCACGAAGACTTCATTGGCTTCGCAAAGTATGTACATATAGATACTTCTTTATAAAGACACTATTGGAGTGTTGTTTTTTTTTTTTTACTGAGTTTGACACAAGTCTTCTATTGTGATGATGGAGATTGAAGCAGCAAAATCCTAAACATGCAGGAGCATGCTCTTTCTCAGTATACACTTGTAGTGGATTCTTTACCCTAGTTCACAAGTCTGATTTCACTGAAGATTTTATCTTGATCTGGAATCACATCGATTTTAAGAGGGAGTTCTGGCAAAGCTGATGATGTATCATTTTAGGGACACAGAAATGTATATTATTTCTTTCATATTGTTGCTAATGCATGTTTTGGGAGCTGTGATTCCATTGGAAACAGTTGCTTGGAGCTATACATATAACTGAATTTTAAGTGTGCCTGCTGTTTGGCTGTGGAGAATAATAGCAGAATAAGCTCCAGAGCCTGATTTGACATGCTCCCTATTTAACTGAAAAGACTGTAAGAATATTCTCTGAAATGTTTTCCCTCAGCTCCCAGCAAGTCTTTTTTTTTTTTTTTTCTTCAGAGACTTCACACCTACTCTTTGACACTAGTATAAGTGTTAAAGATGTCTTTGCTTGTTGATGAATGTTTCTTCAGTCGTATTCATTTTCTAAAACAGTGTTTGGAATCATAACAGTTTTCACCTAAATGTGGTATTTGCAACAAATTTTGGCACCACCGTACGTGTTGTATTATGGCCTACTCTAGTTAGCACTGAAAAGGAAGGTCTACATCTTTGACAGCACGTCTTGAAGATTCAATACAGAATTCAAAAAGCTGAGAATGGAAAAGGCAAAGGGAGGCACTGTATGTGTTTGTCTTGAACAAGTTTCTCTGATATTGTTTTCAGGTCCTGGATATCTTTATCAGTTCTCTTGACAAATGACAGGATGTTGTAGGAATGGTAGCTGGCCTTCTAGAGGTCAAGACAACAACCTGCCTGCTATTTGCTTCACTTCATCCTCTTCTGGCAGGAAAAAGCCTGCTGAAAACGCTCTGTTATACAGTAATGGTGTGTGTTGTGACCTTGGGAAGTCACATAGAGAAACAATGTTGAGTTCAGACCAGTTTGCTCAGGGTTTTGTCCTGAGACTGTCCAGAAGAAAAACAGATTCTCCAGACTCTCTATGCAGTCTATCCCAATGACTGCCTCTCCTCACTGTAAAGGATGTTTCCTTATGTCAGATTGGAACCTCCTATGTTTTATGACCTTGGATTCTGGAGTGCCAGGTATATTTTGGGCTACTTCATGTCTCTCCCCTGGAAAAATCCTCTTCATGGATGCTGTTGCTAGGGCCTGTAGTTCAGTCTGTGGACATCACTGCTATATGTTTTTCCAAATAGTTGCAATGTCCTAGTTCAGTTTCTTGGCAAAACTTCTTCCTCTTTAGCCAACTGAAATCTGGAAATTCCCAGCCCCTGCGTGAGGGTCATGAGCAGATAACAAATGGCTCTTACTAGGTTTACTAGTAACTGTAAGTTTAAGCAAGTCTGTATGGGGGTTGAAATTGATGGCTAGGCAAGTATTTTTGTTGACTTGTGATCAACTGGAAGAGAACAGCTGGTTAACTAAGAAAAATTTAGAATGTAAAATTTATTTATGAGTTAAACAGTAGAAAATATAATCGTAATGTTGTTTTAGCAATTACGCTAAAACTTGAAAATGAAATTGTTTTGGAGGGAGCATGCAAACTTCTGCAGTATCTGAACATCCTGGAGCGTAGCTTCCTCAGATTTCCTACTGTTTCCCTCTGATTGCCGAGTCTCCTAGGCAGCTGCCTCCCGTGACTGCATTATTTCGTAAGTGTAAGTCCTGTGAACCTTCTTCATATGAATGAGATTTCAAGGCATTTCAAACTATTCTGCAGCATTGCAGGATTTATGGTGGTTACAGTGCAATGTGAATTGGCTTCAGAAAGTTTTAAGAGTGCCAATATTTAGAACAACTTTGTGTAATTACCAAGAAATGTATTTATTTTGGGGAAATCTTAGAATATTAATACTTGTCTCATTTAACAGAATGAATGGTAAAATATTGGGGTTGGTTGGTGTAAATCAAACGTAACTACATGCTTAAATCTGTATGAAGAGTAATTTGTATTTAGAACACTAAATGAAGAACCAATTGCTGAACTACTGCTAGAAGATGTGGATTTCCAAGTATGATATTAGCTGTCTATGTAATTGTCTTCCCTATGACAATGAACTGAAAGAGAAAAAACAGCAACAAACAAACACTGTAAGAATGGCAGTTAGGTTTTGTAAAGCTAAATTGTTGTTTGAGAAGCGCAGATGAGAACTGGTGAGGAATTATTGCTCTATTTTCTGTATCCAGGTTATTTAATTATAATTTGTGCACCAAAGTTGATACAGTAAAGATGATGCACTGGAAACACAAACGGTTATTTGACCAAAAATACTGAGAGCTAAGCCCAGCAAACAGACACATCGTCGTCGTGGATCTTCTCTCTGACAGTGTGTGGATTTCTGGTTTGATAGATTATGGCCCTAAAGGCACAATCAGAGTTGGGACAGAGCTGAGTTTTGACGCTTTAGCAATTCTTTGGATCAGTATCTCTGCATAAAATGATTTCAGCCTTGGGGCCTGTAGTTGTGATCTGAGCACATCTATCTTTCTTACTCATTCAGAGTAATGTTTGTAGCTATCTAATATCTGTGCTTTTTTCTGTCATTTAATCAATGCCTGCTGAAACAGTATAATGTAATCCAAAGAAAACTTGCTGTCACCAGTGACTGCTCTGGTGGTGGAGTAGCAGAAGCCTACTGTTAGAACGCTTGTTTCCTGTTTCCAGTAATATTGCAGTTGTATGGCCTACCGTGTAGAACCTACAAAATGCAGAGGCTCTTAAAATTAATGGCAACTTGTATATTTGAGAAAGGAATGCGTTTTGTTTCACGAACTGAGATTACCAGAGTTCAAGAATTAAGAAAAATATTTAAAATATGTTTTAATTTTCACTATGTTCTGTTCGTATAAGGTTCCAGGTTTCTGAACCAACTTCATGGCAGCTTCATCCATTGGTTAAATTTACACCCTCAAAGTGCATATAAATATTAGAATAATATTCAAAGCAAACTGTCAAGACAAAGCTATTAAGAAGCCTCCAGCCGGGGAGGATTTTGCTGTACTGCTCTAAATAGCAGAAATGGCTCACTTTTTGTCTCTTTTCTTTAGTATTTATTGAGGGTAATGTTTCCAAAATTACCCACAAGAGCCATAATTTCTCTGTGTCTTCAGTAACCTTTACCAGTGTAAGCAGAATGTTGTTGCAGAGGGAGGTGATTAGTAGGGGCTGCCTGTGCATCTCTATTCTGTGGTAAGCAGGCAAATATGGCAAATGTTCCTATACATATAAGTGGGTTGAAGAAAAAAAAAAAAAGCAAAAACAAAAAACCAAAAACAAAACAAAAAAAACCCACACAAACCAAACGAACCGTAGTTGAAAGATGCACATATAAGCAATGATTTTGCTGTGTTTCTTTGTTACGCTAGCTTTATGTACTGGAATCATGAGTAACTATTACTGCTAAAATCTGCTGCTCAGGAACTGGTTTAGTTTTTGAGTTTCTTCAGTATAATTTTTTTCCTCTGCTTTCCTTAGTGCCCAACAAAGAAGCAGTCAGGTTAACAAAAGTGCAGTGGGAAATCAGGTAGGCACCTTATCAGAGAATGGATAATGGCATGTGCAAGTTAATCCAAGCTGTCTGGTGTACTTGGCTGCATTTATCTTTTTGTGGATCTATAATTTACCATTTCTGCATGAAACACATAAAATGCATCATTATCTCTTGTTTCACTGAAGTTTTCAGAGCCATCTGAATTTCATTGTTACCATCATTAATTGTTTAAAAATCTGCTACTACTCGCCCTTCCGGTTGGTGCCTCCCCTCCCATGTCATTTAATGCATTGAGTCTTTCATGCTACACACGTGCATTTTTCCGTTAACTGCAAACTTGTGAATTTCAGAATCCAAAACGCTGGTGAGTACTTGCTTGCGTGTGCTTTGTCATACAGTTGTTTTTTCTTGTTCTCATATGTTCACAGCTTAATAGCATCGAAGGGGCAATTCAGCAAGCAAAAACAGACTTGCCTTTATCTCTGTTGAAAATTTTCAGTTAACTTCATGAACATGTTGACTGTGTACCATCATTTTCTCTTGACCTAAACAAAGACTAAGTGCTGATCTCAGTTAAATTAGCATTTTCACTGAGATTTGTTAATAAAATCAGCTGGCTGGTTTTATCCCATAATGATATGGAATTGATTCTGCAAGGTGCTAAGCGCTGCTGAGCTTTGCTTCTTTCTTTGCTTTTGTGTGGGCCAGAGGTGCTTGGCACTTCACAGGATCAGTCCTAGTTTTAATGTGAAATTAAAATAATGAAAATGCTGCTGAGGATTTCTGCTCACTTTGAGGGTTTTGCAAAGTCTTGAACAGGAAAAAAAAGTATTGTGGAAATAGTACACACTTCAATGGGTTTCTAAAATTCTACTAAAGAAAATGATCAGATTCTGTATAAATAATTACCCACGTTGAACGTCCTTCTGATGTATTCATGAGCAATGTGGTCAAAGGTGAAAGGCTAAAGTTCTGAAATGTGACCACTGAGTTTAGATCCCACAAGTTGTAAACCTGAGATTTCAGAAAGTCTCTTATTGTGATAAGAAGTTATAGGATTTTTTTGAAGACTCAGTTGTGTTTTGGGGGATGGTAAGCCCATCTCTTTCTCACACCAAGAAATTGGAAGTTATTCTATTGAGACATAGGCCAAAATAACTCAATTAACTTCTTGAATGTGATGGTCCCCCAGAGCCTGAGCGGTGTGAGTGACATTTTTGATGTAGTATATGGTTTGGACTAAAATGAAAAAAGTTGAAAGGTCTAAACACTGAAAAAGCTTCAAAGACTTGTCTCTCCCCTCTGAGGAGTGATTTCCTTCTTATCTAGCTGTGCCGGAACACGTGTCAAACACAACAACTGTCATCACCTTGGAGTGTCCCATAAAAGGAAAATCAGCCAGTTACTGACTCTTCAAAAATACACAAATGAAATGAATGATTTTTTAATTAAGTGAATGTTCTCTCTCTAAAGAAGTGAAGATGAAGCCGGGAGTTTTAAATTGTTTGTTGCAACTCAATTACTTATTGATATAAAGGGCTTTGCTGAACCTTTTATGTTAAAGATGATAAGCAGATGTTTGTAAGTTAATTGTTTGGGTTGAAAAGAATGAGAAATGTTTCTGAAATAAAACTTCATTTTTGCAATTTGCTATTTCAGGGAACCAATCTACCGCCTTCAAGGCAAATTGTACGAGCTAAGTTCTGTAAGCTTTATTGTTGCTTTTTCATTTAGCTTCTCAGAAGAAAAGTTTGTCTCTAACTCATTGAGTTTTTTTTAATACTTGCTACTAAACTACTTAATGTTAAGCTATTTTGTTTGTAACCCTTCCTCAATGAAGTATAACTGCAGTTCATCATTTAACTGCTACTAATGTGCTGTTACAAGTATGAACCTAGTATAACTTAAAATGTTATAGAAAACTTTGAATAAAATTAATATTTTTATAGTTTACCAAGTTTCTCAAACTAAAACGACTAATTGATGTTTATTATATAATTGGAAAGCAGTATTTATCTTATGTGAGTGCCTCTATTTATAGTAAACCTTTTTTATTTTTATTTTTTTTAAAGGGTGGGTGAATAACAGTTTTCAGTAACCAAAAAGAAAGTTTAGCTATTGTTTGAATGAACTTGCTGTTTATGGCTACAGGTACTGTTATTGGCATTTTGTTTGTTTATACAAACGAATTACCTCTCATAGAAAAAGTAGAAATATCTAAAGCCTTCTTAGTATTCTTCTCAAAGCTCCAGGAGGATCAGTGTATCATGGACAGGTTCCTTTCTAATCCTTCCATCTCACGAATAAATAAAAATGTGAATGCATTTAATATTACTAATTAGAATTAATTGTCTAAACAGCAGGCAATTTTATAACAAGGTACTCCTGGTTTGGTAATGGTTCGGTGTAAGATGTAAATCTCTACCATGTGCATTATCTGATAATATCTATGCTAAAAATATACACATTTTTCCAGTTCGGTGCCATATCGTTAAGCTGTATGTAGCCTTGTTTGAAATGTTACGTTGAGTAAAGAAAAAGGGGTTAGGCAACACTGACTCTAGCAGCAGCTGAATTGAATTTGTCAGGAGATCAAGATCATTAAGCTTTCCTGAATTTCTGGAGGGCTTATTTGCAATCACATTGCTTTTCTTTTTTGTTATATGCTTTGAACTGGTACAATGTAGATAGCTATTGACTGTCTCTGCGTATCTCAGAAATAAAATACGTTGGGCAATGTTGTATTTTAGGAGAAAAATGTAACGCCAATTCCTTCTAAGATGTTTTTGCTCCTTGTTCCTCTACTACTAATTTAACCTCTCATGCTCAATCTTTGGCCTTTCTTGTTTTTTCTTTTCTTTGCTACCGCCTGAGGTTTTGACCTGACTCCACAAAGTTTCTTTTTAAGCCGCAGGTTAGTTTGTCTTCTGATTTGCTTGAAGTAGTCAATACAGTGCTTGGTTTTTCGCAATACACTAACAAGATCTGGATCTTGGAGGCTGGTCTACTCTTAGCTGTTGTATTGTGCGTGTTGAGATTTGTTTTTGTTTAAAATTTCCCTTCTTGATAAACCTCAGAAAATGAGGGTATCGTGATCCGTGTGCCCCGTCAATATCACAGTGTGTGAGAATGCAAATTGCTCAAGTTATAGATAATTAAGTATCACTTATATAAAAATTCTGTTTTGTGTTTCTGCTTCCATGGTAAAATCTTCTGCTGTTCTCCAAATTGCCCATGTAATTGGAGAAGGGGATTAATGTCAGTGTCCAAGCGACGTGGAGATTTGGGTATGAAGGCTTTGTTTGACCCATCTCTTTTCCAACAATACGCTCATAATCCAATTCACTTTCTCTGAACGCAAGTAACATTCAGACCCTGGACTCAGCTATTGTGCTAATAAGTAGCTTTTTCCCTGGCAATGCCTTTTTACTCTTTTCTTTCTTTTTTGTTCTAATTAATCGTGTTTTGTTAACATAGTCTTGTCTTCAGATACACTTAAATCGTGTTACCTTGAATGACCCAGGAAAAAATGTATTTACAGGATTTTTTACAGCAACTGGATGGAAAAGGAAACATGTGCCACACTTAGTGAGGCGGTCACAGAAAATCCTGACAGGACGGTTCTGTTAAGACATGCCAATATTTCTGTGAAAGATTCGAAAGTGGAGCTCATGAACAGTAGCATAATGCTAAACTTTGAAATATCCTTCAATGAGTCATGCTGCTGTTGAATTTTCACCTTACTGGGAGTAGGGAAGTACTGCTGTTCCAAATTGTGCTTTCTGACACTAATTTTTAGGTTATCATTCTATTATGATTGATTTAATCACCTCAGTGTTTGAAGAATGACGTTTGGAAGCGTATTTCAGTTTTCTACTGCCAAGTGTTAGTAGACGCTATGGTTTTCTTTAAATTAGAGATGAGGACTTGGCCACTGGCTTTTTTTTTAAAGTAATGTGGTATATTGTCCAGTGATCTCAGGGAAATGATGTCATTTCAAGAGGCGTTCTGATGCTGAACACAGACAAGATGCATGATGTGATCCGTTTATATTCTATAATTTATGAAATTAGAGTGAAATACTGTATTAGTACAGTAGTACTAATTGTAGTGCAAGAATCTTTGTAGTTGGACCCAAAGGACCAATAGCTTGTGCTTCAGTAGTTCCTGCAGGTTGTTTTTTTCCTCAGTGTGCTTGTTACTTGGTAACGCATGCTGTGTCACAGCGATTACAAGATGAGGTAGAGCAGTGCTGGGACTTCTGTTATGTATTCAGCAGTATTTCTATGGAGTTACGTTACATAACTTCAGTAGTGAGCTATGTTAATTCAACAAAATGCTGTGTTGTATGGTTGCTCAAGTAGCCAGTCTCATGATTTTCACACTTGTATTTATGTCTGCCCAGCCAGTTTTCCTTGTCTAGCTTTAAATCATCTTTCAAATACTTCTTTTAAAGAAGTGGAGTGCTTGCCTAGTGTCTAATGTATTTCTTTCACAAATATCTTTTTTGATTCAATGGAATGAGTAAGACAAACAGCAATCCTTAAGAAGCGTTTAGTGTGTAAAATCCTGCTTTCCTGTTTAGCCTTGAAATGGTGGCGTATAAGAACAGATAATACTTGGGATTTATGCAGCAGAACTGTCAGAAAAAGACTTCCTTCTGGCTTGTTCATGTGCATTTGTACCCTCTAAGCTTCATCTTTCCGACACCCAGATTAGATATCAGGACTATGGAGGAAGGAACTGTGTCATCTCTTCTTCATCCTGTACATGGAGTCTGACTGCCGGTCAGAATGTTGTCTTCACTGGCTTCTGGCAATACTCACATTTTTCACCTTCCTGAGGCTCATCAATCATGTCATGACTATCCGGTTTGTGCAAAGCGACATTTAGAAATCAACGCAAAATATTGAAGTGGATCTCCTAAATCCAAACCAACCAGAAGATGAACTGTGAAAACAATAATGAAAAACACCACTTTCATTTTCCATGCAGAGTAGTTGAGTACTGTACAAAATAGCTAACATGCTAGTTTGCAAACAAATAAACAAAAAAGACACGATCAGAGTTTTTAACTTGAAAAATCTCTTTAAAAGTCTTTGCTGCTGATTCTCTATGGAGGGATGTTTCTTAAATACGCCTTGTTTTATCTTTTGAGAAATTGGCTGGAGCGTAAGGTATAATCCAGCTCTTCTGAAATTAAAACTGTGTTGCTTAAGCTGACTTTATTTTCCATTTACACCTGGATCTGACATCTCCCTCTCCAAGACCCCAGCGCTGATACTGCGTATTTTGGAAGTGTAGCTGTTTTTCTTTAAAAACAAAACAAAACAAAAAAACAAAAAAACAGTGTATCGGAAATGTGAACAATTGATTGAAAAGAACGTGAGGTTCCAAGGTTCCACTGTTACTCTTTGGATATTATAGTGCACGAAGATCATATTCTCTGACATGTTGTACCCTGGAACTGCTTTCAGGTATTTTCTGATCTGCTGTAGAGATAAACATGTGCCCAAGGTATTGCTATAGCTTGGTGCCCTGCTCTTCATGCCACGTTGTGTCTCTAATCCTCAGCACACAGGATTCTTGAGGAAATAGCTGTCAAATTCATTCGTTTACAAGACAGTGACCGATGTTTGTATTAGCAAGTCAGCTTGTTTCTGTCTACACTCGGTGATGGTGAAATGTGTTGGACTGGAGCAAGGGGGTCTTCTGGAGCTATTGAGGCAGTCTTTATGTTAGGAAGGAAGTATTAAAAGCTTCATTACTTCTTAAATGGCTTGTATAGGTTAAATTGTAAAACCTTAGCCTAGTCTGTGCTGAGACCTCTATTGCAAATGTGCACAAACTGAGGAGAAACTGACTGTCTTAACATTCTACAAAGTCTATCTTAATGGTGAGTGAAAGCATTGATTGGAATATGCAGATTACTACATCTCATCCGTATTAAGTGTTTGTTACCTGTAAGGGGCTTAATTCTCTTGCTTGGGTGTTTCTCACCAGTTTACTTCTGGAAACCACCATTCTATTCCTACTATGGCATCTGTCTCTAGATCACTTACCCTCTCTAAGATCCGTATCCAAAAGAGTTTTCAGCATTGTGCTGGCCTTGGCTGCCTGTGCTTCCCGTATGTGTCACATTCTATACTAGAAGAAAAACAGCATTTTAAGTTTTGGACTGCATGCTTCAACAGTGTCCTGTCTTATCTGCTCTTAAGCCAGTTTTGTTATAACACGGGCTTACCTGCCTTTGAGCATTTGCTGTGATGTACAGATATAGCTCACTTTGTTGTGAGGCCAATTTCAGGTAGTTAGCAATCCTTAATTGCCTAAATTTCTCCTAAAATTTCTTCCACAAAGCTACATTTCTATATTTCAGTGCAAACAACAACAAAAAAAATTGATTCTACAACTTAGTCTGTGGCAGGTACCTGAAGGCCAGTACACTTATTTGTATACATGTTCATGGTACTTGTTCCCTGTTAAAATTTTACTTCATTAAACATTATAAAGTAAAATGAGGATTTGATGGGTAACCAAAATCTTGCTAGTGTGGTACCTTTAACTTGCACTCAGACAAGTATTCCATGTCTGTTTGTATACAGGAATGCTTCCTCTCCACTTGAATATTCATGTTCATCATCTTCAGTTAAAAAATAGTAAAAAAATAATGCCAAACTTCTGCAAAAACCTTTGTGGTCCTGGCTTCACAATCTGGCCTACTCAGGCAATGTGCTTGACCCTCTGCAACAGCCACATCCAGTTCTCCCATAGCTTACCAAGTCTGCAGGACCAAATCAATTCTTTCTCAGCAATTTTCTCGCAGGCTAAATAACCATAGACTGTTTCTGGATCTTCAGTGGTTTTCCTACTTAGATGGTAGTGAATGGAAAAATTACGATCATCTTATTTGTAATAAAAATTGGTATTCTCAGAACATGTGCAGTACCGGTATTTTTACCAGTCGATACAAGTTCTGATCTCTTTCTCACTTGGTTTAGTTATCAAATATACCCTGGTCCTTTGCTTAGTGCAATACCCAAACTGCTCAACGTCATGCCGAGTGGAAGGGAATTCTAACCCTAAAGCTTCGTATGTGTCAGAGAGTAGGTGATCAGTACTGAATGTTTTTCTTTGACTGTCTGTTGATGTTGGACTTACTAGTCTCGTTACACTCTCACGTTTCCTGAAGAGCAGGCGGAACCTTAGGTTTGATTGCACAAGCACACAGTTGTGGGACTTGTTGAGTGAATTCTGGAGGGATTCCCTGAGCATTTCTTCTTTCGTCTGAGTATTTCATAGGCAAGGAAAGGGCTTTCTGTCAGGAAGAACAGAATGGTCTGAGGTTGCCTGTATCTATAAGATGAGGTGAGTTCTATTTGCTTATTCAAAGTACGATAGGAAGGAACATTTATTTATTCATATATGTATCAGAAGAAAATAAATGTTCCGATAAAATTCAAGGTTTCTATCTATACGATCCATAAACAAGTTCTCAGGACCAGTCTTCCTTCTGATTCATCTCTAGAGTTCTCACTCCTCTTAAGTCTTCTTTTGTCCCTCTTTCTCTGCATAAGATGGCCTCCTGGCCTTAGTATTTATAGGTATGCTTTCCCTTCTGTTCTACTGTCTTCGATTCATCTCTGTTTTCTCCAAGTTCTACTTTACCTATTCAATCACCATTAATGCCTTGTTAATTTTTTCTTTTTCTTTTCCTCTTTTACCTTATGAGAGGAGAACAGCTCTCATATTCCTATCCTTATCACATTCTACTGAATGTGATTGGATAATGAAGAAGTCCTTTTGAAGAAAGAGGACTCCAAACGCCAGAAAAATCTTTTGCTTCTGAATGTTCCCAGTGTGCGCCAGAAGCTACTTGCTTCTCCAGAAAGAAGGTGCTGTTCCTAGCCAGACAACTGTCAGTATAGTTATATGTAAAGTTTTATGGACTTCTACTCTGCACTGTTGTGCAGCGAAGAAGTAAAAATTTGCATTGTCATTAGTTCATTTGTACTTGCTCTAAATACAGCGTGACAGTCTTTAGGGTTCTCTCTTTCTCCAGCTTGTTAACTGAATGTCGGGAAGCTGAAAAACGTGGTTTTGAATGTACTGGGCTGAAAAAAATATATTTGTGCTTGTTTTATTTAACAGTTCTTCATTTAAAAGAATGAATGCAGCAACAGAATTATGTTAAATGAATAATGTACTTAATTTGTGCCTGACTGCACCTCTGCACAGGTCATCCGGAAGGGCTGGCTGACAATCAACAATATTGGCATCATGAAAGGAGGATCCAAGGAATACTGGTTCGTTCTAACTGCAGAAAGCCTGTCCTGGTATAAAGACGATGAGGTAAGGAATGAAAAAATAATGTCTACTTGAAAAACAATATGCATTCAGTCTTCTGAAATCAGCTTAAAATATGAAATTAACATGTACTGATTTGAAAGAATGATTTAAGGTTTTACCTGAGTTGTTTTTAATTTCTGTTTTTGATTTACGAGGAATGCTGACCCTCTAAGACTTCTATCAAAGTGTTGGTGACAAATATAGGGTGTTATGGTGGGTTTATTTTGTTTTGCAGCTATTTATTTATTTATTTTACTTCTCTTCCTGTGGTTTCACATGTAGATCTAAAAAGGAAAAAGCCTGTTTTGGAGTAGTCTGTTTATTTTTCTGTGTTTGTTTGGGCTGCTCTTATATGTCTACTGTAAGTTGATCATAAACTGTTTAGGTACAGTTACTCCTAAAAGTAACTACAGCAGTTGATTTAGTGATAACAATTGTTCCTTGGCCTCGAGTTCTGAGAGGCTGAAAAGCCTGGCTGCAGAGTTCTGTAGCCAAATGCAAAGGATGATCACATTTGCTACTGGAAATTCGGAAAAGGCTGAGGTAGGTAATAAGAGAACTGGAAAAAGTAGTTCTATGATAAACAAGATGTCCATGTTCCTTACTTTATTGAATATGAATACATTGTTAGGCAACTTTGGGAACCAATTTTTTGCTGATCTGTTCTGCTTAGGCTTTTTTTCCAACAATGTTAGCAATAATGTCCTCTATCCAAAATTCAAAAGCAGTCCTATTGTTAATTTTTGAAGGTTTAAATGGGATTATTCTGTACACTATCGTTTTTTTTTTCAATTATCATTGGAAAATTGGGCACAGGTAAAGAGAGAGTTTTAATGAGCTCTAAAACATCGCTCAATCTTTACATCAATTCTAAGTAATTATAAAAATATTGAAAATATTGAATTACTCACCCCAACAAAATATGGATTTGGTTGATGGGAATTATGCATACAACCCATACTTGGAACTTTTGCAGCATTTTACTGCAGTGGAGTTTCTAGAACCAGTGGTGAGAAGTTCTTATACTACTTCTGTACAGGAACTGCGGGACCCAGAGCAAAATCCAGAATGTGTTATTTATGAGAAGTAGTTACTCCAGTAATACTGTTGGTGGTGGAAATTTTGCTGGTCAGCAGAGTATTTTCCCTGTGTCTGTACCCATTTTGGAATCTTAAGTAGATGGTAGGATTGATGGACAAATTGGGTTAACCTTGAAGTTTATGCCCTTTACCCCTTTATTTAAGGTTTATATGGATTCGAAAGTACATACTATAACAAGAAAATGATTAAATTTTCAGTCAGAGATGTGCTAGGTGAAAACAGGGAATTTAATTCGAAGATCACTAAAATATAATGTGACATCATTAAAAAATGTGAAGTTGCCTTTATGAATGTGAAAACTTGTCTTTGTTTCTGATCTGCCTGGAAGAAATTACTGTCTTAGACTAGGTACGGGTAGCTGACTGCAGGTAAGTGATGTGGTGAAATTCATCCCTTCTATTTTCCATCTCAAGAGCTTGGAGATGCATCTAAGATGTGACGTGGCAACTTCTGAGGTAGTTTTGATGTTGTTTTTTTGAGTCTTAGCTTTGTTTAGTGGGAAACATAAAAATTCCTCAAAATATTTACGGAATGTCCTCTGCTATGCAACTTGAAAATAGCTGATTTGTTTTTATAGTGTGCTAGAGACAGTCACTCGGGAATTTCGGAATAGTACGTGGAGGGAATTGGCTGCTGTCTGATTTCCGTATGTGTATTTTATTTTATTTTTTTGAAGTTTTCTTAATTGCCAACCGGGTGTGTTTGAGAGTCATGGAAGTATCTGGAGGTCATTCAGGCTGATATGGGAGATGACTCAGGAATCTCTTACAGTAGTAAGAGAAGATAACAGAATCATAGAATCACCAAGGTTGGAAAAGACCTCCAAGATCATCCAGTCCAACCATCCACCTATCACCAGTATCTCCCTCTAAACCATGACCCTCAGTGCAACATCTAAATGTTTCTTAGATACCTCCAGGGGTGGTGACTCCACTACCTCTCTGGGCAGCCTGTTAACAGCACAGTATTCAATGTTTTGCCGGTGGAAGAAGTTCCCTGTTAAGTACAAATTTACTGTATAATTTGATTATTCTGTTCTGGGGAGTAGGTCACAGAGTTGTGTTGGATTTCTTTTACTTCAGGGCCTTTCCCAGTAGGACTCGAAAATTAGCAGGGTCTGTTTTAGACACTTTCCGAAAACGGTCAAAGCCACAGCTTGACATTCGATTTATCAACAGATTGGGGATTTGTTTCAGGAACAGAACTACTGCCTTCTGAAAATATAGCAGCAAATATTTGCTCTCCTGGCTGAATTCCAATTTGTATAATTATATTTGGTGTCCTTAAAATGTTCTCCTCACTTTCAGCTTGGTTTGGTAGTTGTCACATCCTGTTCTTGGATTGTTACAGCAAAGGCTTCATGCTGCTGTGTCTACACCCCAGGAAGATATGTGGTGCTCAGCGACGTGTGAAGTGATACCCATGTTTACATGTCTGCCCTGTGCCCAGCGCTGCATGGGTGCGTACTCTGGGAGGTCACAGGGAGTTCAGGTCCCCTGTGTCCCTTCTGGGGCTCTTTCCTGGCAGTGGGAGCATCTCCTTGTGACTGGGGGCAGCTCTGCACTCTGCAGCAGCTCTGCACTCGCCTTTGTTCTGCCGAGCCAGCCACAGCAATGAGTTCATTCCCCTGTGCCTCTACCCCTGAGCGAGGAGGGCTGCAGCTTCTGTGCACCAGAGAGCTCTGACAATGTGCTGCACAAAGCCACAGCGCTTGCTGGGACCTCTGGGGCTGTGTGTAAGCTGAGCCTGTTGTGTGTAGTCTGGAATTTACTCGGAGATGGAAATCGCTCTCTGAATGCGAGTAGTTGCTTGCTAGTCCCATTAGGAGGATGCAAATTATTTCTTCTACTTGTAAGTTGTGGCTTTTGTAGCAGACAGTACAGTGGAATGCATTTTGAAGTAACGCATTTCAAAATTTGTTGCATGATATCAGTACTGACAAAAAAAGAAACCAATGGTTTCTTTTCCTCCTTATTGATGTGGTTTTGCTGCTGCTCAAACATGCAAGGGGATTGTAGTGCTAGATGAGATGAGAATCAGTGCTAAGGGTACTTTTCAGTCTTGTAGTTATGGATCAGCATGGGTACCGTGGTTATGCTATTAGGTATGTGTACATTTGTTTCAATTAGTTTCTGGCCCTGCATATAGTTGCTTGTGTTCTTAAACTTGTTGCATGACTGTGACATTGTGCTTTTCCATGAGCTTAAGACTAAGCATGGAAAATGTTGTGTACTGCTTTGAGACTGTTGTAAATAAGTGCAAAATTAGCACATTTATATAGCTCACAAATACAGGTTTCTTTAGTGAAGTACTCTATGTAATACCAGCTGAAGCATTACAAGATACATCTCCCACCAAAAAAGAAATATATATATATATCATATATATATACATGTATTTGAAATCTAAACATTTCAGCTCTCTGTTGTTACTGCTTTCACTAACGCAGAAAGCTGTAACATTTTGTGCTAGGGTTCCCTTAAAAGTCAACCTGCAAATTTGAAGTTTTGGAATTAGCAGCTTCTACATTAGGACAGTATGGGCTTTGGGAATGTGGAACGTCATTCCAGTGGCTCAGAAGCTCTCTGTCATAAAGAAAAGGACACCGTCTGTAAAGCAATGCAGCATTGTTACAGGGCATGGTCAGAGAATTCAATTTATTATTCTTTCCAAAGCACTCAGAGGCCTCAGTGTAGACCAAAGGGTGCCATGCTGCGGCTAGAATAAGAACTTCTAAAAATGTGAAATTTTTGTTACTTTGAAAAATCCTTTTTATTCTGATTTCCAAATCAAATATTTCCTTTTTCCTTTAATAGCAAAGGGCAGTATCCAGTGGTAGATGCAGCCTGTGTTATAATTTCTGTTTATTCCCAATTGTAAAACTCGGTGAGGTTTGGGAGGGAGATAAGAAGATAAATGAGGGGGGTAAGAGAGCAAAATGGGGAGAAGTTCCTCTTGGGGTCTGACATTGTGTGTGTTTCTAGGATTAACGTGCCACACAGCAAGCTGCACTCACTTCTATGGCTAGCAGCAACGTTTGTGGTTCGGTACAACAGCAGTCTAAGAGCGCGAGTGGCTCGGGTTTTATGGCTGAGAACTCTCTCCTCCCATTTACAGTGGTGCTGCAGAGCTGCACGTAAATAAAACCTGTCGTTAGTGAGTGAATGAGAACAACTAGGAAAAGAGTACTATAGAAAGCACAGTAAAAATTTCACCAGTGGGTTTTATTGTATTTTATAGGCACTGTTGGTTTGACTCTAGGTGGGTTGCAGGACGCGGCTTGGTTACTGACCGACCATCTGAGATCCAGAGCGACTCGTGGCTGCAGCTCTTGGTGAAGATGCTCTGGGGTGTCAGAGCCGGCTGTCACTCAGGCTGGGTTGTCATGTGACTGCCTGTCTGTGCCTGCTGTACAGGTGAGAGGATGTTCTGCACAGCAAGTGTAGACAGGCAGACACATGACAACTCCGTCCAGCCAGTCCCTTGGAGCCATCACCGCTGGTGGGGATCGCTTTGTACCCATCCGCTTTGGGGGCTTTGTTGGGGGGAGCACACAGAACTAAACTTTAAAGCATTGCGAGCTGTAGGACAAGAACATAATTTGATTTTATTCAGAAAATAAGCATTTCAGTACATCAGTTGGCATTGTGCTGACATGGATCAGAGATACGATTTCAACACATAAAACGTTGTTAAAAAAGAAAAGAATTGAAACCGTAATTTATTTTATATGCAACTCGTACAGGAGTCTGCCTGCGTATTGCACTCATGCGTAGTAACATAACCAGATGGTTTTACTCTTCTTGGAAGCACAGAAATACTGAAGTTCAAGATAAAGGATTTGTTTACACAGTACATATTTTCTAGGAGCAGATAAGTACAATAATCTTGCATGTAAAAAATAAATAAAAACCTTCCTGTATAAATGGAGCCAACAACTTGCACATTAACCCAGTTAAGGGAGGTGTGCTGGAAAGAAAACCAGTTGCATTTTATATTAATTACGGTAATATGTGAGAGCTATCCCCTTACCATGATAATATCTCTTTTGTATTTTGCTTTACATATTATTTCGATTTAACTTTCTCTCAAAATCATAATTTGTTAGAAAACAGATTTGTTGAGCTTCAGTCAGTTTTTCAGTTAAATATTGAGCATCATTTACATCACAAGATGTGCTGCTATATATAAAATGTATACAGTGAATGTAATCCAGTTTTTCTATGACGTTTACACCATCATTGAGGCATTGTTTCAGAAAGTATAAACACACTGGATGCATGAAAGAGGTAGGAGGTAAATAGTTGTATCCCTTTTTTTACAGATGGAATAATTCTGTTTAATAATGGTGTTCTTATATCCCTGTTGCTCACTAGTGCCTCCATAGGTAAGCAGCAAGCCTTCAAACCACTCTTAAGCATATCTCATACAAGAGGAGCATTGAAGCTCTAGTCTGAGAGCTGATTTTAAAGGGGGTGCATTTACCAAAGGGCTGATGGCATGGATAGTCCAGTAATAAATACATGGTAATTGTGGCGTTGTGGCTGTAATAATTATTTTGCCTTAAAATTAAAGACACTCTAGCTAAATAGAAGTTGAATTATACAAATTAAGGATCTCAGTTATGTGAATAAAATATATCCTTTTTCCTTGAAACTAGCAACGTGGAGTAATGCAACTTAAAAACCTAATCAAACATAAAGCATGACTACCTAATTTAGACGCGATTAATTAATTCCAAGGCATTCAATATGCTCCTTTTAATTTTATAATGCGCTTGCTTATAAGTTTACTTAGAACTCCAGAGATACGAGTGGGCTCTAAGGTGGCACGCCTTCCTGCCCGCTTGACCATTTTAAAGCAAAAAGTGTCAAATTAGAAGTACTTTTAAAGCACAGATAACACACTGCTTGTTTTATAGATTATATCAGATATAACTTCTGAATTTAGTTGTCAAATAAATCAGTAGTATGGGAAAAAACTAGATCTCAGTTTCTATGGATCTTTGAAAGAATTGTACGGTAAAAATTGTTGGCGAACTATAGTATAAAAGGACTGGAAAAACAAAAACATGCATTGTAATTAATAGATTTCCTATTAGCAGCAATCAGGGAACTCGTTAGTAGGAATTGTAAATGAAAGATCGTGCGGTCTTTCTAATATCTGTGCACAGGGAGAACTCATCAAGCAATCAGCAAATGGCTGTACTGGTTGTAACTGGGGCGCGTTTGTTTTGCCTTCAGTGAATTCGCTGGGACTGCTCCTGGTACTGCTCTGTCTCCACTTGATTCTTATTTAAAAGCAGATATTCCTTAAAAGTTGAATTCTAGTTGGTTTGACAAAAGGGCTAAATGTTTGTGTGCTCTGTGTCTGGTTCATTCATTAGCTCCGGAAAGGGCTTATGAATATTTTAGAGTACTCGTCACAAAATCCTATGATTTCCAATGTTATTTTTACAGGAACCTTTAGGAAGGATTTGGCTTTAAATATAGGTAGTTTGGAAATCAAACTGAGAATTATATTCTGTCCGGCTGTGATCAGGACTTCTTATTTAAGGGAAGGTTGTTATTTTTAGATACTGTTTTGCAGTGCAGCACAGAAGTACAATAGCATTATTCAGGAAAGTTTCATTCTAAACGCTGCAGTTTCCTGTCATCTTCTAGTTTTAAGCCTGATCCTTAATATTATTTTAATTAGATTTTATTAAAATGAAGTGCAGTTCAGGAAGCAAAGCCTTCTGCAAATAAAAGTTAGTTTATGTCCTCGATAAGATCTAAGTAATAAAATAATAATAGAAAAGAAGCAAAAAAACCCACCCAGCCTAAGATCTACATTTTTACATTTTCCAGCCTGCTCAACATCTTTTCATTTAAAGATGATCATCACTTAACTCTGTATTTAGGAGTTCGGAATTGTTTGCAAGAATTTTGCTATTTGGATTGTACGATTTTTCCACCCAGCGATGTTACTTGGGTGGTCTGCAGGAGTGCTTGGGGACGCGCGGTGATGGTGCAGGGAGGGGGGCAAGGAGCGGGGAGAGCAGAGCAGTGTCCTTCCTGCAAATGCAGACGTGTTACATAGCGCTGGTAACTGTAATGCAGAAGGCACCATGCAACTTAAAGACAAGGCTGAAAAATGTCAAATGCCATTTTTTAAAGTATTTTTTTTTTGCCCTTGGGTCCTCGCTTGCTCTGTATTTTTCTAGAGCTCAGTGGCTTCCCACTCTCCTTTTTTTTTTTTTTCCCCCTCTCAAAAAAAAATAAATATAGAAAAATTTTGAAATATTTTTTTTCTCTTCCGTATTTAATTTTTTTGGTTGTACTTAAAGATAATGCTCCTCTAAAGATAGAAGTTCATTATATTGAAACCCTGACTACTTAACTGTTCACACCAGCTTTCATTTGCTTTTCTTGCTTTTGTGCATTCTATAATAACGTGGGCTGTATCCTTTAACTCTTACCACAGGTCTAAGCTTTGGTATCCATCTGGTTGCACAGAAATCTCTCTGATTTATTATGTATTGGAACTTGCTCAAATGTATATATATATATTAGTCTTTGCAAATAGTAATGCTTTTTTCTGCTCATGGAAAGATTGTATACGGCTGCCTTGTGTTTATTGTCATGCCTATTTAAAACCTCTATTTTATAACTATGAAAGTCTTTTCTGTATGATTATGATCAGCTAGAACTTTTCTTAGCTAAAACAGCCCCGTTTGAAGAACAAGAGAATCACTTAATTCACTTTGGAAATGTTTTGATTGCTGAGCTGAAGTAGATATACTTCCTTATTCATTGCTAACAATACAGGCTTTCTTCCCGTATCTGCTGCTTTGTGCGCAGCCTCCCCCCCCCCTTCCCAAGCCCTAAGCCAAGGGGCCTCCTAGCTCTCAGCCCTGCAGGCTAAAAATGTAACTTTGAGGAGTCATGGGTGTATGGGAGGGGAATCACTTCCTAAATCCAGCAAGGCCATTTAAAATAAAGATTAATGCAAATAGTGCACTAGAGATAAGAGAAATACTCGCTCTGTACGTTTTCATGGTCCTTGCTTATTTAGCCAAAATTGACGCAAGCTATCTCTAACAGGGTTTCGCTAACAGCCTGTTGCTGACTGGATAACGCTACATTCTTAATTTCTTGATCAGAATTATCAAACAAACGAACAAAATGTAAAAGTGAATATGCAAATCAGCAATAGGTAGAAAATATATTTGCGAGCAATCATGTTTCCCCTGAACGGGTAATAAAGCAAGTTTCTTAATGCAATTTGAAAGCCATTTTTCTACCGTTTAAACAAAAAGTCATAAAACTTATCAGACTCTTTTATGCCTAAAACAGCAATCAAACTTAAAGATTAAGAAATACTAATGCAAGCCTGAATCTCATTCCTTTCCTTTAATTTCTACCTATCTCTTCAGCTTTCTTATTAATTACTACATTTAACTTTCTTTTAATTTCACTTTAAAGTAGAACAAGAGTAAAAATTCCTTCTGCTCAGACTATGATGGATTAAAACCCGCTAATTTAATACTGAGGTGAAATAAGGGAAGAGAGGGTGGGCAACCTGGAAGTACTTCTACAATTAAAAAACAAATAATCATTCTTTAAGTCAAAAATCATGAGCTTTGATGGGAGGGTAAGGGAAATGACAGTGCTAGTTCCCGCTTCGTAGGCTTTAAGGCAAGCAGTATAGGCACAGTCACGCTAATGCTACACGGCCACGTCTTCCCAGTAGGACTTCTATTGATTATTGAGGGAGCAGTGAGAAAGGTAATAATAATATACATATTTTAAGAAATTGTACAGCATCAAGGCTGTCTGAAATATAACACACATTCTGCAAAATTGCCTGCTTATTATACTAATGGCTGCATATTTCTGCTAATTCTCTTTATAGTACAGCTATTGCAAGTCTTCCTGGCAATAATGAGCACCATATAGATGGGATTTTTTTTTCTGGTTGCAGTAGTTTGTTACTAGTGTTAGCTTTAGGGGAGCTGACTCTGGAGTTCAGCTGGTATCAGATTGCAGCCCAGACTTTTTGTATTATTCTGTCCGTGGGGATTTCATTCAGCCTGAGGGTTTTTTTCCCCTACCAGGACAGCTGGAAATTCACCAAAGCAAACTTCTGCATTCGTTTACAAATTCCATTTCTATCAGTGGGATTTAGGACAAAGTAACTTATCATTTTGTTAGAAGATGTTAGAATGTTAGAAGAAATATCAGCAAAGCAAACTATACATCAGCGGCAACAATCAATCGGTGCTGATCACTTGTAAGCAATAGCCAGGCAGGTATGGGGTGGAAAGCTGTTTGTTCTGTTTTATTTATTGATTGATTTGCATTACTTCTCCCCATTACATCCTGCACTTTCAGAGTTAATTTTTCCTGAACAATCAAATATTTTGTACACTAAATGGCAGAAGCCAAGCACAGAATAGTCATATATTCCCTATGGCATCCCTCCCAATTTTCATTAGTACACAGAGCATAGGTTACTTGCAAAGAAGTTTCAGTTGCATATAAAATCAAAGTACAGTTCTCCCAACAGTGATATATTTTACAATAATTTAAAATAATATTCATGCATTCATTTATATTACTTTATTACTTTAAGAGAAAGTATTTTCTTAAAATTGATCTTCAGATCAATAGTTCATAACGAGCTATTCAGAATACATACTTCTAGCAAGCCTCTTCTGCATTAAAAGAAAACAATATACTCCTTAGATATTTATACTGATTGCTGCAAGTAAAAAAAAAAATATATTAAATTTACCTTTTTAGTTTGTGGGCAAAAATAAACTTTATTTTAAATTAAAAAAAAAAAAAAAGGAAATGACCGACTTCAACTATGCTCTTGTACACTTCTCTAAGCAGTACACGTCTAGGTAGTATACCTCTCTCATTTCTTGCATAGGTTTTAGTAAATCATCAGAGCTCCATCTTTCTTGCAGTGATGACTGGAGGAAGGGGGGGGGAGTCACCTAGGTTTGCCAGGTCATAGGCCAGGTGTTCTTCCAAAGTAGGCCTTACCAGAATGTCTTCCCCGCATTATTCTGCAGTCCTCCTTTTTCACAGTGTCCCTTTGCGTTTCTTAATCCCTAGTGTGCAAAACCTGTGAAGAAAAATACTGTATATGAGATCTGAAAGGAGCAATAAGTGTCTTCTCCTTGGCAAGAGCAACTGGCGTCCCCAATAGTCCATGTCGCTGCTTTCCCTTGCCCAGTCTAACCAATGTGCAGACTACTGTACAACAGCATTGTCCTGAACAGGTAGTCTGAACACTGGGGCGACGGAGCAGGATCTCCGGACGCTTCTATTTATTTATTTTAAATCCTCTTTTAGTCTTTGGGAAAAACTGCCTTCCTGCATCACGGGTTGTGCTCGGCTCTCCCTCACACTCTGCAGCACTCACTGAAACACACTGAAGTGCTGTGATTTCCAGTCTTGACGTGGCACATTTGCAGCAGACTGGGGATCTGGCAATGAATTTAGGACCAGGAAAAGGGGGAGGGCTGGGCCTGAGAGTCCATATATGGGATGATGTCACCCTAGGGAGGTTTGGGTATGCACTGTGCCGCTGGTGAGACCGCTAGAATTGCCTGCTCTCAGACATGGGTCTGTGTATAAAATGGTACCAGATGTTTTAGTGTAATGTTAAGCAGTCATTTCATCTTCAGGCCAGATTTTTTTCTTCAACTGGGCAGGAAGTGGGCCCCAGTATGGAAAAGCTGTAAAAAGTCAAGATGTACAGTTTCGCTGCAGCCAACGGAGAGCGAGTTAACGTAGGCGCAGAATTTGCTGTTTTCTGCAGGCTGAAAAACTGAATTTATAAAAAGAATTCAGATTGAGAATCTGCTACAAAAAGCCAATGCTTATTTTGTTTCTTTTTAATGCCTCCAGTTGTGCTTTTATATTTTAGCATTTCAGACCGAGCAAAGGGCAAATAGGTTCATTTTTTCTTGGAACTGTCAGCGGCATGCAGGCTGCCGAGACTTGAACAGTAATTAGAGTTACTTCCTGAAAGTGAAGCCCCCATGAAAAGTCTGGAGAAATGTTCTTTGTCATAGCCTCTACATGAGTAATTAGTTCCACATGTGGCCTTCCTATTTCCCTTCAGCTATTTTGGCTGGCTGGCTGAATACTTTGCTATAGCTCAAGACTTAAAGAAGCTTTAAAGTTTTCATTTCAAGCATCCACTGTGAAAATAGCTATTTCTGGTGTCATAATAAATTGCTTCTGGTAGATCAGTGCTATTAGGCCTGGCATTGTTTTTCACTGGTAACCCTACTGGTCCCATTTTTCTTTTAATGGTGCTTGGTGGAACTATCCTGCTAAATTTTATCTTTGATGTTTACCAGATCTATTGAATTTTGCCAAGTATGACTTTACCGTAGATTTGAAGATACTCTTCCCACAGGCATCTATCCTTTTTCTCCTGTAGACTTTTTATTTCTTTGTTAGTTCTCCTGTTGATTCTAAGTGTTGTGCCATTTTTTTTAAAAAAATTTTAATCTGCTTTAGCTTGTGGCCTAAAACAAAGGGATACTTACTGGGTAGACTCTTCCAAAGTCAAAGCTGTAGATGACTTTATATAGGATGTGCACTTTATGGAATTGCTGCCAGTAGCTCTTTTTCTGCTTGGAAGTCTGAGAATTGGGACTTTGTTCTGAAAGGTAGATATCCACCAACTTTGTGAACAGCTTTGGAAAGAACTACGTATGTAAATCTAAATGTGTGCTGTGAGCTCTGCTGTCCTGAATAACTTTGACATGATGCGGTTCTTCCTAGGTGATGGCAGATGCTCTGGGAGACGTAGCTTCTAGAGGCACACACAGGGCAGGTTGCAGAGCCCTAACTTCAGAGAGCACTTATACAATAAACTTGTACATCAGGGAAGGTGGTTTCAGGGTCTCCAGCTGATGAGAAGGAAAGGTGACTTGCAGACTGCTTTGTTGTGGTAGCATGCCAAGCGTTGGGCATCTTGGATTGCACGTCCAGTTCCACCATTTGGATCATGGCAGGCTGATATGCACCCAAGCAATGGTGAGATTTTTTTAATTAGCAAAGGTAAAGGTTTGGAGAAGCTATAAAAGGAGGTTTAAGGTGAAAAGTGCTTGACTTTCTAAGGAAAGTGCGTAAGAGAAAGTGAATTGATGCATGAGAGCTATTAGAGGTGAGGTTGTTAAAACGAACGAAGTAGGAAAGACTCTGGACAAGCCCAGAGGGCTCCTTGTCTACATAACTCAGCACTTGCAGGAGCCAGCCTTCTTATTGTATAACCATTTAGCACTTACCTTCTGGAAGAAGAATATGATTTTGGAAAGAGTGAGTAGTGAGAGACTTCTGTACATGGGACCCTAAGTATAGCGGGTCACATTTTCCCAAGTGAGGAAGCATCAGAGATGAAGAGCAAGAAATAGCTGTGCTGTCAAGAAAAGACGGTGTTCCAGGGATCCTCTTTCCGTACCAGGAGGAGACGTGGTCTGACATCTCAGTCCCTGCAGTATAGGTTGCAGAGGTCCTCAACAAAACAAGAGGTAGTGTGTTAAAGACCCAAGCAGGTTTAGGATCTGAGGAATGTGAAATTTTGAATTTTGCTGCTGACTGCTGCAGCATTAGTCTGTGAATTTTTCACGAGATGGTTAAATAGAACCAGAATGGCTCATTGCACTGCGGCCTGGAAATTCTCCCCCTCTAAGCTTGTTTCCTGGCAAAAGCTGAACTCTGGAGGAATGGAGTACATGAACAGAGGTTTGGGCTTGTTCTGGGTGCCCAGAAGGATGCTAAGGCCTTATCAGGGAGAGCTTCTAATACAGTGCAAAGCTATTCAGACCTCTTAGGGATGTTTCTTTTTACTCCATACATCCTATTTGGCTAGTTACACACATCCGTGTTAAGCGTTTAGACCCAGTCCCTCCTTTTTCACTTGGTCTCTGTTTGGAAGGGTGTAGGTCCAAAAAGAAATGGACATTTCCATTCCTTCTGATAACACGTGATATCTGAAATATTGAAAATCTTCTGCTGAATAGCTCCCCAGGTATACTGTGGGTTTTAAAAGTGTTTCTGACAAAATCGATACACTTGCTTTTACTTAGCTGTAGTACTTAAGTGGCAAGTCACTTTCATGGTTGCAGTAACCTTGACTCAGAGAGTTTATATCAATAATAAATTGTTACCAGACATCATCGTGAGTTTACCTTCCAGACGTAAGAATAAATGTTCGTTTTTCATGAGTTGATTATCATTCTGACGTTTCTGACATGCCCATGAACTCAGCCCAGTGATGAAATTCTTTTCTACAAGCCTAAAATATTATTTTATTATTATTATTTTATTTTAACTTTAATGAAACTAAGGGTTTTGAAAAGTCCAGTTTCTTTCTTCTTCGTTGACACTTAGTTGGAGGACCACCATGAAAAAGAAAATAGCTGTATTTCTGCTGGATTATCTCCTTTTACTGCATTATAATTCCAGGCCCCTCTCCATGCTGAACAGGACGGGCTTCTTTTAAATGGTCTTGGTGCATAGCTAGTACGGGAGCTACATGCTTCTTGTTGTTTGTAAAGCTTTCTAGGCTGTATTTACACTGGAGAAGTGGCTGAACTGCTGCTAACACACGTTTTTACATTAAAAAATTATTGCAGCAAGTGTCTGGACAATTGTAAATTTTGTATCTCTAGTTTTCAGAAGCTCTAGATATGATCCAGGGAACTACAGAACAGTAAGCTGGATGTCTGCAGCTGATAAATTAGTTGAATAATAGCAGACAATTGAACATAGTTATTTTTGAAATCATTCTGCAAAAGAAGGTCATCTGCCATAATTTGTTCTGAAGTTTTTGCACATCCAGCAGGAAAGATTAACCCTTTTCAGCACTCAAGAAGCTAAATCATGCCTTAGGAGGCTGAGAAACAGGTAGGCGTAGAACACAGGGAACAGAACAGATAGGCTTTTTCATCATAGCAAAAAAAACCCCAAACCACCATATAACCACATACTTTCAGGGGTCTGATTTTTGTTACCGGAGTTGATGCTGGGTATTTGTAAAAGGGTGATAAGTTAGTAACCATGTGGGGAGAGGAGATGCGAGGCCTGAGGAAGCATCTTCACGTGAGGAGAGTGTCTCTGATGCTTGCTTCGTTAGCATTTGTCACCCATTAATTAACTGATATCAGTGACATCAGGGCAAAGTCTAATGTAGCCTTGCACTCCTGTTGTTTATTAGTACTCCACTGCAACCTGACCCACTCATTTATTTTTATTAAAGTTTGCTCTCTGGCAATTTTGTTAATTCTGGCAAATGCACGTAGGAATGATCTGTGCTTACAGGTAGTTGTGTCCATGGCTATGAGAAAGAATGATGAAGTGTGTTGCTCATTTTGCACCTTAACCTCATACCATCAGTTGATGGTAACTTTATTTGTGACATGAAAAAAAAACTACAAAGTTGACAGCAATTTACAAGTGCTAACAAAAAAATCCCTTTGATAGGGACCCCTGTATGAAGGCTGCATTACTGCTAAGAACCACATCTCTCATCTCTAAGTGCTGCTCAGTTTTCTGAAAGGTCTGGCCTTGGTGTTGCAGGTAGTGATTTGTTCTTTTATAAATTACTTTAGTCTGGATCTGTGTATTCTGGGTAACCTTCCACCTCTGTTGGGTGGTTCTGTGAGTAAAGCAAATATTGGGTAGGTGAACTGTAGCCCCTAAACACCATGTTCCTGGTTCTTATCCCTTCTCTGACCTCTTTTTTGTCCCCTCTGGCCTGCTTTCTCTCTTCATCAGACATATACCTTGGATGTCTCAGCATATTCACTTTTCCATTTTCTCTGTAATGCTGTTTTTCTTTCTCCTGAATCAGTTCTCTACTCTGCATGTGCTTTGCCTCCACCTTCATGGGAGTTTGCAAGAAAGACGTGAAAGGGGAGAAAGTGAAGGGGTCAGTCCCTATACTTTGGGCACCTGACAGAATTTTGGAGCCTGTGTTCTGACCTGGGGAAACAAACTTGACAACCAGGGAAGGTTATAAAGCAGGTATGTTTATTACGGCGCTGCGCCCACATGCCGGGTGCAAGGGGGTATCCCCATCCTAGCTTGCACAATGAAAGGCAGAAAACTTCCATATTTAAAGACCAAAGGCGTACATATTCATAGCATTCCTGAGGGAGGGAGGGACTATTACAATTAATTCTGAGAAATCATTCTGATATTCTCCACCCCAGAGTCACGCCCACTGAGCATGCGTAGTGCCTCCTGGTGGTCGTCTTCGGGGGTCGTGGGCATGAAGGCTGTACCTCTTCCTCACTGTGTACTCTTGACCTTGGCATGGCTGAAGAAGGTGATCCAGCTTCGGCTGGTTTTCTTCAGGATGTAGTCTCCAATTCAGTTCCAACGGCCAGTCAGCAACTTCTAGGTTTCCTTGCCCCATTAATCCATATCCATCTTTTGTTTGTTTGAAGCTGTATTCTAACCCTTTCCTCCCTCAGTTCCCTGTATCTTCAGTGAGCAGGGGACAGCTCTGTGCCAGTGAGGTGGGTACTTGTAGTTAGCCAGCATCAGTATCCACCCTTGTGTACCGAGGAAATAAACAGTAACGAGAGGTTCAATACTGATGCCACTTTATTTTTTTCTTTTTTTCCCCTCATTAGCAGTCTGGTTATTTTCACCCTGGTTATAATGTGTGTGTCGTTTTGTGGTCTTGTATTGTTCAGTATTTTTATTGCCTTCAGAGCCAGTGGTCAAATTTTACCAATATATAACCAGAAATGTTTGAAACTTATTGGAGTGCCATAGGTAAGGAATCCTCATATCTGGGGGACTTTGTGCTCCCTGTGTATTTTCCAGCTTCATTTTAGTGTATGGCCACGTAACTGAACATCTGACCTGATTTTTGGACAGCAAATTGTTTCTAAGGAGCTGTGTAAGTTCAGCACAGTGGTAACAGTGGTTGTAATGACTGAATGGCAGCGTTTAGTTTGTATGAAGGTTATTTCATTCTTGCTAAAATAAAAATCTGCCTTGTTGAATTGTTGTGGCCTAATGGGGGAGGTGTCCTCTATGCCTGTCATGTTTTTCTTTAGGAAAAGAACAGGATATGGAATAGCTTGGACATTTCCTGAGTCATTGCTTACTCATACACAACACACAATTAGTGGAGATGCAAAATTAGCTGAGCTAAGTTAATTTTCAGAGTAGTGGTGAAGAGCATGATATGCCCTGGATTAACACTGTCTTCTTTCTTGCCCGCTGTGATCTCCTCAGACTTTGCTTTAGCCCTGAAGCACGCTAGTGTTAAGCTGTTGGACCCTTTATAAAACCCAGATGTGCAGCTGAATCAAGTGTTCTTTCTCCCCACTCAGACTCAGATGATTCACTCAGGTTACCACATCACTTAATGAACATTGTGTCTCAGAGAAGATGTCACTTCTGTTGCAAAGTGATTGTAGTATTCAGAAAAGCAAAATAACGGGATGATAAAAGGGAACTAAGTATCTCAGTGAGTGTAGGCGGATGTTATTTATTGCTTAGCAAAAGCAAAGATACATCATGGATAAACTTGCCATGGTTTTCTTGGTTGGTTCTTTTTTGTTGTTGTTGCTTTTTTTTGTTTGTTTTTTTATTCTTTTCCAGAAAAAGAAGGAAAAAAAACTTTTTGAAAATAGAACTGTCGGGATGACCAGAAAAAGTGTATGCTTTATAGAAGTTTCTAGTTAAAAATCCTGTGTTAAATATTTTGTCCTGCTGTGTTTAGACTGCTGGTTTTGTCTCATTAGAATTTGGGGTTTGATTTACCCCTCAAACATATTTTTATGAGCATTCTTTCTGCTGCCCAACTGAGAGGCAGTTTGTTGTTACTTTTGTGTTGGTGTTGTTTTTTTTTCTTTCCTGGCAAAATTTTGTGTTGCAGCTATTTCTATGCTTCAGAAACATAATACACTCTGGGGGCAGATCTTGGAGATCTTTGACTCTAATGAATACCAGTCACGTGAGAGCAAATACATGATTTATTACTTGAGCATATTTTCGATAGTAACGCCTGGAGAATTTTTTAGTGGTGGGGAAGAGAGATCAAGAAAGAGAAGGATACAGTTGAAAGAAATTAGTGGCAAAGTGATGTTAACTCTCACCTCAGCTCAAGGCTGTGGTTTGTAATGCCAGCATTGTGAATGAGCCCAAAACAAAAACATCCATCCTTTTTACATTTAAGAACAGTCCCCAGGGAATTGTGTTGTAGAAGCAGATCTTAAAATGAACACCAGCAATATTGCTCAGGGCCTCTAAAACTGAAAGACATTTCTTCTAGTATTTATTGTCTTTGGCAGAAGTGTTATCCTCTCTTTATATTAACTGCTGCATGAAGTGTCGTCTTTGTCTTGCCAAAACTTCTGTTCATAATACAATTTTTTCTTAGGTTGCGTTGCCTTTGATAAAGTCTTAAAAATAATGGATCAGGCTCTCGAATGTGAAATTGAGCTCCTTTCCTAAGGCTGAATATAGAAATCAGTCATTGGTGAGGCACTGAGACGTGCACTCTGAGAAGAGGTGACTGTCAAAGAGTCTCAGGGAGTTCTATTGTTCCAGCTCCATGAAACATCTTGAGTACACCCACATGGCAGAAGCATTTGTTCTATTTTATGACTGAGTTTAAAATCAGAATTTCAAAGATTATTGAGTGGTATGCGAGGAGTAGTCATGTGAATGATGTCCAAGGGTAGGAACCGGAGTTGGAATTCACTTGGAGTTCAGGTTCAGCATAAAAGCATTTTGATTGCCCAGAGATATTGAGGTGTCTCATTAGATTTGCTTTCTGGAAAATTTTCACGTGAACTGCTGAATGCTGATGCTGCCAGGCATAACTTATATATTTAATTTTTTTAGGGAATTTGTTTCTTAAAGCTGCGTGAAACAGAGGAGTTAATGTATCAACACAAAGTCCTTGTGTTTTATTTCAGTATCCCTGATACTTGGAGTTGCTCTTTGTCTCAGTGTCTCCTAGGAAGAAAGGTTTCAAAATAGCTCATTGTTACTCCCCTGTATTTTCCAATTTAAAAGAATAAAATTTTTAATGTGTAATTTGAGCTTCCATTGCCAGCAAAAAGTAGTGCCATGCTTGTCTGCAAGTGTTTGGTTTTGCTTGTCAGGGATCTAAGATATGATTTATCATTTATAATCCTGATAAAACTGAGGTGCTAACATTTTTTAATCTTGGCTGATTACTTTGCAAGTTATGTTTTAGTGCTTTGCCTTAGTTGTTGCTCTATATACAATACCAGTAAATGGGTGTTTATTGTGCCTTCACTGATGTCCTCTCAGCAGTTGAGACGAGCTTTGTTCTAGAAACCTGTGAGCTGCTGCCTATTGTGTTGATCAGGTGGATATTTCTAAGCGTTTGACAAAACCCATCTGTCCATACTCACTGCAGCTGCTAACCCCTGGCTCTAGTGGGCCTTGCTCTGTGGAAGCCCCTTACCTTTGTGGTAGAGTTTCCTTTTCTTGAGTTACTATGCATTTTCAAGTGCTTGTGTAGATTCAAAGAAACTAAGTAACTTACTGGGATAGATTGAGAGGTGGAGACATCCAGAAAGGTTTATGAGGAACTTTCTGATGGCTTGTTGATTGAATTCCCTTTCCTTATGGACCTTCTTTATCACAGAGGATAGTGCGAAAGTGTCCGTTGTGTTGTGGTGTACTCATGACAAACACCTAACCTGATGCTTCTTGACTTAACGCTCTTCACAGGTCAAAAAGTTGAGTTTTTTTCCCTTATTACTGTCTGATTAACCTTTTGCAATATTAAAGCCTGTACACTGAATAGAAATTCTTTCTTTGAAGTTGCACTTTCTGCTTCAATGTCTTTCCTGTGGGGTCTTTCATGACGCTTCTCTCTCCTTTTATGGTTTTCCGTTGCTGATCTATGTGCTGTCATCTCTCAGTGGCAGGAACCTTCACTGAGTATTGATCTGTTCCTTTTGTGGCAGTCTCCAGAGCTTCATTCCGGGCCTCCCTTTTGCTTGGGAGGCTGTACGTACAGAATTACCCTCTCTGCTGTGCAAACTGAGTTCTTCATCCCAAGGAAGCAAACAGCTTCAACTGAAACCCTTTATGTATGGTGCTTAACCTCTCCAGGATCTGATAATGATTTAAAATGAACCAAAACAACAACACAAACCTCTCCAGGTACTGCTATAGTAGAATTTTTTTTTAGAAGATAAACTTGCCCATATCTTTGCTCACATTTCACATAGCTGAAGTGGTTTCCTTTGTTGTTGTACTGGTGTTCATCCAATAGGCTTATCTTAGTGTATTCTGAAGATTGCCAAAAATTTAGAGATGAAGTAGACAACTCTGCTTTTAATTCCCTACTGAATCTTCTCTCATCTGTGGAGAAAAAGAAAATTAATCAGACACTGATTAAAAACTAGAGAAGAGAACCATAACCAAAGGCCCCTTCAGATTGTACTATCTTTGACTGGAGCTACAAGGTATGTTTATTCAATGTGTCTTTTCCTAAAGCCTGAGAAAAGTGTTTTTGGTTGAACGCTAAACCAAAAGATTCCCTTGCAGGTAATGCAGAACATACAGAACATGAAGCAATATTTTATAGGTATTGATGTATCTTTCACAAATTGAGTGTATGTGGGGTGAGACCTGAAAGGTCAGTTTAGTGGATAAATTCAAGGGACATCCAAGAAAATGATAAGTATAGGTCTATAGGTCCCTGGCATATTATGGATGCTGAAATACACTTCTGAAAAGCTCTGCAATCAAGTAGGTTTCAGGAGACTGAGCGGAGCATCTTTCCTGCTGAAAAATCTCACGTAACTGGTCATGGTATAAAAAATAATAGACTTCACAGTACAACATTATCATCCAGTAGGTTTTTTCCTCAATGCTCTTCTCTGCATTAATTGAACAAGATTATTAATTGTTACAAAATGCATTAGTGTGGCTTACGATATGCTTTATCCATAAATTTATGGCTACACTGAGGAAATCCGAAGACATTGTCCTGTCTGCTGCATTCACCATCACAAGTTGTAAGTAAAGCACCTTGTGCAATTACAGCTTTCTGCATTCCATTCCAGAAATCAATTCATAATGACCTTAGCAAAGCCAAGAGTATCAAGGACCTGTGTCACATACTTGTGCACAAGAAGGTTTGGGTTGCATCCTTCATAGGCCAGGAGTGGCTGAGAAATACTGAGAAACACAAGCAATGAGCAAGTTGAAAAGAGTTGCCAGGTGTCTTGAGAATCCTCTGAAAGCAAATTAATAATTCTAGTTTGGGAAGTTGAACAACTTAAGCTGACTGGAGGGATGGAGGGGACAATAATCAGATGAGAAGGGAATAAGTGATGGAAGAGTTTGTTCATGCAGTTGGACTTTTTTGGAAGCAAATTTCACATGAAGGATTCAGGGATTGGAAGTTGTTACCAAAGATCTCAAAAATGTGCTGCTTTTTCAGCAGCCTCAGCTGGTCTGGTCTCTTGGTCAATAGTTAAGAACGCTAGGATCAAGTGCCAGCTTGAATACAACTTCTGTGGGGATAACAGGTGTCTTGCTAGATTTTATAGCACGTGAGCAAGTTTTCTACTGACTGCTTCTTACCCTAGGGATGTTTTTCATTTTCTAAAGTACAAATACAAGGAGACAGAATCAGCAAAACATCCTTAGCTTTCTTTTCTTTTTTTTATATATCCGAGAATTATCAGTCAGCAAGAGTCTATTAAAAGTAGACCTGCATTACAGGTAACCTTTGTGCTTTTCTGAACAGATATAGATCCACAAGTTCTAATTTTAAAGTAAGGGTGATGTTTGCAACCAATGGATGAAAACATCTTCCTGACTGACGAACATTTTCTCAAAGATACAGCATTAACACGTATGTTTTCCTAGGTCTTGCTACAGTTCTTTTTTTTTTTTTCACCTGCTTGTGCACACCATCGAGTGTCTTGCATTTTCAGGGACCTGTGCTTTGTCATTCCGATGTGCTTACCAAGTCATGCTTATTGAAAACATTGCTTTCTCCGCATGCGTGCACTCCTGCTTGGATTTTTACCTTAAAGAGGAAAAAAGAAAGGTGCTCCAAGGTCTTCTATTTCATTTTTGCATCCCATCCAAGACCCCCTCAGAGCTGCTCTCTAAAGAGGAGGAAATCCAAACAATTGTTAGCTGATGGCAACAACAACGGCATCTGATAATCAGCAGCTTATCCCTCCTACTCTTCCATTGACACGTAAGCCCCCTGAGAGTGTCCAGGGAAACCGGGAGTTTACTGCTTTTGTAAACCTCCTGTGTCTGATAGAAACATGGCACACTTACTTTGGTATTCATATGTCATCAGGAATTGCTGAAAACACGAGAGAAAAAAGGTTAGTACTGGCTATGAGAAATAGGAGGAAAAGATGCATTTTATGTAAACAAAGTCAGAAGGACCTTGTAAATAATTGTTTAAATCAGCTAGGGAAGCTGACGGAATGTAATAGTTCTGGAGCCTTCTTGGCAGGCGTAGTATTTATTGGCTGGGTTTAGTATAGTACTGAGCATGTCAACTAGGTATAAAGCTGTTACTGCTGGAAAACTCTGTGTGTTGTGAAGAGGCATAAAATGCAATAAGCTGTGTGGTGTGGATACAAGCATAGATGCCAGGAAACAGAAACCTCTGCAGCAGGTCTACATGGACACATCCAGCTTCATCTGAGTCTGCATATTTTGTACATGCTGATTTATTAGTCACATCCAGTGGTGCTTTTTAGGAATGATTTACCCTAACAAGATGAAGCAAAGATGTATCGTAGCATTTTCATGCACTGAGAGTTGTCTCTGAACTCCTGTGCTGACAAAATTCTGAAAGCGGACTTCAGATCTGGATTTGTGGGAGGGATTTCTGAGTTGACTGTCTATGAAACTGCATGAAGGAAAATGGAAACCATATGCAATTCACTACACAGATCTGTTTTTCATTTAAATCTTTTCCTGTATTATATTTTTTGCTAGTAGGAGAGAGAAACAAACTGCTGGATGAATAGTATGGAGTCTGGTGTGGAGTTAAAATAAAAGGCAGTGCATTTTTTAAAACTGAAGAAGGAAATGTTGTTTGACCTGTACTGTAATTTTTGCCTAGGATTCTAGAGGAATGGGACAATTTGTATATAATATGCTGGAACATCTGTTGTTCTAAGTGTTAGTGGATTGAATCAACAGAACTGCAAGGTTGCTGCATTAATAGAGCTGTGCCATTCTGGTGGTGGCAGCACAGAATAGATGTTTTCATGAACTCTGTATTTTAGCTCTGAATGCAGATTTAGTGGTTCCTAATATTGTTTAAAAAAAACCCTTAATCTGGTGTGGAGTTATGGAAAATTTCACCATCTCTGAAAACAGTCCAGTGGATTTACTCAGTCTCAGGGTTTGGGATTTTTTTCCTAGCTTTGAACAGAAGTTCACTTTTTAAAAGTTCGCTGAGAGTCCTTAGCGCCAAGGTAGTCCTGTGATTTTGCACACAGCCCGGGAAAAGAAGGAGAAATAAACCAGAATACAGCTCTTTTAAAAATCTGAATATTTTAATATATTGGATATGCTATACTTCAAGTTCTGTCTGTGAATGAAAGACTGAAATGGCTCGAAGATCTTCTGCATCTTTTGGAAGCTGTACAGCATGGAGAACTTGGGTCGGAATTACCAGGTGCTCAGCAGTACGGGTGTGGGAGTGGTAAACACCTCCATTTGTGCAGTGATTTCAGGCTGCTGAAAGTGCTACCCAGAAATGTAAACAGCGTGGTAAGGAATGAATCTCTTTCATTCGGTCAGGATAGCAGTGAAAATGAAGCAAAGGAGAGTGATCCCTAGATCCAGTTTCCTTAGAATTCCCAGGAAAACATTGTCTAAATCTGCTTGAAAAATAACAACTCTATCAGAAAGGAACGTTCAGAAGTTTTCTGTACCTCCTGTCAACTGCACTGATGAAGGCTGAAGGGCCAGGTTCAGTTGCTCTTTAAGCAGACATTCGGTATTTTCACATAACTACAGTAAGAATGTGAAAATAGCTTCCGAGCATGAGAAATGCACTGAATAAAAGGTAGTGCATGTTTTACGTGGTGAAGGGCTGCACAAAGAGCCACTAAGCTTGCCAAAGTAATGAGGGGGACTTTGAGAAAGCCTCAGCAGATTGTACGCTGATGACGCTGCTGTCATGCTGTTGGTAGAAATCTGGTTTGATTTAATTAACAACAAAGACCTGAAGGCACACAATGGTATAACCAAAAAGCAAGTCAGAGAAGCTATTGAATGTTTCTGCAGTTCTGTCAGTGTCACACCACTCAAGGGTTCTCTCGGAGTATTTGTATTCCAAACAGGAAAAGAAATTGAAATGCAATTCAGGGGACTGTAGTTCTGAATTCTTGCTTTTTTTTCATTACATTAAATACAAGAGTGAGTTGTTCTCCTTCATTCTTTTGGGGATGGTCTTGATGAGATACACTTAATTCTAGAATTCAGTCAATTTTAAAAATGCATTGAGATTCCTGCCCAGTGAGAGCAGGTACAGTGTAATTTGGAATTGGTGTAGACAAAGCTTCATAGCAAACTGTGTGTGTGTATGTGTTTTTTTTTTTTTTTTTTTTTTTTAGAATGAAAAGGAAAAAAAAGACATCTCTTTATGTAGTACTAAGGTACTGGGTGGATAGAAGAGATAGAAGACATAATCATTGTATCCCTGCATCTTACTGATAAAATGTGTAAGTTCTTATTTGAATTACTATAGAATAATTTGTAAGCATATTTCATCCCTCAAAAATCCAAATGAACTAACAAAATGATGTTAATCCTTTTAAAATAGATTTGCCTGGCATATTTCAGTCCCATTCAATGCCCTCTGCTTGTGCCTTTAAGCTGTACACACATCAAAGTGTTGATTGCCCCTGTGTATCCAAATCTCAGTGTAAAAGCCGCGAATCTAAGTTATGGCATTTGGATCCTGCTATGACAGAAACGGTTGCTGCAAATAATACTAACGTTTGGCTTGTGCTTTGTTTCACAAAATATCGTTTGTTTTTTGAAGTTTCCTTTTGATTTCCTTAATTTTGGAGGGAAAAGGAAATATTTTGTTTTTCAGGTTGGATAAATCATAATGCTGTCTTTGGTGTGAAGCTTTCCAGTTAGTTAGAGAGAAACATGTTTTTCTGTGGAAAATTTAGCTGTTTGAATGTATTTGAATTATCTGAAACTTTATTTATATACTTTCCACCTGTTGAGAAATATTTGTGGTGTTCTTTTAGCTTTCATTCTTGATTCAAGCCCCTGTTTTGATACTTCATATTTGGCGTACTCTGAGGTATTGACATTCTACTGCCCTGACTAGGGAGAACAGTCATGGGCATTTTAAAAAAAAAAACCCTTCTTTGTGCTGTTTCTCTCTTCTTGACTATGAAGATTCACCATGAGTTTTAGTTATGTGCAGTCAATATGCTGGCGTTTTAGAAGCTTCCGTTAGGCTTAAAGATGGTTCACATTCCATTCCATATCCATTAGTGTTTTGTTCTTTCAGAAAAGGGATGATTGAAATTTTCCTGTGGAAGACAGTGAGCTTGAGTAAACCTCAGTGTGATGTGAATTTTTAATTTAATGACTGCAGTTTCAAGTCTGTTTATTACGTCATTAGCCTTCACTTTAAAATAAAAAAAAAACACTGTGCCTTTAGCGTTTGTAATAGAGCCATGGTTTAGGAATTGAAAATAGATATGTGAGTTAATAAGTGATAAGAGAGAGCTAGTAATATATAAAGGCAGTATAGAATTACTTTAAGTAGAATGACTGTATCAGACTGTTGGATATGAAAGGTTGCAAAGCCCCCTCTGTGACTACAGTGCCTCCATCCGCCCAGCAGCAACATCGTCGGCCCTTCAGGTCAGCTTATTCTGAATGAGCCATCTCAAAGCAAGCTGGAAAAGTCAATGTAGAAATCAACAGTAATAGCAGAAGGTACTCCAAAGAGAGGCTCTTGCCCTACATGAGGTCTGTGTAAAGCTCTTGTACTAAGGCTGCAATTATACTTGTAAGTGTATGTACAATGCTTCATATAATGAAGAAATCACAGGGATTTTTTTTTTTCCACAAGCTTTTGTCTTCACTGTAGTATAGACCTGGGGATTTAGAAGCACAATGATAATTATACTTTCCATAAAAGGAGATGCTGAAGAAGCAGAATCTCAGGAAAGATGCTTCATAATTCATCGGTGTTGGAAATGCTTAGAGGAAATAAATGTATTTATAGAGGTGATGTTGAGAATAACTGTATGTTTGGAGCAAAAAGCAGGAGGTCAAGATTTTTACCCTTGCCTGTCACCTACTTCTTGTGTGACCTTGAACAAATTCTTTCTGCTTTGGGATCTCTCTTCTCTGTAAAGCCTTCAGCACAGACTATGATGCAAAGTGCTCGTCTGGAGCTGCAGTGAAATAGTGACTACAACAGGTTGTAGGGAATGTATGAAGCTCTGCAAGGTACACTGGTTATGTATGCAATGGGAGATGGATTGTGTATACGCAGTTGTGTTTTGTAGGCTCTAGGATTGATTTCTGTCCCATGAAATCTCCTGAAGAGTCCCTTTTATGATACCTCTTGGAAGACATGCATTTGAAAAGCCAGAAAAAAAATTATTCATACAATATTCTGTCTCAGTCTTTGGAGAAGAGCTTTGCAGAAGGATCATGTTTTGATACAGCCTCTTTCTGGAATATAATCTGCCAGCTAGTGTTTCTGTATCCTTATGCCTGGGAAACTTGGCGAGAACTGCTCTGGACTACAATGAATTGGATTCAAATTGGGATTTCAGTGGAGTCTCCTTTGTCATGTGGCCTTAAGGCCACGTATTTGAATCTGTGTTTTTGAAAACATATCATCTGTTGCATCTCCCGCAGTCTCTTGCATTGATTCTGCTGAGTCCTCTCAGGGCCCTTCAATTCATCCCCCCAGCAACTTTCTCTCTTTGACTGTCATATCTGCAGGCCGCTGCCTTCTAATTCTAGAAGATGTAATGCTGCCGTTCTTTCTGCATCCAGCCCCCTTCTTGCACAGAGCCATCCTAGTCCCACCCATTTCTGTACTCTCCTCCTCCATGCCCAGTATATTTCAGTCATATCAGAAACTTCGGTAGCACATTGAACCTCTTGCCTTAATTATCTTTTACTGATATTTTACCTCTACATCCCCACTTCCCACAGTCTAGCCCCCAAAACCTTGTCATTCTTTTCAAACTTTTTCTTTCTCTCTCCATAGTTATCTCATCAATATGTGCGATGGGGTTAATAGTCAGTACATGGCACTCTGCATAGTAGTAAAAACTCAACCACCAATATGAGCATGTCCCAAACTACGATGTATTACAAGGGCAAAGAACTCCAGCTTTTTCCAAAAAGGTATGGATTTTCTCCAATGAGTTTGTGTTACCAAAAGATTAATCTCAGTAAGGGAACGACAATTCTAAACAAAGAACGCTTCTCTCAGGGCTTTGGTCTACTCAGTGCTGTGTCTACTTGTGACACGCTCAGGTACTCTGCCAGAGATCTGATTTTTCGTTTTCTTTTTCTTTTGTTTTGTTGCTTTGCACATAAATGATCATACAGATAGTTAGTTCGTAGCCAAGCTATGATAACATGAGACCTTGTTATATCAGGTTGGGTTAGGAAAGAACATCCTCTAGGAGAGGAGCATGTGGATGTCATGTCCAGTTCATTCACCTAATTGCATCTGCAGTCCAGCAGAAGTTCCTTCTACGTAGATATTATATTTACCTTCACTCCCTATCATAATTTCAGCATTTAAAAATAATTAATAAAGACGTCTGGTGAAGGCCAAAAACCTAATGGTAAATTCCTTTTACATAGGGTATGTGAATATAATGAAAGAAAAACATTCTCCAGAGCCAGAAAGTCAGAAATGAGGCCTTGCTTTATGGTATCTGAAGGTAACATCAGGGAGAGCTATTAAACACATGCCCAATTTATAGTCATCTGTGGAGAATCTGATATTTTACACCATACTACACTCTTCATATGTTTATGAAGGTGTTGGTGATTCATTCTTTTAGTGTAGCTCTGCTCCTATCTATGGATTTTTGACCGAGTCTCTATTAAAAAAAAAAAAAGCTTCTTCACTGATCTTTGGTGAGATTAACCACAGCTCATATGTATAGTTGTCACAACTGTGTTGCATTTATTTGCCCTGTTTAGCCTATTTTACCTGAGTTAATTTGTGACTTGATTTGCAATGATAGTGATACACCTGATAAAGGGATAAATAAAAGTCAGCAGTAACACCAGTCTGTGTTCAGGGACATCCCTCGTCAAACCTCAAATATCTGGATACCTAAATGTACTTTTATCACCTCTACCTACACAGATACACCCGCAGGTGGGAAGTGGTTCCTACCAAGGTTTGTTTCTTTCCCTAGAAAGGGAACTTCTATTTTTAAATTGGATTTGATAAGATATTTATAAATCTAAATGTCATCAGAAGTGCTTGTAAACACACTTAGAAAATTCTTCCAAAATTTTTACCAGATCCCTAGATGAGGCAATAAAAGCTTTTCAATGTGTCTCATGAACGTAAATGTTACTGGATTAACTTGATCTTACGGATGGTCCTCAGGTTCTTAATTCTGTGGTCCTTGGGATACATTTGTGAAGAAAGGGAAAGTGGAGCCTCTGTTAGTACAACAGAGGAAAAACTGCTGAAAAGATGCAGAGTGAATGCTATCAGATGGAAGGAGTCTGGAGAAGGGAGGACAGCAAGGTTGGGATTTAGAGGGAGCATGCTGCACAGTGGAGGCTGTCTCGTATCAGGTGGCACTACAAGATTTAGTATGTGCTGTTAGAAGTTAGGTGAGAAGCTGAAATTTTGCTTTGTCTCTTGTAATTTGCTACGTGCTCATACAAAGATCTTATTCCCAGCAGACCAAGAGGTGCCTGAATAATACAGACAGCCTCCCAGAAATCTTCATGTGATGGTCATGTGGCTAATGGTAAAAATTAAATTTGCCCATAGTATTGAGTCTCTCCAAGGCTTTGTGACACAAATGCCAGTGTTAGACTCCAAAAGAGCATCCACTGGTTGCAGCAGGTATGCCCGGAGACCTTGTTAGCTAACTAAGAAATGAAGACGTTGGTATTCCATTAATAACTCCAGTCCTAGCAAGGTGGCTTCTTAGAAATAGATGCTAGTTCCCTCTTGTGTGGAAGTACAGATCACTAAACCATGTGTCTGTTGTACCTGAAGATGTTTACCTGGATCTGGTTGGAGCGTGTGAAGGACATTGCCTGAATGCTCTTACAGGGGAAATAAAAGTTAGCCTTAAGAAACACTTTTGTTATTCAACCTGGGTTGGTAATATTTTTGTGAACAATATTTGTTTTGATTCAAAGATGTTGCTCCAGTGTTCATGTGGGGAAAGAACCCTACTTTCCTGTCCTATAATCATCTCATATGATTTCTGAAGGTGAATGGTCCTGTTTGTACTTTTCAGCATAAACAATATGTTTATGGCCACTGCTGAAGCATGGTTATGTATATGAACAGGAATCTAGATCTGCTTTCATACTGCCTATATAATACAGTGACATTTTACCTAAAAGTGCTGCATTCTGGTTTCCATCTCCATTAAGACCCCTTGTAAACTGTTATGGAAATTCCAGAATGCGTTGCAGTACTGGAGACCTGATTATCTGTTTCCAATAGAAATGACAGCTGCAATTTACCTGAAATGTTTGGTCTGTTCTGTGGAATAACTCAAATTTGCTAAAGTCTTTCCCAGCCCCTTCCCAATGTGAAAGGGAAAGTCTCAGAATTCCTGCAAATGCTGAATGATACAAAAAGCAACTAGAAGTAGGCAGATATTCAGGGACACATTGCATCTCTACCTGTATTCTTCTCTCTGTGGACTTACTGGAGGTCCAGATTTACTTTTACTGCATTTCTCTGCTCACTGCCCTACTCAGCCTAAACAACTAGGAGAAAGTAAAGTAGAAGCAGTAGTTTCCTATATTCTGTTTGCTTCCACCCAGTACGAATGCCCTCACAGTTAAAGGAGCTGAATGTAGGTGAGTGCCTGAGGCTGCAAGATGTGCACTGATTCTGGAGATGTGGCGGAGATCCCATGCTGAGCTGGGAGGGTTTTCCTCCAAGAGCTCTCCAGGTAGGATCAGTGAGACCTGGTAATATGGGAACCCTCCAAATTATTTTGTTTGTTTTTCAAAGCAGAACCACATTTTGCTAATAAGTTTTCTTAAGAATCCTGTCTGGGGACTATGGAGTAGAAGTATTGAATCTGTATTAATCCAGTGCCATCTGCTGAGGCAGCAACTGCATTATGGACTGCGTTTTTTCTGACAGTGGAGGCGAGCTGATGCTCGGATAATCTTACCTAGGTGTAAAAGGTACTGCCTTCGTAGAGGTGTTTCTGGAAATGCATAAAGAACTTCCTGTTTTCCTTTCAAGTTCTGTTTAATAAGATTTGTGCCTTCTCCTATAGCTCAGATCTTCTCATAATTTACTAGAAAGCACCCTCCTTGATTGTCAGTTGCATATCAGTATCCGTTAAGGAGATCGGGGCTTCTTTTACTTACTACTTTTTCCCTGTTTTATTTTTCTAAGAGTACAATTCAAATGCTGTTTACTATAGGTTGCCCTCCAACCTCCACCCCCACCCTTCTTAATTGTTTACTTAGAGCCCAGAGAATACAGTTCATTGTTAGGAAGAAAGAGAATAATTCAGACGACTTGGCCAATCAGGGTACAGCTTGTTTTAATTTTTATACTGCCTCTATTGTCTGGAAAATATGACTTTTATAAGCATGATAGTGCAAGCATGAAATGAGTTTCTGAAAATGTTACATCCGTAAAATGAGAGAGTCTCAGCATTCGATTATGTGCTCCAAGAGAATGCTATAATGCTGCAGTGCTCTTTAGATGTGAGCTGTACAAATACTGCAACCAAAAATCTATGTGAAAGGAATATTATTTGCAAAGTCAAGCACTCAGAAGCTAGGAAACCCTGGATTTATGGTTGTTTGTGCAAATATAATTCTCCGCTCTTGTGTGTGCTTTCTGTGCACTGAATGAGGCAGGAGTCCCAGGGAAAAATAGTACGCAATCACGTAATTAGATACTTAATCACAATGCATACGCATAGGGAGTGGAAACCAAGCTGTATGTGCAGCCATAAATCTGACATTCCCTTACTCTCAGGTACTTGATGTTGAAAGAATTTCATTTCAGTTGCGGCATTTGTTGGTTTTAGGTACGATTTCCCGACTTCAGGGAGGAAAAGGCTCAAATACAGTATGCAACTGTTAAGGTTGGATGCAACTCTAATGATGGAAGTTCAGGGTGAGGGGCTGAACTTCACAGCTGGCCCAATTCTCAAGTAACACAGCGCGAGCTGCTATAGAGGCAAGCAGTGCAATGCTGGGGACATGAGATAAGCTTGCCCTGGTGATTAACCCACTGCAACTGTAAGCACCCTGCCTGCATTTTGGGCCTTCTTGCTTCAGCATTGCAGTGCAAATCATTGCCAAAGGAGTTGTAGGAATTAACCATGGTGGCTGCCAGGAGGAGAAAATTGTGCAGAGGGGATTAATTGCTAGATTCAGGTATTTGGGGCATGAGGAATGCCGAACTCAATCTGTTCTCCTTCTGGGTCAAGAGAAGTGGAACAGTTTCATGTGATGGAGAAGAGGAAAAAAAAAAAAACGAAAAAGCTCCTGGCTCAAGGAATGCTTTTATTCTGCCATGTTTTATCAAGGGCCTTCTACAAACAGCACAGACTGGAGAGATCTTCAAAAATAAATCCACAAGATGGATTGATAATAGGAAATGTGAGGGAGTTAAAATATTCTGGAGTTCCGTTATCTGCTAAATTCAGAACGGTTTGTCCGTTTTGAGTCTTTTGCAGTACATCAGGATTTTTGGTAAAGAATAGGTGGTTGTAGGAAGTTATCGGTTTAATTTATCTTCAGTAAATAGCCTGTCAAACCCAATGGATAATTGTTCATAAGGGTAGCAGCCATCTCGCACCAAAGAAAAGCCAACCTGAGCCCCAGAACAACCTACAGCTATCCAGATATTCCTGCCAGCAACTAACTGCTCTGGGGGAAGCTTTGCGAACTGGGCACAGCTCAGCTCGCTTGTCACCCTGCTGCCTTGACAGCTACATTGTAACACACATCTGACTGTGCCATGGGAGTGTGAGGAGGATTGGTACACAGATAACCCTGTTTTGGGGGTGGAAAGCTTGCAGTGAAATGAGTAGATTCTTGGCCTTCGACCCTTTGCTTTTTAATACATCACCTACGTTCTGTAGCTCTCATGTGGAACTGCACTGATCAGAAGTGTAATGCGAAACTGATTTTGCAAAACAATAAATTGCAGAGAGCTTGAGGAAACAGGTGGTTTTAGTTAGTAAATTGCACATAAAATACAAAACATCAGTAAATTGAAGGCTTGGCCCCAGGAGAGGAGAAGCTGTGTTTAGCCCCTTTGCTCTCCCTGTTCTGGTGATTGGTTTAAGCTCACTTGCCTTTGGCCCCAAAGGGGGTTGTTCTAGCAGCCTAGAATAGCCAGCAAACAGCAGAACTCCAGTCACAACCTTCCTGTCCGTGTTTGCTGAAGGCTGTAAATAGCAAGTTAAAGCAGCAAGGAATCCGAGCTCCACATGGGAATACCTTTCATATGGGGATTTCCCAAATTCCTGGATTTGCCAGCTCTGGGGACCCTGTTAGTGGCCAGAGCAGCATGATCTGCTCCATCGCCCAGACCCCATGGGGGTTGGAGGGTGCCTCTGTTCTTTGTGGCCTCTTGTCGTTCTCAAAGACGAATGAAATCATACACAGAAAAAATATCTTTCTTTTGCAAAACTGAATGACTTTCCATGAGGCTCAGACTAGCTGCTGTAATGTAGTTTAGTTTAGATTGAATTAATCTTACCAATTTGCTGCATGTGGTAAGGGTGATGGTTGCTTCAATTCTTACAGTACCAAAGATGTATGGATGTAAACTGTATTTTCTGAGCTGAAGCTCTCTTTAATGTTGACTTCTAGCTGTGATGCTGCTAAACCCGTGCCCAGATCCAAGACTGCAGACGCTCACACACAATTAATCTCACAAATTTATGAATGCCAGAGCATGGAGCAAAATGAAAACAACTGGAGGAATGTATAAGGGGAATAATTGGACTGTATCCAGATGTGCATGTGTAAAACATCACCGATTGACTCCTCCCCCATATCCTGTCTGAAGAAAGGAATTTTTTTCAAAAATAAACTGGGGTTATTTGAAAGAAGTTGTGGTGTCTGAATGAAATCTAATAGGCAGGATTAGTGGTAATTAGGTACATTCTTTGCTCCTTGTTTTTTGTTTTGTTTTTTTTTTTTAACTCTTGGTGTCGTTGCATTTAACAGATTCATTGCCACTTCCAGTGTTACAACTGGAGCTAGTGCAGGATAGAAACAGTGCAGGATAGTTACATCTGAGCTGCAGGATAGAAAAAGGGAGTCACAAGGATCAAATGAGCGTGCATGCTGTACATTGCAAAGTTTTTGAGAAGCAGCAGGCATTTGTTGCATATCAGGGTATTTTGTGGTGAAGGCTGATTAAGAGGCAGAGGAGGGGCACTTGAAAGGTTTTGTAGAGAGAGGCTTTATTAAGCTGAGAAAGGAGTGTTACTACTCAATGTCGAGTGTGGATTGGAATAGGAGTGAGGATTGCACAGATCTAGTTAAATCCCGACTTTCAGTGAAGGAGGACTATTGCTGTGCAGGCAGTTAAGACCAGCGTCTTTCCTGTCACCACCGCTGCATGCTTTCTGACAGATCAGTGAGTGCAGTGGGGCTGGAAAGAGAAGAAAAGTGGAAGGAAAGGAGAAAAGTCTAGAGTGGAAAAAAGATCAACTTTGCTGTTTCGTTGTTTAAAAAATCTACATCCCCCTCATTTTAATTCACTCTGTTCTTCCTCTTGAATAAATTGCATTGCCCACCTTTAAATGCTTATGTGCTTTCTCAGCACAAACTTTTCCTAGACATTTCATAACACTTATTTTCCTCCCCAAATTAAAATAGCAGAGACGTTGGCAGAGTTTCACAAAACACTCTCACAGACTTGCTCTACTGTGTTATGTTTACTTTGGTTCTATACCCAAATAGGTTGAGAAAAAGAAAGAAATAGCACTGAATCTTCTTAAAAGCTGCAATTGATACTTACTGTGGATAAGACTTGTAATGTTCTGATTCTTTTTCTAGTCCTTGCTCACACAGCAATATCCCTGAGTCCAAGGACATGAAAATAAAAACAAAACAAAACAAAAAAAACCTTTGGGGTTTGGACCACGAGGCTCTAGCCACCTCCCTTCACAAAAGCCTTTATCACAGAAGCACTCTGTGCCGCTTTCTTTCCACAACATCTTGTTTTAGATTTCAACCTTCATTTTAGCTCTGCTTAAAATGGAGTTGTAGCAGTATTACAGTTTGGCTCCTGTTGAAGGGATGGGATAGAACTTAGGCTTTTTGTGCTTCAAGGAGCTTGATTTTTTTAATATTTTTTTTCCCTAATGGAAAAGGACATGCTAAGTTGTCCAGGAAGGCTCGTATTGTTGCCAGAGATGTAAAATTCTTGCATTTAAACTGAATGAGCACAGAGGCATGATAATGTTTTTACTCCAGGTATAAAATTGCCAGACACAAATCTGATTTAACAGAGTTTGTTTTTGAACTTAGCGTCAAAATGTTTCCACTAGAATACAGTGAAAGATTTTTTTCAAGAAATAGCAATAGCCCTCAGATAAAGAGCCCCAGAGGTTCATCTGCAAGTGCTTTATAGTTGGAAAGACTCTTTAAAAAAAATAATAATAATAATAATAATTTAGGGTTGCCACAGCTCGTCATGTTGATTCACTGAAGTTGCAGCAGCTGTTGAGGTGAGATGGAGTTGCCTGGGCAACAGCACATATTGTATAACAGTACCGCACCACCTTCAAACCAGTGAGGTGAGAAGTAGTTTAAAAGCATTACTAAATTTTTATGATACGTCTGCTATATTTTCAACCTTGTGGTTGGCTGAGTTTACCCAGCTTAGCCTTCTTGGAGCCCAGAAAGCTCAGCTGCTGAATACTGTTTGAAAAGAAGGGGGGAAACTCAATCTGTGTGTTTTAAAATGTTGAAGTTAAGCTGTCTCTATGTAACTGTTCTTGTTAATTGTGCCCATGCTCATATCCAGAGTTATAGCTGCATGTAAATGCATTTCTCTCTCTTTTTCATACCTTCTTTTACAAGAGTGACTTTCTGTCACTGCTTTGGATGATAAAAACAGAAGATATTTGGAAAAAAAAAAAAGAACTTTCAAAACTTTGATAGGTAGAAGCCGTTCAATTTGGCTTCACGTTGTGGTCACATTTCAAATTTGGACAAAATTCTTAGAGCACTCAAATAGCGAGGCTTCCATCTTCTGTGACAGCACCTAGGTATTGTGCTTTCTTTCTAGTTTGCTTTCTTTCACAGAATCACCGAATGGTTGAGGCTGGGAGGGACCTCTGGAAGTCTTCTGGTCCAACCGCCCTGCCCAAGCAGGGACACCAATCCTTTGTGCTTTCCACAGCTGCTTAGTTTAACAGAACATATAATCACTTCCAACCACATTATTCACAAGAGGTATCTGTTTGAGTGCTCCACCCTCTATATCGTACTTTCAGCTAGAGAAACTCACATCTTTCATTTTACCAGTATAACGGCCTCCGAAAAATCTTTAAGCATCTTTTTAGCCTTTTTTTTTTGTTGTTAACAAGCACATGTTGATGTTTAATCATGTAACCTTGTCACCTACTTCTACTGTTATTTCACTTCGTTTTGATCTACTTTGACAAAGACTTGGAACGCTTTGAGTCTTATTTTGGGCTGTGGTATTTAAATGGCTTTAATGAGAAACCAAGTTAAAAAAAAAAAGTGGCAAGGTTATTTCATACTCTTAAACATAAAACTGGGGAAAATGAACAAACAAAATGCAACCAACTGAAAACTTGGTACGAACATGAAGCAAAGGAGGAAAAAAGCAGCAAGAGGAGCAAGTGTTGTGAAAGCCCTGCAAGTCATAACCACATGGTTATAGTAGCGAGTCCCATGTAACTTAAAGAACTAACTTCAGTTGCAATGTCCAAAAAAAAAACCGTTCAAGATGCTGCCCAAAGCACTAGTTAATAATTATTGCACACAGCTTGGAGTCGGCCCAGATTCTGCAGTGCTGTTGGATCCTCTCATGGGTTCATGCATACCATAGTGATTATTGAATCCTTTTTGAAGGACTATTGTATGCTCTTTCTCATGGGATTTGGTGCCTCTAGCGTTGAGCTGTGGAACTGTTTAACAAAGCTGCATCAACGGTAGGTGTGGTAGTATTTCTGCTCTCTGGTGATCTGTGGGTCACTGTGACTTCAGTTGATGGAAGCATTCAGTACAGATCAGAGTACAATGATTTATGCCCATAAGCTGATGTAGCTACAGAATATTTTGTACAGTTTATTCATAGCATTTTTAGTGTTGCTGGAGTCACTTGCTGCTGTTTTTGAGAATAAGAGGACATTCAAAAGGCATTTCAGCTGGGTTTCTGGGAACTGACTTGCATGTTCACTGACTTGCTCCCTACAGAGAGGCTGAAGGTGTACTGTCAGGTACAGGTTGGTTCAGTGCCACACCTGGGGTACTGGGAGCTGGGCTTTATCCTGTAACACCTCTTGTTGAGTGAGCTTACAACCATTCTGGAACTGAAAGCAGTGCTCTCACATCTGGACAGGTGCCTGTGCTGGTAAGCTTGTTAAAAGTCAGAGCTCTCTAATCTTGGTGCAGCCCATTGGAAATAAATCCATCCTACTTCCAGATTTGGACTCAGTATCTGCATTCAGTGCTGCCCTGTGCGGAATCGTAACGGGTGGCTAAAGGGAACTTGGCTGGGCTTCCCGCGTCTTGTTCTTTTGCATTCTCAATGAAGGTGATGCTGTGTTCTCTGCTCCAGTATTGGTCAATCTGACAAAGCGTATCTGATGTTAGTGTCTTTACCTGCAGTCCGTAGAGGAGCCGGTTCTGCATGGTTTTTCGTTAAGAAGCGAATTTTGCAGCATCCTTGCAAGGACTTGTTGCTGACCTTTGTGGTGTGCAAGTTCTTGTAGTAGCAGCGTTTCCTCAGAAAGAGCTGGGCAAAATGCTACATGGGAATCTGTTTTAGTTTTCTGGGGCTTCTGCATAGCTGACTGCTATGCTTCCAAGGGCAGGTCTGATGGCAGGCTGTGGGACTGTGCCTCGCACTGGTCTCCTAACCAGCAGGGCACTGTGGTGCTTCTTGGACAGGATTCAACCCTGCAGAAAATGTAACTGGGCAAATGTAATGGAGGATCTGTTAGTAAATTCACTCCCACTAGATCAAGATAGAGACCGAGGTTTTGTAGAGAACTGGAGGAAATGCTTGCTTTTCTGGAGATTTGCAAAGTAGCAACCAGGAGTTTTGTTCTGTGCGCATGCAGCTTTGGCCTGACCTCTGTGACACAGTGTGTGTTGTCTGCCATCTTTCTTGCCAGAATACCTCACCAAAGCTCCTCTATGAAGGAGAAGGTAGGGTCAGGGAGCTTGCTAAGCTCCTGTTGGTGAAAGGTGTACATAGCTCACAATAAAAAAGTAAATAAAAATGAAGAGGGGTTGCTAGTAAATAAATGCATCCTGAGAGTTATCTGTTTGTGATGCTAACCTGTTTTCCTCTCAGCATTAGGGTTGTCTATTCTTCAGGCTTTTGAGATCCAGGTGGAAGAGATGGAAATTATTATTATTAATCCCTTCCAACAGACCTATAATAGTATCTACAGCAAGCCCTATTTTGTTCCTAGCAAATGTGGTTTTCTATTGTAGTAGCATAGCTTGGTGCTTCGTACTTAATTTAAGGGACTTCGCAGAGGCTGTGTCAGTTGGTAGATAACCCTCATTTTCCTATTGTGTTGTGGTTGTGAAATAGGGTCTGGCTGCATCATCTGAGAAAAGGGCATGTCACTGGAAGACTGCCAGATGACCTCCAAACTTTCAGTCAAGGTGACAAAGATTGTTATCCCTTGGGACAAGAACTGTTATAAGTATTTTTACAGCATCGGTTTGGAATATTCCCCAGATTCCTAGGTGCTCCCACAGTGCAAGTGTTGATAATGATCTTTTTCCAGTCTTGAATTCAGCAGAATATGGAAATCGCCTGAATTTCTCAGACCTTCTTCTACTTGCATCTTCTGTCATAGACTCACACATCAGGATGTATGTCTTTACTTGTAATCAGAATATACTGACTTCTGCTGAGACATCCCTCCTTATTAACTACAAGAAACAGAACCGATAAGTATAACATTTTTTTGACTGAGACATTGTTAATTGCGCTTTTTAAGTTGTCTGGGTGAATGACCATCTTGCTAGCCTATTTAATCTTGATTTTTGGAAGCTATTTTCTATTAACTGTGACAAAGAAATTATTGCCTTGACACTTGAAGCAAAGCATATGAACCAGTGCAAAAACTGTTAGGAACAGAACCAGAAAACTGATTAATACGTCAGGCTGCTAGTTGTCATGAAGGTTCCTGTGCTTCAGAAAGAGAATATTCCTGATGCCTCACTTCTGTGAAGCTCAGTGCTCTTTCTTACCCCCCACTGAAGATTCCGTACGTACAAGCAGGACACACCAGGCAGGTGACAGAGCACACCCCATCGGGCTGGTAACACTGGCCTCATGTCCGCGTTGGAGCACGCGTGCAGTGAGGCACTATGTGGGCCCTGTGGATGAAGGCTGTACAGATGGACAGGCAGTCTGTCTGCCAGAACTTGGCTAGGCTAGCACAGCCGAGTAAGTGGCCATGGCCAATTAGGAAATTAAAATTTCCGGGAAAGCATTGTCGTGTGGTGCCTTACCTCAAGCACATTTATTTTCCTGGTTGCTAGAATGTGGGCCTTCAACAAAATTAAAACACCGATGCACAAACTTAAGTATGATTTTTTACTCATGTTGGTTAAAGCAAAGTTTGCTTTTCACTATCCATGAAGTCAGTTAACAAGCCAGAGAGACTGGAGATGTTTTGGTGGTTGTGAAAAACATCAATGTAAGAGATGACAAGGACTAATCTGAAAATAAGAGTTGTACAAATTGGAATGTTCTTGTGTGATTTAGTAGTGTGGGAGTGATCACTGCATGAGATGGTATCACAGGATACCATCTCTTCTTTCTTCTGTCACTGGACACAGCATCTCTTCTTTACTACTTTTTATGTAAATGCTAGCCTATCTTTGGCTATTGATAAAGGTCCTAAAAATGGAAAATTACCTTCACAGGATGTGAGTAGCGCTTATATCTTGTGAGACATAACCCATGTGTTAATCCGTATGTCTAAGCTTATCTAATGTGCTATTTGTTTATCTAAAATTTTTCCTTTAGGTTTCCTACTTTTGTACTACCCTTTAAATTTAATTATCAAGCTAACAATTGAGAGGTAAAGTCAGGCTTGTGGTTTAAACATTTTGCAAGAATAGTCTTGTAACTAAAGCATAGGATGAATTCTTAAAAACTTTGATTCAGTTCATACTTCTTCATTGTTTTTCTCATTGTTGGTGAGGTCACCGTGAGGAGGTATTGCCAAGGAAACCATCAGACTTCAATTCACAACTTTGTTATCTGCTAGATGCAAACAAATCTTTTGAAAAAGCTAAGAGGAAAAAAAAAAAACCACTCTGCTTTGGCCACTACGTATTTGACAGTACTTTGAAATGTAGCAATTCCTATCCTGAATCAGAGCAGTGTTTTGTCTACATGTTTGTGTGTGAAAGCAGGAAATGCCATGTGCCGTAGACTCTGCAGTGTAGAGGAACTAAATCTAATGGAAGAGATTTACACACAGTCCCCACAGCAGACGTTTGGGTAGCATTTGGCACTCCCTGGCATTATGAAGCTCTGTTTTCTTTGCATTAATTGCTCTTTTCTGTGGTTGTCCGTAGGAAAGGATTCCAGGAATCATTCTGAATTCTTAGTTTCAGGGATGCTTGGCATCCATGGAGCCCATAGCTTAAGTATGTGCTTTGTTTAAATAAACTGCTGTTTATCAGCTTTCACAGAGGAAATGCAAACGTCAGTCACTTGTTTGATTTCATCTTCTGTTTATGCTGGAGCAAACAATATTCACAAACACAGAGAACTAATTATAAAGCTGCAAAATATAGCTGGGCACTTGGACTGATAGCTAGAGCCTTACACTACTGACTACAGTCGTGTTTTTGTTTGGTTTAAATTAAAACATCACATTAATCTCTCTTTGATTGCAAAAACTATCTCATCTATAAAATATTGTGCAGCTTCCATTTAAGAGTTCGATTTAATAGCTAATGTTTATAGAGGGCACTTAATCTATTGTGCAGTGCATAAGGGCAAAACCGAAATGTTGCTTAAGCTTTTAAGTGACAGTTTTACTGCTGTTGGGCATTGTAATGCTCAACAATGGGTTAAAAATACTGCACATTTTTGCTAACCTTAGAAGCCCCCTAATGGGTGGAGTATGGCAATGGGCGGTTTGCTGTAGATGGGCTTACTAACCCTTTGCTGTACAACTAAATTACAAAAGACTGAAGTAATGGCCTGCAAGAAATTGGATTCTCATGAAGCAGTGATTAATTAAGCCTGCTTAAAAATCTCCTTAAAAGAGAGTTGATGCATTCTGCTGCAGTAAGAGCAAAGATTTACTAATCACTAGCTTCACTAGCTTTTTTTTTTTTTTTTTTTTCTTCCTAAATCCTGTAGGAAAAGCATTGCAGGAACAGCTTCAAAGAGTTAGGAAAGCTCATTAGCAACTGGTTGCCAAAATATGTATTTCGACATACTCTACCCATGTTAGAATAATCAAATTAAATGAAAGATGATTTTTACACATGGTTTTGAATCCGGAAATTAGTTGATACACACAGCAATTCACTGGACAGTTTAATTGCTGTAATAAATTTGCAGTAAACCTCATGGAAATAATATTTTCTTTTTTCGCTGTGAGGATGGGTACATCCTTACATAAAGAGAAGACTGCTTCCTCCTTTGTCTGGTTGTTAATAGCTATAAATTTTGAGTTGGATTTTTGTAATTGGTAACCACACATAAGAAATCCCAAGTCCCATCTGTATGAAAAAGTATGGAAAGCATAAGCATCCACAGAGATGAGATGGCCAATAAACTGTATTTCTAATGACAGAGACTCAAAGAAGAAACGCCTTTTTATTATGCTTTTCAAAAATAGCCTCTGAAGATCACACATGGGTGCTTTGTGGGAGGGCATTCCAGACTGTGGGAGCAGAGCAAGTGCCGTTAGGCAGTTGAGGTCAAAATGTGAACAAGGACTTAAGACATTTATGGTTGCATTTCTCCTTGCTTATAAAAAGATTTATCTCAACAGTTTAGGGATAGTTTATATAGCAAGCTTAATTTGAGGATAAGCAACGCCTTACTGGCACAAGCTATGTGAAACCTTGCGTTTTAAGTTCTCTGGTATTTTTGTAATGATGTTCTTTGCTATGTATACAGTGCATATTTTCCTATAGCTTTCATTTAAGACTCATGAAATAATGCTTTTCTGTAAATGATTTGCCACTGAGGTTACAGGACAACACCCTGCTCTACCAACTGGGAAAGATGATTCCTGCGTGGGGCTGGGGCCCAGCCAGAAAGGGATAAAGGGATGTGTGATGTGTTATTTCCCAGTCCTGATGCCTTCATTCTTGGAGCAGAACCAGATGTTTACCTCTTCTATGAACAATGAAGGTGTCTCTGTGGATTGAGTCTCTTGCCGTGGTGTGTTGGAGAGCAGGTGCTTCATTTCCCTAGGTTTGATTTGTACTGGCAGTCCCCGTGAATTTCAGATGTGCACTGATGAGTGGGTGCACCGTTCCTAATAAACGAAGCTCTCTAGTTCTGCGGTTGGAGCTCATGCCTCTGTTTCAAGCACCTCTTGTTCCCAGCACCTTCTTGGTGAGCATAGCTCGGGAGCTGACACTTTCACAAAACAGTTCTGGAGAGAGGGAGCTAGGGCATGCAGGCCTGGAGTATGCAAAGTCCTCTGCACTGAGGTAGAGAAGAGAAGGTGCTTAAAAAAGAAAAACATTTGTGATTCTGAGTTGGGCTGTTTTCAATGAAGGGTTACATGTTGTCTTGTACAGCAAAGACGCTAGCTGCAGTATAAATAGCAGAGTAAGAGCAGGCTTAATTCCAAGGAATGGTTGTGCTTTTTAACTCGGATTTGCTTTTCTGTTCATTTTAGGTAATTTAGATGAGAGGTTTACACGTCAGTTGTGGAGTTTTTCCTCTTATGTCTTTAAACTGTTGATTCAAAATGGAGGCACTTGAGAGTGCTGGAAGAACAGTGTGTGGGGCTTATGTGTGTTGAACTTAGCTGTTTAGATTAATGCTTCATTTTCTTTAATTTATTTCCCTAATATCTGGCCTTAATAATTTTTATTATTTATTGGTCTTTTTAGTGAAGATGAATAGGAAGGAAGGACTAAATACTGGAGGTCTCTCAACAGTGCTTGTTAACAGGTTTCCCGCTCAACCAAGTGGTGAGGGTCAGATTTTTCCTTGATTTCTGTCCTTTAATTCGGATACCTTGTAATCATTAGGTCCTGTACTAGAAGTCATTATAGTGATGCCTGAAAGTCCGGTGATGCACACTTTTTGTTCCTTAGTTGCCCCCGAAACACTGAGAGCTTGTCTCCCCATGTTTAGTGTCAACCCCACATGATACATTTGTTCTTGATATGAAAGGTGATACTTTCCCAGGTAGTTTCTGTCTGACTGCCTGAACAAGAATATGAAGAGATGTCAGTTTGCCATATTATGTGAATTACTGCACCAGGTTTCCGTTAGATAAATTAAGTCATGATTTTGTATTGAAAATTTTATCTTCACCTATTAATTTTGTGTGCCAGGAGTAAGTCATTCCACTGACGTTTTAGTTACCTGTGTACCAGCTTCTTCTACAACTACTTCCTAACTTCACTCTCTCCTCTGCAGCCTCTTGTCCAGGTCACCGCGTGCTGTGCTTATCAGTAGATATTTCTACACTCTCGTTTTCATCTTTGAGACGGTCTGAACTGCTTTAAGATCGTCCTCACTACATTCTTTTCCCCAGCACCCCTTCCTCCCTTGTAGTAATGAGTAAGTGAGAAACAGGAGTTATAATTCCGCAAGTAACTTCTTTATAATCAGTGCTGTTTCTGCAAAGACACACGTGTGTGGGGGGCAGTGGGGATTTTCTTAAGACTGTTGGGTAAGCTGAGGCTGCATAGGTTAATTCAAATTAGTTAGAAATGTCTTCTTCATGAAGCTCAGCACCTGAGATCATGCTAAACGATTCTAATAATGGAATAATGCAGATCTTTTTAACTGCGTTGTTTAAGCTCAGAGAGTTTTGAGTACAGTGGTAACTAGACTACTATTATTGATTCGGGGACGTGCGCCTGATATTATATAAAATTTTTTCTCCCTTCCCATGAGTGTAAGAAAAATTCCATGTAGTGGAGTTCTCTGCAACGTGGTTTTGTGTCCCGGTGCTCAGACAGAGTCCAGGATTTTGTTTCTCTCTCCTGAAAATATTGGAGGTTGCTGCATTCCCATCTTCACTTACCTTGAAGAAGGAGGTTGCCTCCATTTTGAAAGAGGATGTCACAATGCAGTGTCAGTCCCTGTGCAGACAGTGACTTTCTTTGCAGAATGTCCCTAGATGTCATGGGTTTTGTCCATGTACAACCTGTGACCGAAGTGTTCTCTGAGTATCAGTAGTCTTCTAATTCTTGAACAAAATATGCTTGGAAGTAGATGTGGGAGGTGGGTGTGGAAATGGAAGTGAACGTAAGAAAAGCAAGAGGAATTCAGGTTCACCTGTAAAGACTGCCAAATTAACTGGATTTTAAAATCTTTGTTTTGTATTATTAGACTGAAGTGCGCTTTTCCCCTGCCTGAAATAGGTTCTTTCCCTCCTCATTTCAAACTGCAGTCTTAAGGTATATTGAAATGTATTCGAAGCATTCTCTTTCCATGAGGGAGTGTGAACTTCTCACTGTAACATTTCCAGGTTGACGGTGCCCAGTTTGTGGTAGGTTCGTTTTTTGGAGGTTTTTTTTTTCCTTTGAGTCATAGCAATGGTTCTGTAGTTTTTTTTTAATTACATCTATTGTTATGTACTTTTTTTCTGTGAATGACCAGTCATGATGTAGTTTGGTAATTTGTTAGTATAAAAGCCTCATTATTTCAAACTATTTCTGCGTAATATGTTATTATACATTTAAAACAAATTTAGGCTGCTAGACAATGTAGTTTTAATAACCTTAGGGATATTCTCATAGGGGAGTAGAATGTTATTCCAGCAAAATGAATGAATTGAGAAAATAATTAAAATATGCATTAAATTTGGGTAATGTAAACTTAAAGAAAATGGATTACAGAAAATTACATTGCTTAATTGGATGTTTAACTCAGGACGACTTGGAATGCTTTTAATGAACATTTCACTTTAACATTTTATTTCAATATATTTGAAGTTTTTGGCTGACGGAGGGGAGACTTACTGGAACATTTTCTTTGATTTGCATTTTTTGTTGTTTTTTATTTTCTTTTTTAAAAAAGTTTGTTACATGAATGGCTTTGCAATGAGCTGACCTCCCTGCTTTGTATCTCTGAGTGTCTTGAAAACAAAATGAATGAACAAATGTTAGTCTAAAATTCTGTTCTTTATTACATTAGAACACACTGAAAGGTTATCTCTGTTGACTTCACACACTGATTCCTAATATCAGTTCATTGATTGCTGATGAGATGGTTTATGCCAGTAAGGCTTGGTAGTGTGAAATCAGTTTACAAAATGAGTCCTAGGATTATTTTATTTCTGGAAAAGGATCAGCCTGAGGGGGTTAGTACTTGATAGTTTATTTCAGTTATGGATTCCTTGCTGAAGTTTCAGTTTGTACTGATATTTGTAAAGTAGTTGTCTTCTTTTAAATGGTTTTTGTTGCCTCTTTCATGTTGAAACAACCTCAATATGTCAGTGTTAGAAAAAAGTTGTAATGTATTTTTTCCAGCAGCGGTGCCTTGTTGGTTGCAGTATCTGTTAAAAGCTTACGACATTAAGGAGTAATGGAGTATATCTTTCAAAGCACAAGGAACGAGCAATCGGAGTGTTTTGACATAGTGTTTAAAGAAGGAAAATCATGGAATTTGGTTTCCTTCCCAGAACTTTGACTGACTGTCTGGGAATTCAGCACTGCATGTCAGTGTGATGTAGAATTAGTGATGTGCTTTGGAGTGTTTCTTTACAAGTACAATAGCGCCCTGCAAGTTTAAGGCCAGCGTATTGATGATTTACAATATTGTCTCTCAGCATCGATGAAGACCTACATTCTTGAGGAAGTGCTATCATTCCAAATAAAAAATTCCCCTTCTTCCAGGAAAGCAGAGACATTATCTATCTCGTCTGCAATGTGACTGTATACTATGAAAATTTGTTGTTCTTCTAGACTTGTGTCAGCTTTCAGCACACCATTTGAATTGTCTTTTCTGTGTTTGTAATGAAGTTCCTACCTCTTGCACTGACCTTAATTATTGCTCTGAAACTCCTGGGGACTCTCGAAGACATTTCATGTTTCATAGGTTCTTTGAGACAACTGGCGTTAAGCACCCATAGACAGTTCTGCTGGTGCAAAAGCTGACGTATTGTTTATTGAGTTTTTAGAATCTTGGTTTTGTTAAGATCAGTACAACAGTATCTATCCAAGCTGCAAGTTGCACGTTTTTTATTTGACGAAGATAGTTCTTAAAACTATTTTGTTCACTAATTCTGTTCTTGAGGAGTCAAACTGCCAGTATCCTAACAGAGATGATTAAGTGGATGCAGGTGTTTACATCTTAACACAACTCCTAGTTTGCCACGACGAAATATTACATTTTTCCTCCCTAAGCAAATAGGGAATGTTAGATATGATTCAGTGTAATGCTTGGCTATAGGAATTCAGGCAAGGGGGAACTGGAATCCTGTTATTTTATGCAGAGGAAATGTAGAAAAGTTATTAAAAATAATGTTAATGATAGATAAGGGTGTTATTTTGAGATGGGGAAGAGATGCAACTGCAGGAATCTTAATCTGGAAGTTACTGAGGACTTTGTGAACCATCCAGAAGCAAGGGAAATTCCTCCTTCTCCCAGCTGCTGAGACACTGAGGTGCACTCAGCATTGCTTGCAGCAGTGATGACGGAGTCTCTGGTTGACTGAGCTTTTGTGGCTTCTTCCGTGGAAATGAATCTGGCAGCCAGAAGTGTCACAGGTTGCCTCCTGCCCTCAACAGCCCACCTTCCTAGGGAGCCTCTCGCCCTGTGCAGTGACAGTCCCCCCGTCTCACAGCCCTTGGCTACAGCGGTGCTCCTTCAGCCTCTTAACAGAAACCTCGAGCTGTCACCTCCAGTGAAGTGAAATTAATACCGTAGGGCTGACAACTTGCTTCAGGTTAAAGCTTCAGTGTTTCTTAGCCTGTTTCTTAGCTATGTGCTCTGTTCTGCCAGGCTGCAAAGTACAGCTTTGGACAGTCTGTTGTTGGACACGAGTGTTGTCTGCTCAGGACTGCGTAGCTGAACCTATGGGGAATTGCTTTCAGTGCCAAGTATTTGACAGCTCTCAAATCTGGTGTTTGGATATTATCTTGTCACTCTGTTTCAGCAAGGGCACAAAGGTGAGCACGTAAGGAATTGACAAAGACAATCTGTCAATAAATGTGTTCTGCAGTCACAGAGAAGGGCAGTGATGACAGCTGAGCAGTTATGGCTATTTCTATTGGAGGAAGCCTCTTTCCTTCCAGAGGTGCTGCTGTAGGCATTTCCAGGCTTGGTACCTCCTGCTGAGCTCTGTCTCAATTCACCATCTGCCATGGTATTTAAAGGGAGCGTGTGGCCAGTGCAGTAGGAGTTGTGCTTACTTTTCTGTTGTGTTCCTAGGTTACACTGAATGCTCAACAGGCTTTCCCTTATGGTGGTAGCGGAACAGGACCTGTTCTCTGTATTCTCCTGACAAGCAGCGTAATCGAAACAGCTAGCAATGTGTTGTTGCCTTCATTGTACACACTTTCCCATGTATGAAAACAACATGCTGTTATCAGGAAAGAATTTATTGTGGGTGAGCAGCCCTGGGACATTAGCATTTAATGTGCAGGATCTACAGTTTCAAAACTATTGTGTATGCCCAGCTCTCGTGTACTCCCGTACATCCTGGTGCTGGAATTTGTAGTAGGTTCTGGCATAATGCCTTCCACAACCTTCCACTTGTGTGTTTTTTGTTCGTTTGTTTTTAAATGACAGTAACTTTAAGGAATGCTTTGATGTTGTTTCCTTTGCTGCTCTCCTCTAGCTCTCAATTGTTAAAGTGTAATATTTTCACAACATCTTGGATGTTCTACCAACCTCTTTTTCATGTTCCCATGCCTGTCCGCGTCAGGTTCCTTTATCAGAGTTCAGCTATTGTTCAGCATTTGCTATGAGAAAGTCTGTGGTCCCCTCTCGTGTTCAAGTTCCTGCTGGGCCAGATGATGCTGAGAACCCAGTCCGTGGATAGTTACAGTCAAAGACAACTTGAGGTCAACTTGAGGAACAATTTGGCTATGCACTTCAAAAGCATTTCTGTCTGGGTTAGTTTCCTGATGACTGTTTCTGAAGAGGCTTCAGTCTAATAGACGTTAATTTAAAAGGACAGAGATTTTCTTCCACATCAACATAATTATTTTAGGATATCTTTTTTGAAATTCTAAAATACTATGTATTCTTTTCTTTTGTTTGTCTAATATAGAAATACTCCTGGAGCTACTTAAAAAAATCAAATAAAATAAATGTTGTAATGGAGGAATAAGAATGTGGTTTCCTCACTTTTTGGTTGTCATTCAATAGCTTCTTTGAAATTAAGAAGCCATTGTGCATTTCTGCATATTACATAGAGCAAAGAAGGTGATATCTTCAGACAGTTGTGTCTCAGAAGTTAGTTTTCCACGACCCAAGTATCCTGACTTGCTTTATTAAAAAAAATTTAAAGAAATTTAAGAGTGAAAGAGGGAGGGAGAAGCTGAAATGTAGCTTCCAAAAATGCTGCTATTAAAAAGAAAGAGAGAAGAAAAAAAGGTGGAGGGGTGAGGAGAAAGAAGAAAAAGGAGGGGTGGGAGGGTGAAGACTTGACACCAGAAGCTCTGTCATACCAGAGTTTCTCTCGGATGTCTGGAAAAAGTCTTATACTTCTGGGATACTTTCCAAAATATTTTCAGTGACCATTGCCACAGGCGTGAACTTCTTAATGCATTTTGCAGTAATCTCCACTGCAGTGAAATTGATTACTGTCTGAAAGCTTTTAGTGATAACAAGCAAGTAGGGCAGCACAAATACCATGAGCTGATTTGCATGTGTGTGTATTTTGTTGCATCTTCAGGAGTCTAGCAGAGACAGATGTGTTAACTCAGGAAAATCCTGCTCAATTATTTTTTTTACGTAATTATGTTACTGCGTGCTTATCATTTGATTCAGTAAGAGGAATTTTTTTCACACATGCATGCACAAATGCCTGTGTGCCTATGTGCATACAAAGGATCTGGAAACTGTTTTTCTCTTGGATATTTCAACTGGTACCCAAGGAAAGTATATGTTGGCTTCCTGAGTTTGAGCTTCAATAGGGTTCATTTTAAAGAAACTGAAGTGCATTCAAAAGCCAGAAGCAGTTTTAAGAAATGACATTCCAGTGGAAAAAAAGAGTACTATAGCAAAGGTCTATCTTCTTCATATACCCACGGAGAATTTCAGGAGGCTTATACTTGAAGGGCTCTCTTTATGTGCAAGCTGAGGGGGTTAAAGAAGCTGAAAATGCAGTTGAACTTGTGTTGTTGGTGGTTGTTGTTGTTTTGTTTTTTTGAAGTGTTAACTTCACATTCCTAGTGCAAGAGATCATTAGACCTGGAGAGGTTAGTCCGCTTCGACTGTCACTCTTCAAAACTGGCATATGATCCTCAGTTCTTTTCAATGGGAGCAGGTTTCAAGAATTATGTTTATTCTTTTAAGAAAAAAAGGAGTATAGGTATGTACACGCACATAAGCAAAATTTTAAACTGTATGAATGGGAAGTCTTACTCAACAGAAAAGTCAGATCTCAGTCTCTGGTATGTCCCTGTCACTGTGCCCTCTGCCAGCACAGACAGGCTGCAGCCTGCGCTGTTGCTCCCCCAGAGTACTGTGATTGATGGATGACCTGCAGTAGATGAGGAGTGAAAAATACGAACTTGAGCACCAGTAGAGAAAAACAAGCTGTCTTGTTTTTAAGCAGGCTTCATTACAAGGAATAGAAAGGTCAGAATATTCTTCCCCATCCCCCTTCTGAGCAGTCACTAGACACATCCAAGCAGAATTTTTCCAGACTGTTAACTGGTTCATCAGCCGGGGCTTCCTCTCAATTTTAAATGCCAGCACCACTTCAGTGCAGAGGAATTGCTGGCTTCTTTCCCAGACAAGATTTCCCAAATTCAAAATGACCTTTCAAAATTCTAACTAATAGGAGCTGAACAGAGATTTCCTCTTCATCAGGCGCTTTCTTGGATTGATCCTTTCGCTGAGAGCACATCCCCCAGCACAGACCAGTAGAAGACCTTCCACTTGTGATAACAAACACCTCTTTTGAAGAGCATCAATCTTGAATCCTGTTGAAGTTCCGTATTCCCGAAACTGTTATACTTGTGTTGGATGCACTGATTACGGGAAGGCACAGGGAGTACCAATGAAATAACTGGAATTTTTATTTTTGACTCAGCCATTCAAGGTCTGCATCAATACAAAGGGATGCAGTTACCTGCCACCGGGGACAAGGACAGGCATGAGAATGGCAGAAGAGAAGAGCTCTGGAGCTGGGAATTAGGCTGCTGGGAGGATGGTTGTGCCATGCTAACAGTCTGGCTGGGCTGGAGGACAGATCTTTTAGTGTCTTCCTGCACTGTGGCCTGTGCTGGGGCTTGTGGTCCCTGAGGACAGCAACGTACTTGCCCTGCAGGCAAGATCAGATTGGCAGGAGAAGGGCTGGAGGAGACAGCAAGCAGGATCGCCCAGCAATCCCTATCACCCAGAAACCATTCTGGCTCACTACCCATACCTCATTTGGGTTGACGCTGTTGTAATCTTCTGTTGATAAGAGTTTCACAAAGGTTTCGTATACTCTTGAACACCGTTCATGCAAATGTTTCCTGGTGTTATTAGTTTGAATTCTAGCTTGATATCTATTGAGAGAGGATTTGGAAGAGAGGGCTGGAGGTGTAGTTGCTTGATCTGGTGCCTGCTTTGTGTTGTATAGTTAGATCATGTTGTAAAACACAAGATTGAGAAATGTATTATTAAGAGATAGCTGACAGGCAATTCTGTGAAGCCTTGGGAAGTAGCAAATAGTGAACTCCTCCCAAGAAGACAGCAGTGACCATTTCTCAAAAGGATCAAGTATTTCAAATACGGTGTTATGAAGTCTTATGGTTCCATTCCTGAAGAAGTTTCAGCAGAAGGAAAGTGACAGAAAAAAATATAATACAGGTTCTTATGGAGAAAAATACTCTGTGAGAAATAAATGTCATACTGTGACATGAATGACAAGACCAGACTAAGGACTGCTTGCACATCAGCATCAGGAGCAACACCATAGCTGAATTCAGAAGGAACACCAGATATGTAACAGATCTGTTGATTATTTTTTTTAATAACATCTTGTGGGAGAAAGCACCAAGAGACTGAGAAAAACAAGTGGATGTGTAAAGATGAGTTTAGAATAGATTGCCTTAAAAGCAGAAGTGCCAGCTCATAGCTGCCTAGAAATCATACTACAAATGCAAAATGTAAGAAGACCATCTCAAAACCACTCGATTCATTATATCTCCCCTATTGAGCTGTGCTTTCAGGTCTGACGTGGCAGAGGATAAAGTCTTGTAACACTGAGGAAGCATGAGATCTGGTATTTGTGCTCTGTGCCCTGTGCTTCTTTCTTCTGACACTCTGGGTTATCATCCTAAGCCTTGGTCATGTTTTTGTTTTGAGGTGTTCAGTCTGGAGCTCTTCTTTTATTCTCCAGCATTTTCCTCAAGTTGTTTCTTTTAAATATTACATGATGATTCTTCTGCGTCATTGATGATACTTAATTATGTATATATCTGTATGTGAAAGTTTTCTAATACGTCATACTCAGTTATTCTTGTCAATGTAAATGCATGTGATAATACTGCTTTCTATGTAAAGTACATCCATTGTGGTGTAGCAAAGTTAGGGAGTCCCCAGGCACACGCTGCCAGCAGAGCAGGCAGGGGAAGAGTCCGCCTGCCTGCAGAGGAGACGTTGGGGGGGAGATACTCAAACTGGTGTTCCTTTTTTTTGCCTCAAGTTTTTGCCTGAAAACTTTTGCTTGAGCACTTAGGGAGTCATTTGTATACATATGATAGTTCTTGATGCCTGGGTGGCTGACATAATTGAAGAATTAGGGTCTATGGTGGCAAACTCTCAGCAACTGTAATAGGAAATTTTTTAAAAAAACATCCTTTTCTTCAACAGAAGTCAGCTGTCTGTGTTGAAAATGCTGTTAAGTATGTGGTTCTTTCTTGGAAAAGATGATCTGCACGGTGGTTAAAACTGATCTGGTTTCAGTGGTCAAAGGAAAGAAAATCTTGGAGAAGTGCTTGATTTCAGTGTTTTATCATCAGTATCTAAACAATGCAGGGGCTGATGGTGGAAGGGTGCAGGGAGGAGTGCATAGGTAGAAGGAACATGGTTTTGTCATCTGCAATTCACTAAGTACTCTTTTGCTGTGCTTTTTGTAACAATGTTAGAATGTTTATGGAAGCATTGCTCTTCTATTAAAGCAGCTTCTTCTTTGTTTTATAGACACTTCAGAGTTATGTTTCCTACAGCTGCACCCAGGCTTGAATTCCACTAAGTTGTCTGTAACAAAATTATTTGTCTTATTTTTCTACAAAGGTTTGGAGTAATTTGTTATGCTTCATTTTTCAGAGTATGTTTTAAAAGGCAAGCGCGGTAAAGCAAAGACTGTTGTGAAGATGCAGTGTGGCTTTCTAAACTGAGAAGAATAAACTGAAATAAAAGGACAGCAAAATACTCTTGGGTATAGTTTAAGTTAGAATATGGTTAACCCTTGGAAATAGATTTAAATTCTGTAAAAGTTGCTTTGAAACTTTCAGTTAGCATTTTTTATCAAGTCCCTCAGAATGCACTACTATGCGTTGGCAATGAACGCATCTCCTATAGCTGTAAATAAGTCTGTGCCTTTACAAGAGTTAAGTAGGTGTATTTTCAGCACACTCCACCAGCATTTCCTTGCACTTCTTTGTTCGTATTCTTACTTTAATACAGATCACCCTGGCTCAGCAGGTACGCAAGCTACCACTTCTTGAGCCTGTTCCTGTCTGTAAAATGGGGGGTACCGATCCAGCTATCCAACAGTACAGCGCTGTAGAACATCATTTAGCTGTTATTTTGTGCCTCTGCTGCTTAACTGCTTCACCAAGTAGTTTCTTGGGCTTGGTGTTCACCTAGATGCCTTAGCACCCTGGCTGTAGGGTGCCTTAATTTGTGGCCTGCCATCACCAGCTGTTCCTAAAGACGATGACCACCAGGTCAGGTGAGCGTTAGGCGTGAGGTGCTGAGGGGGAACCTAACGCAGAGAGCAGTACCGTGCTGGTGGGGAAGCCTGCTTCAGAAATAGAAGCGTTGGCCTTTTTGTCTGCTGCTCGCAGACCTTAGTTCAAATCTGTCCTTCCTCAGTTTTTGAGTTTAATTCACTGTTTTGCTTCATAATGCATAACACTTTTGACAGAGGTCTTTCATGAATACCTTGTATTTACTATCAGTGTACAATTGCAGTAATAATTCTTGTGAGCTGTCCTTTCAGGACAAACAGTGTACAGAACAAACCTTGCTGTAAAACAGCCCTTGTCAAGTTTTTCTAGTGCTGTCTGCACTTCCACTTGAGAGCCTACTTTCCTCGGACTTGCGGTCCCTGCAAGTAGTGTAGACAGTTAGGTCTTGGTTGGTGTCACTGGTATTCCAAAAAGCATTAACAAGGGGTCAGCAAACTGGCTTAATTCCCAGTGACGAAACTGAAGCTGTTAGTCCAACGTTCAGCCTAAAACGTACCTCACAATCTGAGCATCATGTGTTTGACTTGTTTTGTGAGTTCTGTTTCAGTTTCTCAGGATATAGAACAGGGAATACAGTTTGTCCTGCATGCTATTCTACAGAAGCCATCCTGAAGTGAGAAATGAGAATCCACTTTGGTAACGGGAAGATGAGGAAGTGAACAACCTCTTTTCTTTGAAAAATTCTGTCACCCTTCTATTCCAGTTAGACGAAGTTGTGTCCAAGGTTTCTTCTCCTGCTGGTCTTGACAGAACCTACAAAGCTGCAAAAGTGGAAGTGGAGGGGAATGTAGTTCTACATCGTTTTTTCATCTGACTAAAATAAAATGAAGTTCATTAGATGGGAAGTACTGGCTGAAACATTGCTGGGGGAAGGGAGCTGCTTTTGTATTTTTTGCATCCCTTGTGCCATCCTGGACTTCAGCAGTATTTATTTTTAGTATGTTTAAACACTGGAGAAGGAAGGGGCAGTTGTAATATGGCGTATTTACATCATGCTGTCAGTTCCTGGCAGCCTATTTGCCTGTCAGAGTGCAGGAGAGAACTAGTCCATTAAGGACGTGAGTGCTTCTTAGGCCCAGGGGTGGTGAAACATCGTCTCAAGGGTCGGAAGGCCTTGCAGGCTTGCAGGTTGGTTTGTTTTTCTAAGGTGCATTATGGGGATTTTTTTTATGTCAGAGAGACAGGAATGGGGCATGCTGCCTCCCACTTCTTCCCTCTGCTCTTCTACACTGTATAGGAAAAAGAGAAGCAAAGTCTGTACGTGAGATCAGCATGTGCTGGTTTTTCCCTTCATGTCACGCTTCATTTTTCCCCTCATGTCATGCTTAAGTTCTCTGCCCCATTATAAAAATAAAAATCTATAAATAAAGAAGAACAAATGCTGAGGGGACAAACTGGACCCACAGCTATGTGCATGTCGTCACTTGTAGAAGTGTGCCTAGCCCCATTCCTCCCAGGCTTCGTACATTCCCTGTTTTCTATGCTGTCAGCTTCTCAAGATGGGAAACATGCACAGATACAGTCCTGGCTGGAGATTTTTTGCCCTGCCATAATATAATATTAATTGAGCTGAGGCTGAAATGTTGTTATATTCATCTTCTGTTAAATTAGCTCTCACAGAGTTTTATACAGACATATTTCTTCTTGTTTGGAAGAAAAAAAAAAAAAAAAAGATTGCTTTGAGTCTTGCTGCCATGCCTGAATATTGCAGTAATACTTCTCTCCTGGAATTAGGCAACATTTAGGTCTGATCTCTCATGTGTGACATGCTGTCTCCGTTAGAATTCCAAGCGCAGGCACCCTATGATTTCCCTTTCTTGGAAACTGCTCTGTCTCAGCATGTGGGTTGGAGGCCATGTAAATAAATACCAACCACTTCTTAGCCTTCAATAGGCATTTCCTTTTTCCTGGTGGCTACGGAACAAACACTTTCTCACAGTTTGGCACCAAACATTTATAAAACTTTCCTACTTCTGAATAGACAATCAGATTCTTAGTGTAGTTTTTTCATCGGGTGCTATTTTTACTCATCGGTTGCTTGGTTTATCAGTAAATAGTGTCTGTCGGAACAAGCTCTTCATCTGAAGCATTTACATTTCTAGTTATGGAATTGTAAATGATTCATAGAATCATAGAATGGCTTGGGTTGGAAGTGACCTCAGTGATCCTCAAGTTCCAACCCAATCAGATTACCCAGGGTCCCATCCAACCTGGCCTTGAACACCTCCAGGGACGGGGCAGCCACAACCTCTCTGGGCAGCCTGTTCCAGCACCTCACCACTCTCTCCATAAAAAACTTCCCCCTAACATCTAAGCTAAATCTCCCTTCCTTTAGATTCCAAACATATTTTCTAATAGTGAAAGACTGATTTAAAAATCAAAAATTAAGCTTATGTAGTTTTATTAGTTGTGATGGAATAGATAACATTGATATTTCTGCCCAAGAGTTTTTTCATAGCCAATCTTAAGTGTTTGAAATAAAAAAACAAAGTATCTTATGTTACAATTTAGTCCAGGTTTCAGTTGAAAGTTATGATTTGCTTTTAATTCACAGGTTAATATGGATTCTCCTGAATTTATAAGCTAGGATAGTTTTTCAAGTGTGTGCCACCATGCCATAACAGTAAAGCCAATGCATTACATTTGAAATGCTACCAGGACATAGGTTTATGATGTCAAAACAGATTGCATAAATAAAAATCAATGTTAGAGGACATTGCTCTTCTACTTTTTACACATACATATTTTAAGTTCCAGATTTAGTTGTATTTACTACTTATTTACTTTTTTTATTAGTAAATTGCTAATTTACTTTGCTTAGTTTTATTTATCTCAGAGATAACGCTTACACAATGGGTGTCGGTATCCTCTCCTTTCAATTTCCTTATCCCAAATATTCAGAGTATGTAATTTAATGCAAGCAGAATATAGATGTGAACTCTGATAAATAGCTGTAGACTGACAAAGAACTAAAGAGTCTTTCGTTGGAATTCTCATTAGATGGGAGTGGAGGGTATGCGATTAATGATCTTTAGTAGGTACACTTTCTAAGATGGCTGATCTAGATGCATCAGATAACTTTTATGTAATACTTCCACTCTGGATTTGACAAAACAGGAGTAGCCAATCTTTACCAGAAGGGCCTTTGAAATATGCATTTTTCCTCTACTGAGGTCTGTTATAAAGCTGTCTAGGAAAGTGAGCCATTGTTGGACACATCACTATAATATTTTTATAGTTTCACTTGTAGATACATTCCCATCCAGTTTAGTTTTCCAGTCTGCTGAAGCTTAGCCAAGTGGAATTGCTTCTGCCCTCCCAGCACACACACTGCAGAACAACTAGAACTTCTTCCAGTTCTTTGCATGAAAGTTACTTTTGTGTATTTCTTCTGGAAGTGACTAGGAAATACGTACTGAGAAAAAACAATTGCTAGATGAGTTTAGTCCTTCTGCTGTTTCATGGCACAATAAACTGTTAACACATGAATGTTTCTTACCAAGCAGCATCCTGTTCAGTTCTTCAGCATGCGCAGTGGGTGCTAGATTTCACAGCTAGTTCTAATGATGGCCTGGTGGAGGCCAGGGAGTCTTAGTTCATGCTGACAGGTAAGGGACTGTGAAGGAATCCTCAGCTTTCTTCCTTTGGTGATTAACTTCCACAGGGTTATTGAATGGCCAAGTTTGTGAGAATATCATCTGGTATTCACTGCACAAGTTCCAGAGCATAAATCCTCTGATGCAGGTGATGCCCCTCTTGTCTTTAAATGGCATCTACTTAGCATGAACTGTATTAGCAGAGAAGAACAGAGAGTTGTGCCCTGATTTATCTATCAGTGACAGGACTTCAAGGAAGCTGAACACAACAGGAAGGGTTCATAATCTTAGGATTTTTTTGTTCTGACATCATAAATTAGCCTGTCAGTGTTACTAGTCCAAGAAGCCAGAAACTTAGAAAAGGTGGAATTGTACCAACTGTGCTGTAAATGAGACTATGCTGCTAATGAGAGTGCGATACATGAGAGAATAAGTAGAAGAAGAATTCACAACAGCAAGAGAGAGTAGGTCATGCCTGTTGTGTGGATAATGAGCTGGTTAGAGTGGAGTCCAATTTTGTTTATGTGCGATGTATATATATAAACTTTGATTTTCTGTGATTTTGGATTCCTGACTAGTGGAAAGAAATTTTATCCCTGGGACCGTCAAATGCCAGCCAAAAATAACTGAGAATAGTACTTCTAAATAGAATAATTTTATATCACAGGATACTCCAGTTGCTACACAGACACGGTAGCAGTGTTCCATATTGATTAGATTCTTTTTAGTCACATCTGCGTATTTTCTTTTTAGAATTCAGAGCAAGGGAGAAGAATAAATATAGATGCTTATTTATTTCTGGTGGACTTTTTTTTTGTTTTTAGTAGAGAAAATACAATAATTAATAGGATCAGAGGAAAAAACTGGAACTGACATTTCATTTCTTTTGCGGTTATGTCTGTGAAAGATAACTAGGCATTTCAATTTTAGATATACTCTTATAATAAATGTACTGAAGATACTGCTGACTGAACAGAGCGTGCTGCTATCAGACTTCTTTGAGTCTTCTTACACAGTGTTGGTTTGATATGTTTTTTCCTAGGAAAAAGAGAAGAAGTATATGCTTCCTCTGGACAACTTGAAAGTGCGTGATGTTGAAAAGAGCTTCATGTCTAGCAAACATATCTTTGCATTGTTTAACACGGAGCAGAGGTAAGAGAATGTGCTTTTCTGCAGATCGTTGTAGCAGGGTGTATCTGACTGAGCATTTTAAGAACTGGGAGTGCAGTTCTAGTATTTCCACAGCGTTGAGTGAACAAAATGTTGATACTCTTGATTTATCTGCTTTTTTGCTGTTGCATAATCGTGGGTTGAAAGGTTAGTGTCCTCCTGGCCACTCATGGGGTGAAATGCTCCATGATTCGTCATTTAGTTTTTCTGTATGGCTGAATAATCATCTCCTGATCCTATTTTTGTTTTGTTTGGCAATCTCCTAGGCTTACCAAAACAGTCATGACTTCTGTACCTTGTGACCAGATTCAACTGGTGTAAATCACCAAAGCGTCATTGCTTTCCACTTTCTCCAGTGGAAAAACTTGCTTGTCTGTAATCTTGAGAGTCGTTTTATTGTTTGTTTGGGTTTAAATACAGCTGAATGGAGAACAAATGAAATTCCTCTGCATTTTCAATTCACTAGAATCTTTGCTTTGTACTGTTCTGCCTCAGACCTTTCTTTCAGACTCTGTCCTCTGTTTCAAGGGATTTGTCACTCTGAGGAAGCCCACAGAGGGGGCAGAGCCAATTCAGATAATTGTGCACACCTAAGTCAAGAAACTATGAGAACACTTAAAGGAATACAAATGACCTGTATTTTCATTAATTTATTGATTGATTTATTACTGCATTTGCAGTTAGATCAGTGGAATTGCATTGCAGCAGATGAAATGCAAATTCTGTAATTTCTTCTTCAGGAAAATAAGTAAAATGTATTTTAGTGGCAGCATTCATCAATGCCATTGTTTTCTTCTTCTTTTCTTCTGAGTTCCTTAACATCCACTCCCCCTCCAGTCACTAAAGCTAGGCAATATGTTCAGATGTTCAAGATGATGAGGGCTGGATGTGGCTCCCTGCAGAGCCAGCTGTTGTTGCTCCTGAACTGGCCAGAAATAGTTCTTTCAGAAGCAAGAAGTGCCCCTCCCTCCTGCAAAGCAAAAGCAAAGCACAGGATTTCTGGGCTGTCAAGTTTCTGCTGGCTCCAGAAACATGAGGACGCAATGTGAGTCTCACTCTGAACTGCCCCAAGGAGGCTTTGCCTACATTTGCTGACATCTCAGCTAACCCACATGTGGACATTGTCTGCCAAGAGATGTCCTTTGAAAGTATGTTTCTGAAATCTTATTCCCAGCAAGCATTTCTGGAGCACAGAAAAAAATTTTGAAAAACTTTGCATCTTTTCTCTTCAGATGCTGGAAATTAATGTAATTATGATTATTCTGCTATGGATGTGTTTTGTCCATTGTCCTGTCATTGCACATCCTTTAGTCAAGAAGGACAGCTGTCATGGTGACTTGATGTCAGCCTTCCATGAGAAATGCATTAAGTTTAGCCTCATTGTTTCTCCTTTGTTTGACTAACATTTGAATGCTTTCGTTGTCATAAGTATCAATCTCTAAACTGCCATGAAAATCCAAGATAAGCATGCATTTCCTTTGGCAATTTTGGAATTTATTTGGGCATTATATAGTTGCGCATTCGCATTTTCACTCAATCTTCATGCACACCAGACAGCAAAGGTTTCAGAGTCAGATGTTTAAAATGTTTGCCGTGTCTGTAATAACCGTGCCCATTTGGGCTGTGCATAGAACCTCCAGCATCTGCAGGCTGCTTTGAAAACACCATTGTGTCTAGATGGGCATGTTGAGACGTGACAGCACAGTGATAAGATGACAAAATTACTGCTTTGGGAGAGGCTGTTTACAAGGACAGTCCTCCAGCTTAAAAGGAGGCAGAACTTGTTCTTGAAGAAACATTTATTGAATTCTAATTACAACAGCAGCTCTTCTGTTATTGTGAAGCAACTGATTTTTTTTATATTTCCAAAAATTTGCCTTCTGGCACAAATCAATCAGAACAAGTTTAGTATCAGTTTGCTTTTCAGTGTCTCCTAAATTCATAGATTGCTTCAGCAGAAGCAGGGGTACTGCAAGTTGAGCAAAGCGATCCAGCCCTCAGCTGGGGACCGTGTTCCCTTTCCCAGTTTCCTAGGGAAACTGAAACAAGAAAATGGTAAAAATCTGTTGAAATAAGGAGTCTCATTGTTACTTTATTTTATGCTAATATGTTGATCTGGTTTCTGTGTGTAGAGGGGACCAAATATTGTTTGCTTTTTCAAAATTCATGAAATGATTAACTTAGTTTCTACTTTCTTTGTAAAACCTTGTAATTAGGAAAGAAATCGGCTTGCTTTTTCTGAGTTTGTCCACTGAGGGTTCTGGTTATGGAAACATTTTACTATTTAAGATGTGGATCATTAAAGAACAAAAGCAAAATCATCTGCTCCAGCGTGACTGACGATAGCATGGAGATTATGGAAAAAGGAGATAGGCAGAATAATCTGTAGGGTGTTTTTTTCCCCTTGATTTTGTGAGTTTTCTGTATGTTCTATTAAAATATTTTAATTTTCAAGGAATATCTCTTTAGGAGAAAACTTTTAATCAGCTTGTTCTCATTTTCATTCCCAGCCCCTCACTGCATAGGTATTTTGCTACAACCATATGTTTCTGATACTGTACATTTCAATAGTTTCCTGGATTATGCACTGCATTTTTTCCATTTATGAAAACCTTTCCAGTTCTGAAATGCAGTTACCAGGAAAATCCTCGTTTCACTGCATAGAAGGAAAAACCATCTTGAGTTAGGAGTTTAGGGGATAGAGGCAGAAGGAAACTTAACAGTATTTGTCATTTTGATTTACTGCAGAAGTCAACAGTTCTCTGACAGGAGTCAAATGTGACTTGGTAATGTATAGTAAATGGAGACTGTGACGATTGATTTCACAGTGAAGATAAATTCTCATGAAATGAACATAATTGTGCAGCTATGAAAAGCCTGCATTGTGAGATAATTAAATTCTTTTCTCGTTATTTTCTAATTAAAAGTTAAAATATATGTATAAAGTAAAAAAAAAAGAAAAGAAAAGAAAAGAAAAGAAAAGAAAACCTGTGGTGTGAAATAGATAGTGTTGTTTAAGTAACAGAGTTGGGGGGGGTGTTAGGGTTTTGCTTTTCAGCAAACTTAATGATTTATTTTTTTATAATGATTATGATTTAATAAAAACTTAATGATTTATTTTTTATATGAGTTTTTGAGTGGGCCCATGTACTTTTTGTTTTATAAAGGTCATGGAAGACCTTTGTGGATGGACTTCTCTAGTTTACTTACCTTAGCAGCACTAGATACTAAAGCCAAGTACATCGGAGCAAGCGTCCTTTGACTCCTAGATCATTTTAGGCAGTGTCTATCCATGCAAGTCTGCATCTAAGCAACTGAAGTGGGGCTGCAGGATCGAGCAGTATCTGTCTAAGCCTCTCAAGAAAGTGCGTGCTATTTTATACTGATCACCCTTTTCTCCTTTCTTTCTATTTCCACAGTAAGCTGCTAGCAAGTCTTTTAGAAAAGAGATCAAGTGCATTCAAAGTATTTGAAAAGAACCATACTGTATAAAAATACTAATGAATGCAGTATTGCTGTCAAACTTAATGTGAAATTGGGCACTTTTGCTCGCTCTTACGAGAAGTTGAGTGATAGTAAGTGTAATTGTGCTCTGAAAACAATTATTAAAAAATTTTGTGAAGGACTTGAGCTCTGGCTATTCCTCAGTATACAGTGAGGTATGCCATGGTGCTGCTCTTGAGTTCTACCCAGTATTCCCAGAGGGGCAGAGCTGAAGATTTGGAGCCAGTTTTTGATGCTCTTATAAACACAAGGCAATGTAAGGCTATTCCCTCTTAGTATGAAGAGATGAAGCGCTGGCAAAGTTGCTGTGTAGATGTAACTGCTGATTGACTTTATGAAGCAGAACTAAGAATGGAGAAGATTTTGTCACTGCATGTAGATTCACCTTTGCTGTCGAAACCGATGGCTGTGTAAGACTCTTGTGCAAAGTTCAAGGACAAACAAATTCTTCCTAACCCAGGATATTTACTTTTCTTTTAGGATTTCAGTCCAAATCCTTTGCCTATTCCTCATGTATTTCCCATAAAAATTTACCGATTTGCATTTTTAAGTACTAGGGTTTGGAACAAGAACTGTGGTTTTAAATGTGCCTCCCTTTAGGATCTGTGCAGTGGTCACTTATCGGTAGCCTGTTTTATGCAGGAAGCTTTTTTGCTCTTCAGAGCCAGTCCTTTTCTTGGGGCCAAAGAAGTAGAACCAGATCTTTCCTTCCAGTCAGGATCCTGATGAAAAATATAACCGTGTTACTTTCCTCCCTCTATGGTTCTGTATACCAGGAGGATGTGAGAAATGAATTCAAAGCATTAAACCATTCTTCTGTTTATCTTCAGAAGAATAGGTTCTTGAGACTTAAATGTTCCTCAGTAGCTGTGAAGCAGTGTGACAGAGCTAACATCTCTGCATGAGAGCTGTCTGTCTGGGGCAGTTTTATTGGAGAAACAAATCCTTAATCTGAGAAACAGATGAACGCAAAGGGGAGAGTCATCAAAAGAAAATGCTGAGGGGGCACAGCAGGACTGGAAATAGAGCTATTGTCTCCTGAGCACACTCTTACTGTCAGGAATTGTACTGCCCAAGAAACGACGTTGCCTTGTAGGACCCAGGGAAGAATGCTATGTCTACTAAGTGAAAGGTGCACCAGTATTTCTTTTGGGTGCCTGTTGTTGGCTAAGTTTTGCTCTAGAAGGGGATGGAGCATAATTCTTCTTTGGAACTCCGGATGCATTAGAACCTTAAGTACTGAATTTGTTCTTATGAACAACAACTGGTTAACTGCAATCCATATATAGGGGAAATTGGGAAAGAGCCAAAATAAAGGCATCTAGTGAAAGGAGACCGGGTCAGAGGAGCTGTTGGATGGAAGCCAGGCTGAAGGAGAAAGCCTAAGATGAGATGTATGTTAGTTACTGTTTTTGAATTGCTAAGAAAACTAAGCTCCAGGAAGAGCTGGACTGTAAGCTATTCACAGCCCTCTCTGTTAGAAAAGGAAGAAATAAAATCTATTTAATTAAAAAATCTAAATGTAAAGCAGAAAAAAAAAAGCTGCTGGGATTTGTAAACAAACTGTAAGCTGCTGGTGAGCACAATATCTAAGAATGGGAAAAATATACAAACACATAACTAGCCTTTGTCCCCCAACTACACTCCATTTTTAAAAAGTGTATTTTTTTTCTGGAATATTTCATTTCTGTCATTACTGACAAGAATTCTTTGCACAATATTTAAATTGGATGGGTGATAGGTGGTCTAAAACTGCCATTAAAGGGCAAAAAGGGGCTCTCAGGGAAAGAAACTCAGATGGTGAACCCATATCTTATATGTGAGTTACAGTCTACTTCAAGAAAATTCCCTGGGACGTTGTGTAGGATCTTCTACCAGAGAGACAGGTGTTGTAAGCACAGGCCAAGTCATGGATGGCAAACTTGACTCAGCTTGCAGGACAAGTTCTCCTTCCTTGCTCAGTGTGAGCCAGAAAGTGCATCACTGCCTCACCTGTAGAAGCAGAGGTGCATGGTGAGGCCCTGACAGCTGGGAGCTGCTTTTGCATCTGTGTGGCCCTCAAGGCAGGTTCCAAATCATCCCCTACCACAGAAATGATCAACCCTTCTTCTCCATGCGTTTACAGAATATTTTTGTGCCATTTACTGTTACTACCACAGATTTTGCCCTTCATGATGCTACCTCTGTCTACGTTTTTCTTCTGGATTTCATGTTGAACTTGAGACACTCAGTTATTCAGGATTGGCTATATACTAATCAGCATCTCCAGTTCATTTTCACCTTAAATTTGTTTGTGTCTGTATTTGTGTGTGTGAACTTGAAGACATCCCAATACTTCTGGGAGATCATTTATATGAGTTAATGGCAAGATCCTTAAATGCTGTTATTTCTTGACATTGTCTCAGAGATTGTCTTTTTGGCTTTTCTGGATATTAAGAAAAACATCTTCAGAGACATGTGTAATTAATTTTAATTAACATTCACATTGTACTGATCTGAAATGGCATGCCTTGATACAAAATGTTAGTCATTGCAGTTAACTCGTAGCAGATGGTCAGTTTCATTTCTTTAAAATATATGATTTACGGAGCCTTTAGTAGAGCTTTCTTGTAAGAAAAATAGGGCATGCAGTCAAACCAGACGCTGTGGAACTGCAGGTGTTTAAAATGGCAAACTAAGAGTAGGTCAGACAAGTGGAATATATCCAGTGGAGCTGCAGGTTGAATAAGCAGATGATATCTGTGGAGTTTTATTCAAGGTTATCTTGATTGTGCATGTATGTTTGGAATATTTGGATTCTGTTATTTTCTCCTTATTTTAAGTGACTAAATATGAAGCTCATTTTCAATCAAAGTATCCAGAAATTTATTCTTTTGAGTTTATTGTGGAATAAAATAGGGCCAATTTGCATTTGCTTCCAGATTTTGTGTTCATTTCAAATTCTGCTTGCATCCTCCTAAAAAGATGAGAAGCGTACCAAAACAGTCATTCAGGCGATCAGTATAACTGTTTGAAATCCCTGTAAAGGAAAGCAGTCCTTTATCTGTCAGTCTCCGAGTAGTTTCACTTGCTTCAGTGTCACTGTTTAAGTTCTATGTGCTTTGTGTCCATTGCAGGATTAGAGTTAAATTGTCCTACAGGCACAATCCTAAAATTTCAGTAATATTCTTGCTCTCTAATTTCTATTCTATCTCCTCTGATATATTGGGAAGTCTAGGGGCAGGAATAAATGCTTTTGCATTTAATCTTGCTTTGTGTTTTCTCTTTCTTTCTCTCTCTCAAAAAAGAAAAAAAAAAACCAACATCTGCACATACTGTGCAGCTTTGTCTACTGAAATGTTCCAGATCCAACTTACTCTAAAAGCTGTCTGTGCATACAGTTAATATGTGGATATGCATTTATTTATATGCATGCATATCAACAGGATTTGCAATGTATATAGACTGGTTACCTTTAACATCTTTCCAAGCTTGTTGGAGGTAAATATTTAACCTTATCTTGGTGTTACAGAGTTGTGAGAACTGCTATATATCTTGAGTTATAGCACCGGTTCGGATAGCAAGCAGTTTCAGTGTGCAGCTGCTATGGAGGGAACCCTGTTGGTATTGCCTCCACTATAGTAGGCATCCGGAAAGTTCTTTGTGATTTTCAGTCCTCTGTTATTCCACTGTTGGTCCGGGATCTGATAACTGTGCTGTTGCATAGGCAATGGAACCCTCCCTGCGCAATGCTGACAAGCCAAGGTTGGAACTAGTGGAATGGGAATCTCAGTAACTCACAACTGAGCTCACTCTTCAGTCTTACTGCCACCACTCTGTTTCCTATTGAATGCTTTCAAATCCCTTAATCCATTACTGCATTTTCTTGCTAGGATTCTTCTGTGGTGGGAGGGGTTAAAGAAATACCTATGTTGAGAGGCCTTGCAGGGAGACCTTGACAAACTAGAGAGCCAGGCAATCAACAAAAACATAATAACAAGAGCGAGTGCTGAATTCTGACCCAGGGACAGGACAACCCTGGGTATATGTACAGACTGGGGGCTGAGAGGCTGGGGAGCAGCCCCACAGAAAGGGGACTGGGGTTCTGGCTGCCGATGAGTTGGATCTGAGCCAGCAGCGTACCCCGGCAGCCAGAAGGGCCAGGGAGCAAAGGGATTGTGCTGCTCTGCACTGCGCTGTGCGGCCTCACCTCGAGCACTGTTTGGGTTGGGCGCCTTAAGTCCTGTTGGCTGTTCATCACCATAAGCAGTTCTGCTTTGATTTTTCTGGAATGCACATCTTGAGGTATATGTATTTAGAGTGTGACAAAACCTGCGGATAATAAATTGTAATCTTTTACATTTTTCACTCTTGGGAAGGGAAATGTTTTCATTTCTAGTACTGCAGCTAGAGATCTATTTTCAAGTACTACACAGGATATTTAGTTATAAACTCTGCAGAAGGAAGCAGTATAGTTAGATGTGGTACGTGCATGTAGCTTTGCACACAGCTCCCTTGTTTGCGTGCTCAAATTTTGAAAATGTTAAATATCCAAGGGAAATGTGGCATGCAAATTTTACTGCTAGGCATATTCCCATTTATTGTATCTGCTTGTTTCTACAGTGCCTTAAAGTTGCTTGAATATCAACAAGACTTGCATTTTTGAGAGCTCATTTTTGCTTCTTGGTATCCTGTATTATATCACTCTTTAAAGTATTTAGCCGCTATAGAGATGACAATGAGAACATGATCTCATTGTATCCCATATGGAATAAGTAGGTAAGGATTGAGTAGTAACTGTTTCTGTGCCGATATCTTCAGCAATTTTTAAAAGTGGAAGAAAGAACAAAACAGAAAATTTGAATTGTTTTCAAGAATGTTTTTACAGCTTTCCATGAGATGCCAGTGGATTCCTAATGAGTAAAACATGTTAACGGTATGGGTTTTTTGGTAAGATTCTGCTAGCAAGAGGACAAACTATCTTCAGGAGTTTTTTTGGCTTTTTTTTTTTTTCCTTTGAAATGCTCCTGTCCCTGTCAGCCTTTCTGGAAGAAAGAAAGACAAAGGAAGTCTAATAGCAAGAAGGCTGTTTTGGGAGGCATGTGTCCGTTTACCTGGCTAAGGCGAGCTTTGTGTGCGTTCTGCCTCCGTGTGCGTGCCCTTTAGCTCCTCATTTACGCTGTGAAGCAGAAACCTGTGTTTCTACGTAGTGGTCATGGAGCGCTCAGACACTACAGTGAGAGGCCTTGGAGGGCCAGAGACGTCCAGCAGCTTGCTCATCAGGTACCCCTACACCTAGGAAGGCTCTTTGTATGCTGACAGGAGTGCAGGACTGCCAACTCTCCTCTGTTCACAGCAGTCAGCTAAAATCCCTTCTCACACAGCTGTGCTTGCTGTAGCAAGTCACAAAATGTCAAGAAGTTTAATATATGTCATGACAATCCTAAAAAAAAAAATGTTTTCACAAGCTGGTGTCATGTTGTTTTGCTCTTGCAGATAAGTATTTTTGGAACTTCCCTATCACTATATTTTACAGTTTTTATTTGCTCTATTGTTATTTTTAGTCATCTTTTCTGAGGCTACCCTTTTACCATTTCAGCTTCCCTTTCCTTCAGAGTTATGGCTGCTTAGTTATTTCAGACAACAAACTTATCTCAGTAAAAGTTTCTCCTAACAATAAATTAAGAATTAATAATTTTTTTCTAGTGATTTCATATTGATCCTTTTTTTTGTTTTCATTTGGTCTTTTGTTTTATTCAGTAAACGTTGACTCAGAGTTCCACAGATCAATTAAAATTCAAGTGTTTTATCATCACTTCAAGGTAATAGCATCTGAAGAGGTTGTCCAGGCCATCCTTTGCGTTGAGGCAGAATAAGTGCTTTTGGATCCAAAGAAGTAAATGGTTTCGTTTTAAATTTCTAATCAGAAAAAGATCCATAGAGCTTTCGATCATTCCTTCTGCCAGTGGCTGTGCCTAAGCTGTGGGATGTGACATGTTAGTGTCTCTCTGCCCCTTTGTGCTCTGTCTGGTTGCCCTAGGAGGGAAACGCAGGCGTGCTGCCTTGTCTGGCACTGAGAGGTGCCTGAGGCCGACTCTGGTGTCAGTGTGCAGGGAGTGCTACAAGGCTGGGGCTGAGCACACCTGTTCAACCACTGCGCTAGTGAGAAGCATATCACTGGTGTCAGGAAATCTCAGTGTGTTCATTTTTCTTTGAAATTTTGAACACAGTCTATAAGCTTGCAAGTAACACCTGATTTCCTTGCGTTCAGAGGTAGATAAGCTCTGGTTGCCATACCATGGTTTCATGGCTAATAATTTTGTCTGTTGGTGGTCTCTTCATGCTTGAACGTGAGCAGTTGCCATTCAGTAGCATTTTTTCTACCCTTTCTATTTCCTGAGATTCCCCCAGGAAAGCTGGGCTAGAAGCTACCTGGTGCTGTTGTTGGTAAAGGAGCAGCATAATCCTGCTTAGTTAGAAGTACATCATCAGGTGTATTCAAGAAGCATGAAGGTGAATTCTCACCAGCCCCTGCATGCTACAGAAATCTGTCTAGGCAGTGATGATAACAGTAATCTCCAAGTTCTATAGGGTGTTCAGTCTTTTTCTTTCCCCCTCAAAATATGTGGCAGGAATGATGTCTTTAGTTGCATAATGGAACTCTAAGAACCCCTTGTCATTGCTGTCTTTGAAGGTTGAATAATGTCTCCAAGTCCTTCTTGCTGCCCTTGCTCCCCCCTCTCCATAGCTTGCTAAGGAAAGAAAACAGTCTGGTTGCAATGGAAGATCGATTCCTGTGCAGCTTTTAAGATCTGGCAAAATGTGGTTTTGTAACCTTTGTCAGCAAAGCTTGTGGCCTTTCCTAAAAAGACTGTTGGCTGACAAATTTATAGCAATCTGGTCTGTATATAGACTATGAATTCGGAAACTAATGGCTAAACCATAAGGGGAAAATCTGTTCTATTTATTGGAGAATTTACAAGTACCACCTTCCTACGTATTGTGTATTTTTCCCTCTTTCTCTTTTCTTCCATTATGTGATTCCCTATTCATAATGCTTGTATTTATCTAGTTACATTAATTACCTGCAGTAGGTGTTATTTAAATGCATCTCGGTTTTCTTACGACTATGGCAGACATTAGAGGAAATCTTAAGAAACTCTAATTACTGTCGTATTCTTTCCCATTTTACTGATGGTATCTGAAAGCTGAAAGGATCTATCAGAAGGGCCTAACATGGGAAAGAGTTGCATCCTTGGTTATTCTCATATTTATTGGTTACAGCAATCAGTTTCAAAATACACAGTATTGTTGGAATATCTGATGTGTTTGTCCTCTGTATCACACCAGTTTTACTTTTCCTAAATGTGCCCCATTTTGAAAAAAGCTGGAAAATTGATTTGAAGCAGTTTCACGGTGCCTTCAGATAATTGTTGTTTCCAGAGCTGTGTTGTAGCATTGTAAGATATTTTTAAGTACTCCATGTAATTATTAAACAAGCACCTGTCTCATAAACGCTGTTGTCCAAAACAATTAGCAAGTTATTTCTGACCCCAAAGGATTTTTTATTTAAAATGCTGTGTGCATGATACAAAGTAGTAAAATTCCAGTTTTACAATGTGGTGCTCTTTGTTCTAGGAATGTTTACAAGGATTACCGTTTCCTTGAACTAGCCTGTGACTCCCAAGAGGAGGTGGATAGCTGGAAGGCATCTCTGCTACGAGCCGGTGTCTATCCTGATAAATCCTCAGTAAGTTAAACAGCTTGCTGGTTTTCCAGTAGCTGGTCTGTTGCAGTCAGAAAAACAATTGTATCATCTGGGAGAACGCAATGTCTGCAGATATCTCAAGAAATTGCAGCCTTTTCATTGGCCTCTGATGTGGTAATTGTTTAATATTCTTAATGAAATACTTTATGGTTAATTTGTGTGTCAAACCTCAATCAAAAAAAAAAAAAAAAGGTCCAAAATGTTATTCATTGGAACAATTTAGTAAAAGCATTCAGCAAAGTGAGATTTTCTGAGCTTCATTGCTTCTGTGAATATCTTCTAAAGAAAAGAAGCTTATTCCTGCAAGCTCTGTATTACAGAGCTGACAGAAGCATTCCAGGCAATCACGTATATTTATTTTATTGAATCACTGCATGTTTTTCTGTATGAAACACATGCTAAACCTTTCCAAAGACGGTTTTACTCTGCTAATCATGTGAAGCAAATTGAACAGGAAACAGTATTTAAAAAAAAAAAAAAAAGTCTCTAAATTAAACAGAAAAGATTTAAAAAAAAAAAGGAAAATGTTGGGAAATGGAATATACCCAACTACCATTTCGTACTTTTTGGACTTTGTCACTTTGTGTTTTCTCATTTGCATAAGCCTGGGACGAGGGAGTTGGCAAAGTTCTTGAAGCCCAGCTCCTTCAAGTGCCTGCAGAGCTGAGGCCATAGCAATATGGACTGCAGCATCAGAACAAAACCTTGGTACTGAGCAGTGAGGCTGCTTAAAGACCATTCAGATTATGGCTACTCCCTTTTGTAGTTAAGGTTTCAATTTTGAAAGGCCTTTATTACCCATGACAGACCTACAGTAACCACAACATTTTCTCTAAAGGGCCAGAACTCCCATGGGATTCGATCAGTCGCGGGGTTTTCTTCTTTTTTGTTTCGTCTTGTGCTCTCTGCTTGAGTAGTTTGAGCTGAAAAGTTCTTCAGTATTTTTCTCTCTTGCTGTTTGCAGCAGCAACTTTAATACTGAATGAATGTTTGAGGAGTCATATCCAGAGAGCAGGCTGACGTTGGCAAAAAATACCTGTCAGCTGAGGCCTTGAAAGTTTCTCTAATGCACGGCTCACCTTTCTTCAGTAATTTGCCAGATGGATACCTTCAGAGGAGGATCTGTTCTGGAAATGATGCTTTGATTTTGGTGGAATTTGTTCCTGTTCATGCTTGTTTTCCATGACAAGGCCGGGTCCCTTGAGCCCAGGGTCTTGTGGTGTCTTCCATTTTCATCATCTTCCTCATACTTCCTGTATTTTTGTGATACCTCCACAGCTTCCAGTATAATGCTCTCTGCGACTCTTCCTGCTGCTATTTATGCACGCAGGCAACGCTCATCTTACTCCTTATATACGGAGTAACAAAGCTACTAACAAGAGCTAAATCAGAATATTTGAATGATGGGGTTCTCCAGTAATTGTAGAAGTGAACAGTGATAATGATAATGGTGTGGTTTTTTGTTTTTTTTTTTTTAACAGATCAGACACAAACTCAGCAGTAGACCTACCAAATATCTGACACTCTTCTTTTAATATTTCCAATGACTTTTCAGTAGGGTGCCTGTCCCCATAGATTAGTTCTTATCTAAGACCGCCAGAAGTCATTTCACAAGGATTAGTTACTGGAGGTTATCTAATACATTACTACATGCAAAGTACTGCATTGTTTTGAATTCTTGCTCAGATTATGGTGCCAAAACAGCCGATTGAATCTAGCATTCTTTGTCATATTTGTCATATTCATATATCTGATGCTTTATTGATAAAGAGGGCACACTAGCTGGATTTCTAAACTTATGTTCTGTCATTTTGTTTTTTCCATCTCCCTGAAATATTTTGTATTCAAAATAGATTTTCTAAAGAACTCACATTTTTTTTCAAGTTTGTCTGTCAAAGGAATCTTAGAAACAAGATGAAAGTCTTTAAAAGACAAAGTTAGGAGTCAGTCAAAACTAAGATGTTCTCTGGGCTGGAATTACCTTTACATCGCAAGAAGAGTGAATATTATTGTTCCAAACCCTATAGTTTGAAATTCATCCCGTAGCAAACTGTGCAGGAAGGATCCTTCATGCTACTCTAATCTTACAAAGTATTTTGTTCCTACATGACTGTAGGTCCAAATGTGTACTGAAAGTCTGCTGTTAAACTTTTGAATGTTGTAAAGCAAAATCTTCAACACCCAGGGTATGCTGGGAACTTCAACAGAACTTTCATTAAAATCATATGCACGCTCCTCAGTTCTGCACCTTTGCCTGGCAATATAAAATAGTTTTAGAGACGCCCAGCAGTCTTTTACTCTTCTTCAAAGATTTAGAGACCCCATTTTTATGCAAGAAACGCTGTTAGGAAATGGCAGCAAGTTGTGTTTGCTTCAGTCCTTCCTCGCGGCTTTGCAGTCCCGGAGTTAAAAATGCAAAGAGGTACCCCAACCCGTTCACAGGATGACCTTCTCATTCTTTTTCATGTGCAAGTTGCAGCTGGTAACTTTGAATATCCAAGACTTTGGCACCAGAAGTAGAAAAATTGCTGCTTAGAAATGAAAAATAGATTAATAGTGCTGTAAACCTGGAGTGCTGCGGTGGTGAGGCTGGCCTGCTTTCTGTAACTGCCAGAGCAGTGTGCACAGCCTGGAATCTGAAGTTAAGCTGTGTGCTTTCATTAACAGCTCTGCTGCTCGTGTACGGGAACGCTGATATAAAGCCCAACACACTGACCTCTGGTTGGGTTCCTTCTGCAATGGAAGGAAAAGTAGGAATTTGTCACTGAATTATAGAGATTTGTTTCAAGTTCTCGCCAGGAGCAAATTTCTCAACTAAGAATATTTGTTTTTCTGTTGTTTTTCTAGTAGCGCTATTTAAAATTGAATGATGTCAGTGGTAATGGGGCCTGGTACTTAGCACCACTGATACGAGGTCTCTAGTACTAGTTTTAGTTACCGCAAGCAAAGTCTAAGGTTGTTGACTTTTTATTCTTGTGCCTAAGCAAAACTCATTAAAATATTAAACTAACTAACACCCCGTTCCTCCGTTTTCTTGCTTCCTTTTGCCTGTGTTCCCCATTCCTCTGTGTGTGCAGATGTACGTTCACACTCACGAATTCCTTCACTTGTAAGCTATCTTTAATCACCCTTCAAAGTTTTTCTGTGAGCCCCTGAATTCTTTTGCACTTTTCCAGGTCACCTCCTTCCCCGGAGATTTGCATTTGTCAGGACGTGAGCTTTGACAGCCACCCGGATAGCAATGAATCAGTGTTTTTAGTTTTCCAACCCATATGCAAGGCAGCTTGCTTGATATAAATCACACTGTGGCCAATTCACTTTGAAACAGGATATCCATTTACCAGCTGACTTTACTGCTGGGTTTCTGTAGTGAGGCATCCAAACCTCCTTTTCTAAAAAATGGCTACAACTTTGTGACTAACCTTTCCAGGCTGCGTTTCTCAACTTTAGGCTGGTGTTTATTTTGGCTGACTTCCCACTCTATGATATACACTGTTCATGCCAGCTCATGGCAAAACCCACAATTAAAAGAACAAAAAAGAAAGCACAGATGTTCGTCTTAAGTTGTTCAGCGCACTTTACCTGGCTGGCACCATCCATTCCCTTTCCCCTCTCCCATAATGCCATCTCCTCCTTACTTTCATTACTAACCTAAACGTACAGTATTTGCTTTTTAAAAGCATTGGATCATGAAACTTTCCATTCATTGGCATGTTGCAGGGAGTGGCTGTCATGAAAGGGTAAGCAGACATATTTAGTGGTTGCTTTGCGTACTGGAAGCTCAGTCTTACCAATGCACAAAAATCCCTCTGGCTTTGGTCCCATCCCTAGATTGTTATGAGCCTCGTTTCACTCGCCCTTGTTTTAGTGTCCACCGACTTCCCCAGAGCTGCTCCTAATTTACATTGGAGGAAGCAAAAGTAGAATCCGAAAGTTTGTGTAGAGAGGAAATTTTGAAAAGCAGTGTGAATTTACAACTTTGCTGACCGTTTCAAATCCTTCGTGAATGTCTTGTGCTCCTCTGGAAGCTGCCTAACTGAAGGATTCAGTGAATGTACTTTGAGTCCGTTCATTTGGTTTGAGCTACTTCCAGAACTGCACAAGCTAGACTGAATGTATGTAAAATATATGTATCTAATATTTCTTTTTTCCTCTTTCCTCCCTGCTGCATCCTGCAAAGGGGAACAACAGAGTAAGTTCTTTGTCCTTTTACCAAGTCCTTTTGTATCCTGTCTCAAGGGTTTTGTCATAAAAGTCACTTCATCTTTTGTTTCACACAATTGTTGCCTGCATGCTCCTAAGAGGAAACTCCTAGTTTCTTTACAATAAGAAATGTAGGTGCAAAAGTGTCTTCTATGAAACTATTAACAGATCTTTTTTAGTAAATTTTGCGGAAGGCAATATGTTAAGTGATGCTGAGTGTTGTTTCTTAAGGCAGTTCAGTGAGAATGATACTATAAAACAGTACTGGGACCAAGGATTATGAAGGTATAGTAATAAAGACCTTCTGAGGAAAGGTTGCTACAGTCTGATGAAACTCATTACAGCTGGATTTTTTGACCATACATCAAAGCTTGTATTAATGGGCAGTTATAAAAACCCGGCACTAAAGTCTTAAATAACAGATTTGCTGGCGTTGTTGGCTAAGCTGAACTAGATCAGTGTACTGGCTTTGAAGGTGCCTTAAAATGGATGGAGGAGGGTGGGGTCAACATTTGACTTGGCTTCTAGACCCTTGATGTGTTCCAGCTGGACAGCAGCAGAAGGGTGTGGGGTGTGGAGAGGGAGAACTGAAGTATGCGTGGTAGGTTTTTTGAAACTGAGTAGCACATAAAAAGATAGTTTTGCTGATGTTGATCCGATAAACTAATAATCAAGTAGTTCCCAGGGTTTGTACTTTTTCTGCCATTTTTACTGAGCTTAAGAATGGAAATTTCACATCTCACACTTTGGAACATGATGCAGGGAGTTTGTCATGCTACAGAAAGAATTTACATGGCTTTTGCACTTTTTTCTTTCCTGTTTTGATGTATTAACCCTTAGGAGGATGTATCTGGAGTATCAAAGGATGCTTCGTAGCAAATGTTGAAACTATCCCCAGAAATATTGCTTGTAGCGTCTCATCGTGAGCTTCTGGCATTTCTGGGCTATTTGGGAAAGACCCAGGTGCATTTAAAATGTTCTGAAGATCTGAGAATTTGTCTGCTTTTAATTTTGATATTTTTATCACTTTTGGTCTGCTGCTGTCTCCATAGTAACTGGACTCAGAAGCACCAAAAATGTTGTGTCTTATTGGCCTGCCTGCTGGGTGCTGAAGGGTTAAGAATTGATGGCATAGAAAGAGGGACTTTATGCAGGAGGTGGTGTGAAATGTAAATGTTAACTGTGTACACTGAAATATCAAGGTAATGTTTATAATGTTGCTTTACGATATGCTGACTTAAGGCTTTGCTGCTACGCTGGATACTGAGCTGATCTCCTGATGAGAGGAGTTAGACTGTAGATGCTCTGTCAAGTGAGATGGGGCACCAGAGATCTCTTGGGGCTGCCAGAAACAGAGGTCAGGATGCATGTGGACAAGCGCTGTTCTCCAGTGACCTGAGCTATGGGGCACCTCCAGGGAGGGAGGACCTGTAGTAGCGCCTGACGTGGAGTTAAATTGCTAGCAAAAGATGGGATATATTTAAGCAGGTATAGGGGAAACCTGTGAGATTTGTGGCTTGTTGGAGCCATTAGCTCTCCTTCTGCCATGAGCAATAGGCAGTTTTTGCTCTGCATTCTCAGATATTCTCCTGCTGGCTTTGGGATGTCAGCCAGAAGGTAATTCCAAAACAAATCTCCATGACAGCCATCCTCATCTTTCTCTCGGAACCAGATCCTTGTGAGGATCATTATATCCTCATTTGTGTCCCCTCCCCTCTTTCACAGAAGTTGCTCATGCTCAGGGGGCTGGAACTAGATGATCTTAAAGGTCCCTTCCAACCCAAACCATTCAGTGATTCTATGATTTTTGGACATTATGTATCCCAGTTAGGCAGGCAGGACTGACCTGCAGCTGCCTGCAGAGGCTCAAAGCCCACAGCCATCTTAAGAATCCTGTACCTAGTTGTATGGAAAATGAAATGAGTACCTCTGGGAGGTGGTAAGAGACTCTGAGATGGGACTGGGAGAAGAGAGGCGTTGCAGACTGTGGATCATGGTGGTTCTCAAAGCTGCATAATTCTTTCTTACTGTCCTGGTATAGATTTACTTGGGTACCTAGCAAGGCTTTTAAATTCCTATTATTATTGCCTGATAGGGTTTTCATACGGAAAGATTCCATAACCGCCCGCACAACCTGAATGGGTACTGCCCTTAGCTTTGCCTCTTAGATTTGTAAAGTAAAAATAAACATTGGAGTAATGAGGTCCTAAGAAAAAGCAGGGGGAGGGAAAAGAAGAGGGTTTATAGTCATCAGTGGACTACTAATCATTTTTATTTTTACTTTTTATTGTTGCACAATCATTACTGTAAGTGAGATTTCTCACATGGTTAAAAATAAATATATCTTCAAACGCTTTGTTGGATAAGATCTGTAAAAGGGGTCGTTTAGAATGAGGTAATGGAGACCTACCTCATTCAGCAAGCACATGTTGGCAAGCCACGTCTTACTAAAGTTAAAACTGAACTCTGCTATGCAGTCCTGCGCAGAGGCAGGACGAGTGGAGCATTGTGCCAAGCTGCATGGAGAGCTGGGAAGCTGCTTGTAGCTTCAGTCCAGATGCTGAAGCCACTGAGTCAGTGTCTTAATCCATCTTTGTGAATTTGCTTCCTCCCCTGTGCATTTTCATCACCCTCATTCAAAAACAAAAGCGAACAACACCGGCCCTCCAGAGCCTGCTGTTTGAAAATAACAACAACAACAACAAAACCTACAACATTCTCATGAAGGCAATTTTCATTACGTGTCTGACATTGTTAGGTTAGAAGATTAACTAGATGCTTTGTCCTACTGAAATTCTCATCCCAAACCCCATAGGCTGAACTGGCAAAAATAAAGCACCAAAAAAAACAACAACAAAACAAAACAAAAGTGAAGTGGCACTCTTTAATGTAAAGAGCTCACCTTTTTTATTGTCCTTGAACCCTGAATTATCCAGTCACTTCTGCTTAATTTGAACTATCAAACACTTTAAAACTGAGATCAGTCTTGAGCAAATTCAACTGAGGAAAATTAAAAATCTGATTAAACTGCTTTTTGTGGACAAAGCTTTTGTGATTATTTTGCATTACCCTGCTTGTGATACCCTTTACAAAGCATGTAGAACTGATATATCTAAATAATGTATTTGCATCTTGGTTAGTGGAGTTGTCTCAGTGTGGGTAACACTCACCTAATACAAAGTCACTTAGTATAATTTAGTTTGAATTTTCTCCTGAGAAAAACAGAATTTCCTTTGAAAAGACAAGGAAAATAATCTCGCTGCCAGGTCAGTTTGCATGTTATTGCTTAAAATACTTCTTGGTGACATATTAATTGCTTAGTTTCAAATCTCTTTTTTTGGGAGGGGGAGGGGGAAGGGGTGGGAGTAGTTTTACCGAACCCAGATTCCAGATCAGCTACTTCATTAAGAAGACCAGATGTCCTACTCCCTCTTGAGACAGCCCTGGAAAGTGGGAACTTTGAGTGAGTGAAGTCAGGATACTCATCCTACCTAAGTGTATGACAACAACTCTCTCAGTTCATCTATTTCACGCTTGGCTATTGACATTTCTATGCAGATACTATGCCAGAAGCCATGTGCATCTGTGCATAGGGCTGTGATGCTTTCTTTACCAAATCCAGCTGTGATTCTGAAGTGTCTGCACTTACCTGATAGTCACGCTTTGACTTAGGCTGTGTTGATGTTCCCAGCCAGGCTCAAACTGAGAGTCAGTGCCTCTGCTCCAAGACTGCTGTGTGTTCGAGTAAAGGTCCTAAACTAAAAAAGGCTCGCTTGTGTTTGTTGTGTAGCAGTAAGCTGAGCAGCAACTTGTGCTGATGTGTCAGAGGGAAAGCAGTGTAGACAGAAATGAAAATTGTGCATTTTCTGTTTTTTTTTTAACTTTAAAAAAAAATGCAGACAACTATATTCTAGGAAAGGAAGGCACTGAATTCTAGGAAAAGAAGAATCCGCTTTAGTTATGACTAAAATTGGCTTCAGGCCAAGTAGGTTTAAAAATAACTTTCCAATGAAGAAGTGTTATAATATTTTTTAAAGTGGGAAAAATGCCATAATTTTATAGACGCTGTTTCAGTCATTGCTTTGAATGGATGAATTTTACAATGAAGTGACGGTGTAACGGAGCAGAGCAAGAGTGTGTGCATGCGCGTACCCGCTGGGTCAACAGCAGTCCTAAACAGAGGGAGGAAAGGAAAGGAAATGGCTGTTTGTCAGTGCCTTCCTTGCTGCCTTAAGCTTTCACGAATGCGAAAACACGCTTCCATAAAAATCATCCATCTAAATATTTACTACTTCAAACCAAACCTAGATGCGCCCCTGTTCCCTGAAACAGAGCAGCCCTCTTTCATATTCTCTAAGAGTAAAATAATTGTTGGCACGAGAGAGTTAAAAACGTACAAGGGAGAAAGAGATCCAGAGCATTGCATCAGTTGCACTGACTGTAACAAGATGCAGCCTTGCGAACTGAAGGATTTCAAAACCGGTCCCAGCAAACTGGTAACTGCCTGTGTCAGGGGTCGGCCGTTCAATAGCTGTCACCGTTTTACGTTTCTGCTAGTAAATGAACCTGCTGACATTAAGCAAGCTCCAGGAAATTTAGAAATGAGCAAACAGATTTTTTTATTTTTTATTTTTGTAATGTCTTCATGGTGGGCTCTCTACTCTGCTCCCCACAAGACACCTGCATATTGAAAATGTTTTTAAATTCTTCATTTTTTATGGTGCAGCTCATTTTTGCACCACTTCCACTCTAATGAAGGATTTTACTGAGGCTGGACAGAAGGGCGAAAACTCTCTGGCTGTGAAGTTTTGGATGATGGAGCATGAGTGTCAGCCGTGTTCTGGATATATATTCCCATTGAAAGGAGAGTGAGATTTGCCCTGGGGAAGGCAATAAAGAAAGCCAACCCCTACAGATCTTTTCCTAGAACTGATCAATGAGTGCTAAGAGTTGGCTGGCAGAGGAGGGTGCTTCTGGGCTGCGCTGCACCACCCGGACCTACAGAGATCCTTGAGACTCCAGGCGGAGTGCTTATGCCTCCAGGTCTCAGGACAGCCTTAGCAGGAAGGTCACGTTGCCTCCCCATCCCTTTAGTGCAGCACCACGGTGTCACCCACGTGCAAAACTGAACGGAAGGGGAAATGCACTCAGATATCACAAGACTGGGACAATCCTTTAAATTCTTCCTTGTTTTCCAAGTCAGTTACTGCACAAAAAATGACTCCTGAGTAGCGGTTTTTAAAAAAAGCAATTGGGGCTAAATAGAAATGTGAGGTTTTTTCTGCCAAAAATGTCACCGAACTCACTTCCATAGCATTTACAGTGTAACAGGAAATGTAGTCATTGGACAGGAGGGTGGAGGGCAGCTGGTAAATAGCCAGATCCTTCTTTTTTTCTCATTTGTAAGAGAAAACAAGATGATCAAGAGAAACTGAATGCTGTTTTCTCTCATTCGGTTTTTGGACAGAAGCAAAGATATGCAATGTCTAGCCTGATGCATAGTTTTGACCCAGATTTGTTTAACCTATCCTATCTTTCTTTTGATGGTTGTAGGGTTATAATTACTCTCTGTATGGAGTCAATTTCACATGTTTTGTGTGTGAAATTCCCTGTTCGGAAACTTCATTCTTCACTCATAGCACTCATGATGTAATTTGTTCCTGTTTTGTGGTCACTCCTCCTGCATCACCTGTGTCCCAGTTCCATTGTGGCCTTTCATTGACCAGTGTGTTCTCTGTTCTTCCCTGTTTGATGGATTTGTAGGACATTTGCTATTCTAACCGTGCCGCTTCTGGAGAACTGCGTTTTGCCCCTAGGAAAAGCTGGCTGTGGACACTTTGTGGTGTTTGATTTGTGGATCTCTTCCACTTTGGTGCCTTTCTTACTGTTGTTCCTGGTCCCGAAGTGGAGAAACAAGCGATCTTACTTGGTTCACCTTTACCTTCTCTCTCTCCCAATTTTTTTTTTTAAACCTAACATCTGCTAATCAAATTATTTGTAATTCAAAGAGAGAATTACACATCACTGCATACGCCACTAAAAGTCCAAATAATGTATGTGAAATTATCTGGCTAGATATAAGCTCTGTGGTGCGTAGATAGAAAGTTCCCATGAGTGTTACATAAGGTGTTGGGCTGTGTTAGACCTTTTCATTACCAGAAAATCAAACTTTTCCATCATATTTATTTGTTGCACAGTGTTCTCTTGAGCTGTTCAGTGAGTGGGGGTTCTGTACTTGCTGTTCCTCGGCTGAGGGCTTCAATACAGGGAATGATCTGACTCTATGAACAAGGACACCAGCAAGCAACCTCAAATGCATAGGTGTCTATAGCTGTGTTGTCTTCTTGAAGAGAATTATATGTGAGCCAGAGTTGGTGGATTTGTATGTGAGTCTATGTATGCCCCTGTACATATGTTTGAGTAACCAGTGTTCTGTGCAAAATAAAATGCTTACCTTTATCTGTCAGGTTTCTTTTCTTCTAGATCAATGGCTTCCAATTCAGGGCTCACTGCTAATTTAAATGTTAAAACTGATGAAGCTAGCCAAGAGCAAAATGCAGCATTGTGCGCAGTCCTCAACAGCGTGTTGCCCTTGGTGTGGTGGAAATCAGGGCCCTTGCTTTAGGACACTTGCCATCTCCAAGAGTTTGAAAACATAACTCTTTCTCTCTGTGCTCTCTGTTATATAGCGCTGTGCAGAAAATGCCTCTTAAGCCAATGAATGGATGTATATGTTCAGAAACAAATTGCAACCAGCATTGGTCGCGAAAAGACTGGAACATGGGTGAAATACTGGGCATGATGAAGTCAGTTGTAAAACTCCCATCAACGTCTCGAGGGTTAGCATTTTATCTGCTGTGCCTGAATGCTTAGTTCTGTAAGTTTTTAGTGGACTGTTGTTTTTTCCCTGCCTACTGTAGTCTGGTGAGTGTTCTGCTAAAATCCTCCTTTCCTAGAACCAGTCCTGGCATTGTCCAACTGGGGCTGTGATTTCTGCCCCATGTCTCATTTCTCTTATTTAGTTCCATCTTATTTGTACAGTTTCTTTTGTAAGTCACAGCATGATGCCTTTCCAGCAGCTGTTGTTAATATTGTGAATAGATGCTATTTGTCTAGAAGCTGCAGTTGTGGACCTAGATCCCATTTTACAAACGTAAAATAAAAACGTGGTTCCTGGCTCACAAAGCTTGCAGTCAAAGAATGACATGAGGGAATCAGTGGATAATTACTGAACATTGTCCTGTCTGCATTTTGGGTTAGAGGTTTGTCACTAGCCATTGAGAGTCTATGGAAATTGATAGTCTCGAGGCAAACTACCTGTTTGTCACTGGTCTGACTAGCAGACAATGGAGGCTTTAGGATTATTATATTACTAATGAATTCTGTAAAAAAGCATCATAATTTCTTTCTATAGGACTTGTCTCTTCAAGCCTGAGAAGGTAGTATTTCTGGTGTTTGGAGCAGGTTTGGCAAGACATCTTCATTTTTGCTCTTTAAAAATACCTCACTTCTACATTATCTGTGTATGCAGTGATGTATTTAAGATGCTGATGGTTTAATCCTAATTTGATTTCGGTTAATTTGAGTGTCCCTCCTTAGCTGGAGAACTAGAAGGGTCTCATCTTAAACGGAGATTGGAAATTTGCTCAAGCGGTTTTGTTAGGTCACTTGTTCAAGTATTTGAAGTTAGTAATCGTTGTTAACTAATGTACACGTGTATGAGGCTCTTCATCCTTTTGCTGGTTTAACGAAGGGCAGAAAGAAAAACTGCGGGGAATTGTTTGAAATGATTTTACCCAAGACAGGAAGGTGTGTGTGTGTCTGTGCATCCTAAGAAGTTTGGTGCGTTTGCTCAGATATGCTGAATGTATTTTCTTTACATATACAAGTACCAACATTTTCCTGTTGCAATTCATGTCTTTTTTTGATGATACCCCACTGGGGAATTGCATGTCTTTCTAGGCATCTGTGTCTGGAATAATCTGTGATTATTCCTTCCATGTCTGGATCTCTTGACTGTTGATGCCTGTGTGCCAGGTAATTGTCCAGGCTCCTGGTTAATTGTCTACCAGCATTATGACAGTAAAGCAACAGAATTCAGATTAATGATGGAGCACTTAAATACACATCTTTTCTCTGGTAAGGCTCAGGAATGTTGCTGCTCCATGCAAGATAAAAGGATGCGGCACTTCTCGGTGTCACCTATCCCACTTTTGTGAGTTTTGAGAAAAAGTCCTTTCCACCTGTATTCTTTCTAGCTGGATCTTCCCTTTTGGATGATGGAATGTTTACTGGGGCTGAAAGATGCTCCTATTTTCAAGAGTTCCTTTTATCTTGCATCTGCCTATTCTCTGTGCAAAGCTCGTGCTTTGTCAGTATTGATAACCTTTAGGCTGCTCCTTCATAGCTTTTTAAAGAATATATTTCATCATATATTTCTTCATGCAGAAGAGCATTAAGTTATCTCCTAGAGTTTACAGTTAGTCACAAATACCTGAAAGATGGTCACAAATGCCCTGTTTGTTTCAAGCTCGACCCCCGACTGACATGGAAAACTACGGTTCAGATATCAGTGAAGCTACCTCTTTTGTTGCTGTGCATTTTGGTAAAAACACTGCTTTACTATGGTAACTCCACAATCCCTTGGGAATTACCCTGTAATGTTTCCAACCTTCAATTTTTTTGTTCTTGACAAGTTTCTGGCTATATCCTGGAAAACTTCTGGAGTCTGCTATGAATCTATAGCAGCTGAAAATATGGGAGCAGCATAACCTGAAATAAAATCCATAAAGGAATTTTACGTTGGGCAGGGGAAGCTTCCAGTGCAAACCAAAATGTCCGCATTCACACTCAATAAGCTAAAAACTCATGAAAGGGAGAGGTAAAATTAGTCTGTCCTGGGCATCTGCAACAATTAAGAGGCTTTGCAGCAGAGTGTAAGCTCTGCGACACAGAATACATGTGCTTTAGTTAATATTCCTACCTGGAATCTCCAACAGTAGTTTCTAGTCAGTCCAAATTCAGGCGTCACAGTGTTCAGGTCTGATCATTTGTTTGGAAACCACTGTAATCTCTCTTATATTTCTGAGCCTACGTTAGTTACTTTAAAATCTCTCTGCTGGAAGTTATGCTTAAAAACATGTAACACGCTTCCAAAAAGTTGTGATAATTAAAAAAAGACAGAAAGAAAGAAAAAATTAAAAAAAAAAAAAAGAAAAAAATGCTCATAGCCAACGGAGTTTTACATTGCAAGTGAAATCCAGCCATCCAGCCTTTCTTTTGCTAGAGTACTATTTCTTGCAAAGCCTGCTGCGTGTCTGATAACATATTCCAGACAGGCTGTGCATGCGGAGAGCTTTTCATTCAGTTTCTTTGGGCGTAGTACAGCAAGATATTTCAGTCCAAAGCACTTAGTTATAAAAGATGCAGAATGTATTGAAATCCAGGCATTTATGTATCTTGAGAGTACGACTGCATGTAGTCGACAAAGAAGCACTCTCCAAAGCTGTAAGGAACAGCATTCTTTTCACGTTTCTTCCCAGTTTGCATTAGACAAGTCATGCAAGAGCTAGAATATGAGACAGACTTTGCAAGGAGCCACAGCAGTTCTTACTGGTTTTTGGGTTTCCCAGAGAGAACTGTGCTCAGTAGGTTGTTCTGCTGCCAAAGGTTTTATCATGTGGACCAAGTATCGTAAGGGAACAGACAACACCATCTTCATGTGTTTTTAGACATGTTATTTACTGGGGTTTCCCTGAAGAAAGCTTAGGAATTCTTTCCTTATGAGTCACTAACCAAGGGATTGTTTTTATATAAACTTTCCTTCAGCTGGTTAGAGTTGGAACACAGTGTCTTCTGCTCCTTCTGGGGTCTGACTTTGCTCTTAATTTCTTTTAATGGATGTTCCTGCAGCCAACAGCATGGTTTGAACCTCGTGGCCTTCCCCTTCACCCTGAGTCCCGTAGTCTTGAAAATCACTGGGCCAGCCAGCCAGCAGAAGTGCTGGTGGCAATTGCTGCTTGCGTATCATTCTTCTTTGCAGCTTTCTGCCTTGTAGGGCTTTTTCAGCTCCGCACCTTTTTGTAGCTTAAGGAGAGCATGCTGTTGACATTAGCCAAACTGGAGTTTGCATTTTACTTGCTGAAATTAAAAAAAAAAATTTGATGTTTGACTTCAGCGGCGTAAAGGTTAAAAGCTGGAAAGCGCTGCTTTTCCATAATGGAAATCACTGAAGCTGGAGAGACACATGCCTTCTCTTACATACCCCTGAATCCTTTCCCACCCTCCTTCAGTGGCTGCAGTGGAGTCTTCTTTTGCCAGGAGAGTGGTGTAGAGTCACTTTTAATTACCTCCTTCCACTGCTTTTGATTTCAAGCCCAACTGATGGCGCCAGGGGCTGAACCGCAGGGAGATCTCCAAGCAAGTCCTGCGTGTGTCAGGCAGCCTTGCCAGGCAGATTCTATACAGCCCACTGCACTTCCTTGCGGTGTTTTTGTTATTACATTTTAATTTTTTTAGCCTGAGATGGGAGCTATGTTAAAATCTATTAGCTCCGTAAAGCGCTTACCGAGAAATTCCGGGTTACGGTCACCAACTTATCTTCCACACTTTACATCAATATAGATATATATCTCACTTCAGCTATGCCTATTCTGTGTGTACATGTAAGTAATTATATATGTTTCACTAAACAGGTAAAGTATCCCATATGTACATGGCATTATTTTAAGCCAATAAACATGCATAGTTCTTTGAGTCTTTTTCATAGCCCAGGATTGGATTTCTTTATTTTTACAGGAACAGGAATGGTTTAGCTGGAACGAAAATGTTCATTCCACTGCATCATTAGCTACAGGCAGTCTTCAGTTGAAGCCTTTCCCATTTTTCATGTTAAAGCTGTAATAGTTTGACTATTAATCAACGTGTAGGATGAATTTCTGGGGCTGAAAGACCTTGCCTGCATGACTGTAATTTAAGCTGAACTTTTTTTTCCTTATGAAAGGAAGGTAGCCAGAAAATAAATTATATTTTAAAGAGTTCACCTCTCTCTCACCCCTTTCTACTATTCCCCTTCTGATAAACACCCCAAAAGTTCTCCCTGGACGCATACAGAGAGTTAGCTGGAGTAGCAGATTCTCCCGTGTGTCATTTGATCTTCTAATAACTCTAAGGCAACCTCCTGCTACACGAGGTTAGCTGTTGATGTGTTGATTGCATCATACCTGATGCTCATTACTGAAGGCTTAGCCCAACGTGCTCTTAGCAATTCCAAAGTTAATTTTAGGGTCTCAGATGAAGTTTTTCCTCCCCTTCTCCATTGCAAGAAAGCTGTAACCAGCAACCCACATGGTAATGGTAGCATCAGCATCTTTCATCAGCTGCTTTGTTGCCTTCTCAGCAGTCTGCTCTTCTCTCACAAGCAACATGTGCTCTTACCAAGTTGGATTAAGGCTTAGGAAGGGTGACGGAAAGTGACAAGTCAGCCTGAGGGACCAGCTCGCTGCACTGGCAGTGAGTGTTTGTTTGTTCCTTTTGCCATTCAGATCACTCTCTTTTTACGGCCTGGCCCCTCTCCTCCATATGTAGAAGAAGGTGAAGATTCGCAAGACTGATATTCCATTTTGGAGTCAAGAATGGGAAAATCATTCCTGGAAGGGCAGAAATTGCTTTCTTATGCCGTTTCTCTTGTCTGGGCTCACTGGGCTCTCTAAATCACTCTTCACAGACCTGTGGAACCTGCAGTCATTCTCCATCCCTCCCTGAAGAAAGTGGTCAAAAAACAGTCTCCATGCACAGTGGGTTTTTAAGAAAGCTCTTTTCCAAAGGCCACATTCATCTTTTCCCAGGCTCCGTAAGCAGCAGAAGCAGCTTTGGGATGATCATTGTGTACCTGGGAGTTTTCTGAGACCACTAATCAAATATCTTCACTCTTTCCTCCCGTAGATACACTCCATGGGAGCGCTGATGCAGAGCCTGTTCCAGCTCTGAGACCAGGGAGCGTGCTTTGGAACATGGACAAGGACCTTGTGGGGGAGGAAGGAAAAAGGCTATACAGTTCATATAAGACACAGAACTATTTCAATTTAACTGTCTGGCACTCTTGAAAATGGCGATGCTCTATCCTGTGGGTGCTGAAAAGCAGTTTCAATGCAATTGCAGTAAAATCCTCTTGTTCTGGCCATGCAGTTTCATTTGACTATTTGTGAAGTAGTGCAGTAACTCTGGAAAAAAGGGAGATATACAACATTATCTTTCACCAGATGGCATATAGCCTCCTCTCTCAGTGATCCAGAGAAGATCACACCTGTACTGTATAAATGGATGTTTCCACTACTGGACACACATTGCTCATAACAGAGGCAAACGTGTTCAGTCTTTTTGAGGCCATGTTACACTAGTGTCTTAGAACTGCCTGATGCTTTGTTAGAGGTGCTCAGGATTTCTTTTATTACTGCTAGTGGTTGAACCCCAGCACAGCACAGCAGCTGTCGTTAGTCTGTCAGTGTATAACAATTATTTAATTTTGCTTCTGTTTTTCCAGCCCTTGAAGTTACCGCGTCCTGCAGGATGCTTTTCTATTGTCCGTTGTATTGACAGTTTTGTGTTACGGGCAGAAACAACATTCACTGGCAAGTTCATGCTATTTTGTTCCAGCTGGCCTATCTGTTGGACACTTTGAGGCTGCTAGTTCTTCCTCCCAAGCTGTCATGTACTTATCTTTTACTTTATGACTACCATTCTTTTCATTAATATCCATATTTGCAAACTTAATTAGCGGTTTTCAAAGGGCATCACTTATAACTTTGCTGAAACTAAGATCTGTAAAGTTTCCAAAGTGTCAGTTAACTGATTGAGTCTGATATGCTCTGACGTGCTCTGACATCTTGCTTTTTTGTTTATTTGTTTGTTTTAGTATGTCTGTCTTTAAAAACATATTCCAAAGCTTTGCAGCCAGTACCCTTAGACTAACAGGCTTGTACTTACTTGCTCTGTGAGTTGTGTTTCACCTGGGACAGTTGATACAAGAATACAACAGCTTTTGTCTGTGAAAGCTTGAGAGCCAAAGTACTTTGCTCTGAGGAGCCCAATGGAAATCTTCTTGATATACAGCAATCTTCAGGGCTGATGACTCAGATTTTCTCCTGCTCTGGTCTGGATGGCAGGAAACTGCCTATGGCAAAGAAGAGGAGCTGAAAGCAGTAATTCACACTCTTGTGACATAGTGGCATTTTTTCCTTTGATCTCATCAGTAAGTTGCACCCTGAAATACAGCCTGTGGTTCCAGACCATGGGCTTTCCTCTGTGTCTTATTTGCTTCTTGCCCAGCCACGGACTGGTTTTCTTTCAGATCTTTGCATTTTTATAGGAACTGATTATGTTCCCATTCTTCTTACAGCACTTCCAATTATACAATCATATTCCCTCAGGCTACTTTTTCCATTAGTGCATGTTTCACATAAGCCTTTACTTTCTTCAACCAAGGTTTAGGAGTTGATACACTTGAAGGTTTTCATGCCCATAGCCGCTGCCTGTGCACATATGCATGTTATCTGTGGGGGGGTTTAATGAAGTATATGCGTTTATAGACATTTGTGAATTTAAAATGTGCTAGTTTATGCTGAGATATATTTCTCTCTAATTCTAGAGACTATTAAGCACAAATAAGAATTTTTTTATTTGGAATATGTAATTATCAATTGAAAAATCCGCACCCTATAGGATGCCTTGTCAACACCTCACATCTTAAAATGGTTAATATCTAGAAAACTGTGTTGTTAACCTTTTCATGTGAAAAATCAGTACTTTTTCTGTGTTTGCATGGGTCTTTGTTTGCAGTGATTAATGGTCCACTAACAGTGTCCAGTACAGTGCAGTGTACAAAGTGCCTTTGATGCCAGACATTCTACAGTGCTGTGCAGAAACTAAAGCTAATAGTCGTAAGCCTGAGAGGACTGGAATGTTTTCAATTTACTTTTAAACAAATGACTTTATTGTGCCATTCTCACATGGGAGTAAATTCCACAGCCTTAGTGCCACATTAGACAAAACGTTTTTACCTGCTGATTTCTGTTTATACTGGGAGAAAAGAAATTAACCTTAGTTAGGAACTGGGGGAAATAGAACATAACTATTAAACTTGGTGGGAGTTGTTCCAAGGGCTTTGCTGAGAGCAGAGTTGGATGCATTCGTACAGGATGTAGCTGCAGGATGATTTGTGGTGCAGAGTGAAGTTAAGGAATTCTGTATTCCTGGAAATTAAAACTCAAGAAGGGCACCTATAGGAAAGGCTTTAAGAATGGTTCTCCCTTTCCTGCAGTGTAAGGAAGCTCTTGCTGTAGTCTGACTAAATGCTGGTGGAGTTCAGGAGGAAGATGCCTAGTGACTTCAGCTGGAGATAAATAAGGCCAAATTCCTGAGGTAACAATTCTCAAATAAGTAATGGGCATCTGTGGGGAAATATGAATGACATCCCTTGAGCTATAGGAGCAAAAGTATCTCAGAGTGCATCACTTTGATGTGGCAAAGGTTTTCAGGAAGATATGAATGAATGAGTCTTTAATGCTTACAGGATGGTATAGTACCATGGATTTGTAAAAAATATGCAGGTATTCCTTGAGTAAGGAACATGGATCCCTTCAGTGTTGCTCCAAATGGGAGACCCTCTGAAGCTAATATGTGCATCGTAGTCCTTTTTATTAAGTATGATACAGACTCCATTTCAGAAGGTCCTTTTTGATCGATACCCAAGGGTACATTAATTACTAACAGAACCAGTAACACCAGATTGTTTTTAAAAGGCTCTCTAGGTATTTTTGTACTAAACCTTTTTTTTATTACTAGGCTTTTGTTTGGTGAACACTGTGGTTTTTATTGCTTTATAAATCCATAAGCAATCAAGAAAAGATTTGAGTTTTGGCTAATGTTTTTATTTTCACATTGGCCATCTACAGTTCATTAGCATTTTACGTTCAGCTGCTGCCTGGAAGTCCAAATGGAAGAAAAAAAAAAAAAAAAAGGCAAGTTTAGGTGATACTTAGATAAAGGCAACTGTACAACTTGGACGGATAGATCTACTCACTTGAAAGTGGCTTTTAGAGCCTTTTGTCTTTCTCTGATGCTGCAAACCTGTGTCTGGTCTTTTCCAAAAATAATACATCTCTTTTGCTCACCTCCGTGCCATGGCTTCCTGTAAAGTATTTCTTCATTTACAAAATGAACAACGTAAGTGGTGCACATTATTTTGCTGTGTCCTCAGAACGCTGATGTCTTTACTGCCTCTGCTTGAGCCTCAAGGTGAGTTGTACTTTCCAGAGGAAGACATTGCAAAAGCTTTTGTAGACTGTCATGAAGGATAGGGAAGAGGGCCTCAGAGCTATTTCCATTTTGACTTGTAAAGCATGGAAATTCTGTCCTGTTTGTTTCTCCTCAGTGGTAGCTTTTAGTCCTTTACTAAAACGATAGTGTATGTTGATTGTCATTGGAAAGAAACCAGTGTGTGTAGGGGGCAACAGCTTTTTCATAGCCAAGTGCTGCTACAAATCAAACTGGGATCAGGAGCATCGCTCGGCAGTGCTGAGAAGCTTGTGGGGCAAAGGCAGCGCCACTTCCTTCCCAGGCAATGCCCGTATGGAAGGAAAGTCACCGGGGCCGAGGCTGTGCTAGCTTTCCAGGCTGGGTAGAGTGAGAAATCCTGTGCTTTTGTCTCATGTTCCTCAAGTTATCTCTGACCTGCTCGCTTCCTGCCCATCTGGAAGCACAGGCCTCTGGCTTGCAAAGTGTCTTGGGAAAAAAGAGGAGGAGGTGGGAGCACACTGCTAGGGAAGCATCCGATCCCCTTTGTCTCCCAAGTACCTGCGGACATGGGAATATATCTGTGCTTAAAGGCTGCTCCCTGGGGGGCCCCACTTTGGCAGCACACCCGTAGGGAGCACATGCGCTGAAGCCGGAGAGTGTCTCAAATGAAATGCTGTTTGAGTCACCGTGCAGGTCTTAATAATCCATGAGCCTTAATATGGCCGTAAGGCTATAAATTCAGGGATTTTGACCTCAGAGTCTTTGCGCGTGTTTAAAAATAGCTCACCCATCCTCATTTTATCACTTCATATACTCTGACACAATTTTGGAACCTGACTCCATTCCATCCAGCACAGGGGAATGCTATAATTAAGAATCAGTTTTGAAAGGCTGTTCTCTCCTCGCTTAAGGCAGAATAAGGCTGTATGTATTTTGCAGGAGATTATAAACAATTCATCAGCTAAAATTAGCAGTAAAAAGGGAGCCCCAGTTCTTTCCTGTGCTGTGGTTAGTACCACAAAGACTTAGTGTTTTTAAATCATGACAGAGCTCTCGAAAAACCTTGAAAGCGTATTGTGTGTGTGTCACTTTGGCTCCGTTTGGAATAGTCTCACCTCTAAGCCAGAAGGCCATGGGTTCGAGTTCTTTGCCCGCCCTTGGATTTAGCTATCTCACAGTAATTTTATTACAGAAAACATTTTAAAATAGAACCATGGGGGGAGAAGAGTGAAACTTTGTGTCTGTTCAGTCATGGGGGTGACACGATAAACCACTGCTCGGACTGCCCATCTCTGCTCAGCAGGCATTAACCCTCTGGACAGAGAGGGGAGAGCCCTAGTGTTGCGGCAGCTTCTTTTCCTCTTGACCAAAGAAGTTCTAATCCATACGTGTGAGTGTGAGCGACTGCTCCGTGTCTGAAGGAAGTCTGCTTTTTCATCGCGCTGCCACAGGGACAGGGTTCCTTGTGTGTGTGGTGCAGTGCAAGAGCAAAAAAATCGGAGAAGTCAGATGGTTTTACCACACCTCTTGCTGCTCATCACTGTGCTACAGGTCACTTCAAAGTTGATTTACAGAAATAGACCGCTGAAGCGCTAGGTTAGGGTTGTTTGTAGCACTAATAAAGCCAGGTGATCTCAGTTGCCCAGATCAGCTCCGTCCTGTGTCTGCTTGGACCCTGGGGCAGGGTGCTGTCTCTGATGCCCTGAAACTTCCCCACATAGAGGAGATCATACTGATTTAAGGTTTAAACTTTGCAGCTTATTGTTGTTGCATTTTGCCAACAAGAATATGGCCTTATGAAGTGTTTGTTGTATTAACTTACCAGAATCTCACTGGCTCTTAAATACAATTTGATTTTATTTTAGGAAGGAAGAAAAAAAATCTTTCACTTTCTACTAGTTTTGTAGAATACTCAGAAAGGTTTGGGTGTATTTATACAAAATGGAAGCCAAGCCAGAAAGCAGTATCTAATTTAATTTGGCCTACAGTTATATGTTGCTCACAACTCCGTTCTTCCCTTGAAAATAATTTTACCCAGTAATTTTCAATTTCTCTTCCTGTCGTACGAAACCCAAATGCTCCTTTGTGGGTGAATTTCTTTTGTCGAGCAATATTTGTTACACTTCAGTAAAATTCTCTGTGTTTTCAGATTCCTCTCCTGTTCCGCTGTGAGGCAGTTCTGCCACAGGAATGCTGCAGCTCAGATTTTCACTTTCAAAGTTAAAGGACTTCTTAAATGGGGAGTTTACGTGGTGGGGATCGGTGGTGCCCTGTTGGGATAACAGCTCCTGCCAGAACTTGTAGGACCATTGTCACTTTGCCTGACAGAGCGCTTATGGAAAACCCATTCCTAGGACCGAGTTATCAAGTTAAATCTTTTGAGTAGAACTTTGGCCAAGATACCTCTGGCTAGCATCTGACTAACGTCTGGGAAAGGTAGATTTATCTGCATAAGATTCAGGTTTTCTGGTTCTTCTTGTGTGTTCACTTGCTCGAGTAGATTAAATACGTACCTGTTCTTGTGTTTTTTTTTTTTTTTCAGATAACCAATTAGTGTGGGTTCTACAGAGACTGTAAAACTTGGGGTGAGAAACAGGGGATAATCCATCTTGTCATGGCAGGAATGTTGACCCATTTAGTCACATCTGGGATTCGGGTAGGGTGGTCTGTGCAAAGCCTGTGTTGGTAATAGTCTGTCAAAACTAGGGGTAATGGCTGGGCTAGCCAGCTAGCCTGGGAGGGAGGTGTCCACTTGACAGATTTCCCTACTAAGATGTGGTCTATTCTGGAAGAAAAAGATTGAGAATCCTTCCCATAGAGTCTGGCTTAGTAATATTGACTGAATGCAAGGCGAAGGGGAAAGGAAATGGTGCAGCTCTGGAGCACAGTGATCCAACTGTGTGAAATCAGTGTGGGTGCTATTAAAATGCCATCTTCCTCTCCCTTCCCCTTTCCTTCCTCCATCCCTCCCCCTCCGCTGTCAGCCTGGCTGAGGAAAAGTCAAATAACGTACGACTGTGTTCCTTGGCATCACAACTGCAATTTCCCTTTAGGGGCTTCAAACTTGAGAATGAGAGGTTTTAAATCTTGCTGATTCGTGCTATTCCAGCAAGCATGTGTGTGAGGAGAAAGAACAATACCGGTTCAAAACAGAAATTGCAAGAGAGAAATCATTGCTGCTAACTCAGGTGTCGCAGAATCCAGTGGAAAAATCAGACGCTGAGAAAAGTAGGAAATGGCTTTGTTTAGAGCTGGGAAGGTTAATGAGAATGAATGAGAAAGTGCTCTCTGTGTATTCAGCCCCCAAGGATTTGAGCAAAGTTAGAGGAATTTATTTACTGATTATCCAGACTATACAACTGGCATTAAGATTAAGTGAGGAATTTTGGAACATGCTGACATTTCTTATTTGCATCATTTACTATGGAGATCATTTGTCGGTACTGCACCGAGTTTGTGGTGAAGCAGGGCTTAGTCTGGCCCAGCAGAGACAGCTCTGGTACTTCTCATGACTCGGGGGACATGGGGGTGAAAACAGTTCCACATCCTCTTTTGCCTCTCAGAGAGGAAACACCAATATTGTCTAGGTGCTTATCAGTGGGGAGTTTCAGAGTATTTTCCTAGACATCATCAATTATGGAAAAAAGTGCAGTTCTAGGTGACACATTGCATTAGATCAGCTAAAAATGAAAGACAAGGCTGTAATTTATAGAGCCCCTGCATTGGATACTGTACAGAGCTCCTCCACTGTGAGGCCTCCCCCAAGTCCTCCTCTCTCAGGGCGCAAGGAGTAGGTATTCTGCCCTTCTCTGTATTCAGATTCATTTAAACCAGCCTGGAAAGCTGGAAGAAATGAAGGAGGACTATAGAATAGGAACTCAGTACAAGATCTAGGAACACAATTGTGATTTTTATTTTTTTTTTCTCTCTTCTACCTCTAAAATGACCACATTTGTGAAAAGCACACAGCTCTTCTATACACATAGGCACAAGAAGTCGTAAGCTGTTTCAAATGCGTAATTTTGGGCAAAATATTTTTCAAGATTTGCCCTCACCAATGTACCATCCACGCACTGCATGCTTAATGTGCTTTTTTCTAACCCCATGAGGTAAGACAGTTCCTTGTCCCTAGTGGAATCCTCCAGCCAAAGCTGATGCACTGTTGCTGGAACAAGGAGAGCTTTGTTAGTCACCCTCTGTTGCATGGATACCACTAAGCAGAAGTCCTCAGTATCAATCATTTCTGCCAATGTTTTGGACAACAGTCTTTTAAGAAAGGTTTTGAAAAGGAGGAAAAAAAAGAAGATGAATGGCAAGGTGTTATTTCAGTCTTCACGAGGACTCTTACTACTTCTCTGATCAGCACTGTAAGTGCCATCTTCTCTGGTAGAAGCTGCAAGACTTCTATTTGTTTCCGTTTTTGGCGGAGCTGTGTACCACCGCCAATATCTTTATTCCCCATGTCTGGCTGATGCCTGCACCCACTGATTACCTTCTCCCACAGCAAGCATCTCTTGATTCTGCTCTCTTTACATATAATGTCCGCTGCTGCTTTAGGCTATTGTCTTCGGGGTTTGTTTCATGTACCTTGTTACAAAAGCACAGTTACATCTTCCAAGCTGATCATCACACCTGGAGTCTTTGTCATCATGATTTGAATTCCTGGGTAACTCACCACTATTTGAGACTCCACGAGATCCACTGACCTTCTTCTGCACTAAAATGATGGCAAATGCTACGTCAATTATATCTCCCATCTATATATTTTTTTTCTAATGTGCTCCTATAAATATGAGGCACTTCATATGTTGTTATGACAAGGAAATTCTTTGACTGAAAAGTTTGCAAATTCCAAAGTAGTATTTGTTTTATAAACAAAGGTGCTGTTTTCCTTATGCCAGCCTCTTTCTGCTTTTGCTTGTCCAGCAGCCTGTTCTGAAAGGCATGAGGCAGCTGTTGGCCCTGAATCAAAACTTGCAGTGCAGGGAGGGTTATGTAAAAGTTCTTTGTGTTAGAGATGTACATGGCAGCAAATGGTGAAATTGGAGCACAGATTCTTTGAGGGGAGATTGCTATTCGTAGCGTTCTAGCGTTTTATTTTTTATTTAATTGATTTTTGTAAAAAACAAATCGTAAAGTAGAAGATATTGCTGTTGGTTTTTTTTATATTGTCAGAAACACTCTTTCTTGTTGTAGCGTTGCCAGCTCGTAATTTCATGCTGCTTTGTACCCAGTATCACCCAATGGATGGAAGGGCTGTGAGAGGTTGTCTAGCTCTTTCCCCTGCCTCAAAGCAGGATTTCTCCTCCTCTGTTTCCTCCAATTGCTCTTGAAATGCACTGCAAATTTCTGATATTGTAATAACCAGACTTGGATATATAATTCTTGTACTGATTTCATAATAGTAAGTCATTGTTGACTAATATTCTGTTTATATTCCACTGCAGATGCATATTCCCTTTATATATTCCCTTTCTGCGGAAGAGCTACTTAAGTGGCCATTCTCATGCTGTGTGTTTATAACTGATTTATTCCTAAGTCAAATATTTTCTACTCATGATGGGTTTCATTTAGATTTTAAACTGTTTCTCCAGATCATGGTGAATTCTGGTCCTGTCATCTAACATATTCACATTCCCTCTAGTTTCTTCTCACCTGTAAGTGTAATAAGCACAGGCTATAACCCACCATCCTGAGCATTAAAGCATTAATAGCTACATTAACTAACATGTCTCATATGAAGTTCCCTTTATAAAGTTTTCCAGTTTGACAGCAAGCCACTGACAGCTTTTCTATGGAAACGTGCATCCAAACCAGTAATTGCAAAGGGAGCACACTTCCTTTTATGAAAACATCATTTGAGATGGTGTCAAAAATGTCAGACTTTGCTGAAGTCTGAAATACGTGGCATCTGACTTTAGGTCCATAAGATCCAAATCTCTACTCTAAAAGGAAATAGGGCCGAGTTGACATGATTACTTGACATCCTCCTTGGTTGTTACTTGTCTCTTTTCCTTGAGTACTTTGTTTCAGAGTCTTACCAGGACTAGACCTGCCTTAATTCCCTGCCTCTTGTTTTTAAGGTCTAGAAGAACTTCCTTCAGCTGCACTAAGCTGAAAAATGGCTAAAGTTTACAAAAACTACCCTAAAGGCTTGCAAACTAGAAGACAAAAGTTACTCAGAATGTGTCGGAGTTCTGGTAAAATATCATTCCTTTCAGTCTCATAGTTTCACATCAGATTCTTGATTGAAGGAGGCAGGGAGAGAGCCTAGTGTAGATTTTGAACGTTTGGGAGCATTAAAGTTATGTAAATATCGGGGGACCAGTATGTGGATTCAGCAGAAGGTTTTACCTCATGGTCTGTGCTATACAGTGCCTGCAACCACTAAGAAGAATCCAAGTAGATGATCGTTTCAACTAATCCAGATAGTTAAACACGTCTGAATCAAATTGAGCTGGGCTGTGTCAATCTTCTGCATGGGTGTGAAGTGAAACAGACCAGGTGTAAGGGAAACCTGGATCGTACCCTGTGTGTAGAGCAGTGCGAGGCTGCAAATGAAAGCGTCGTTGCTGAAAGGGGCAGCCTGTGGGTGGCTCAGTAAAGGCAGCAGCGATTCACAGTCAGGAGATGCTGAAAGCATGTAGAGAGTGGCAGTCACCCTCTCTGAGGAAAAGGACAGCTTCCAAGCTACCCAGGAAATGTTCTTTTTTCTGCTGCTTGCTTTGTTGTACATACACAACAGCAGTGTATTGTCATTTACTTGTGGTTCCTTCCAGTAAGAAAACCTCCCTGCGTGAAGCTGTCATGTGGTTTCAGAAGTCCTTTGGCAAAAGACACACTGTGTACAGCTGAGGGCATATTAGCTAAATTACATATACAGCATCAGACTGCAACAAAGAGAAAATATCAAGAATCAGTTGAAAAGATTTAAGAGAAGGCAGGGGCCTTTGGGACAAATGCGACTTTATGAGTGGTGGTGCATTAAAGAAAAATCCTGCTTGGACGGGAGAAAATAAAGGCAGATTATGTGTTCAGCAGCTGTGAATTCAAACATAAATGTGAACTGGAGGGAATAACTCATTTTCAGGTTGTTGTTGTTATGAACTTGCATCTGTAAATGAAAGATATGAAAGTCATTTTTAAATGATTGGTTTCTCACAGCAGCCATGGATTTATTCTGTAGCACGCAGAGTATTGCTTTGCTGCTGCTTTGGCTTTTATTCTTTCGTCAGTCACCTTCCAGCCTGCTTCCCCTCAGTCATTTTTAATTGAATGCCTTGTTGATTATACTAAATTGGTTGATACACTGTTCTAATGAAAATGCTAGACAAATGCTCCTTCTTGGAACTGACATCAGGAATGTTATACAAGACATTCTTAAATATGCTGGCAGCTGCCCTGAATGTAATGAAATCATGGAAATTAGAAGTATTGCTCTCTGTGTGGCCAGCTCAGGACTGTTTTCAGTGTATTACCCTGCTTTACTGTGAATTTTGAAAGGAGTTACTTCTCTCGGATATTTCTTGAGACACTCTTCAACAGTCTTATAATTCTCCCCATCAGAAAAATTATCCTGTTGTTCTGAGGTACTATTCCTTTTTTTGGATTGCATGTAATTACTCGTGCCTTCTTCCCTTTGCACCACATTAAATCTTTCCTCTCGCACCAAGGAGTTTACAGTCTTCAGAAGACTGATAACTTTTCTGGTCAAAATGCATCTGTAGGCTGAAATCCTTTTCCCACTGCAGCTAGCAGTGAAGTTCCCACAAACTTAAGGGGTTTGAATTTCACATGCAGTTTTTAGTTATCTCTCGTGTGACACTTTAATTAATCCTCATATGTTTTTAGTACAGAAGGGTGATTGTAATACAGTAGCAATGCTGTGTACTTGATGTTTCACTAGGAGCTTTTCCTGCAAGGATCATAAGGCAGCTTGTGAAAGGTGAGACCTGCTGTGGAGCTGAAGGAAAAGAGATTATTTTCATTCTTTCAAGTACAGAGAACTTAGAAGGGAAGGACAGTCTCTTTACTCTCTGTGGCAATGTGTCCTACATGTAAATGAAAGCACCATCCTGGCTTCCACGTTGCCTTCTTCTGTATATTTTTTCACCAGTTTCTTATATCTAGCTTAGTGTATTTTCATCTGATATTCAGTTTCACATTCCACAGGCAAATCTCATTTTCTTTACCTGATTTTTAGCTCTCATTTATTCCACAGTTTCCTTGTTGTAGGCTTCAAAAAGCTCCTGAAGTGGCTGCAGTTGTGCTGGTTTGAATTAATAATATTCTGTTCCTGACAACAATTGTTAGCAGTATTAAGAGTCGGCTGAACAAAACCAGCCCAGGTTCATACGCTGGCACCTAGCGCTTTGCTATTGGGATTAGCAAGTTGTGGCTCAGGATGAGGAACACTGAAAAGGGGTGGTGGCTGCCCTGCCTCTTGTGAATAGAGGCACTGAAACCCGTTTCCAGGCTTCATCCTTTTCTGCTCAGCATGCTGATATCTCTTGGCCTCCATTCCAGCTTGTGCCAGCACGCTGTGCGATGTGTGCAAAACACTGATGTTAGTCAGAGACCTGAAAATGCCTTTTCAGAATGCAGAGTGGCATGTTCTGGGCCAAAGGGTGTCTGGAACTGGAGCTAGAGTCACTGTGATGCTGAAGCAGAAATACAGCCATTCTGAAAGAATGGAATGAAGATGGAATGGGGTGCATCCATCACTTCTATCTTGTTATGGTGCCCAGCATTAACGGGCAGCCTCATTCTCAAGTGCTGCTTTTGGCACAGAGAAAAGCCCAATGACTTTCATAGGCATACTGGAGTAACAGGGAAAGCTGCTAGAAGCAAACATCTCCATTGTGTGTGGTGCAATGCCAACACTTGCATCAAAGTGCTTGCTGGCATGAAAAGCCCTCAGTTGGGATGGCAGGTCAATAGGAACGCTACGGTCAGAAGCTTTTGTAATAAATTATTGTAAACTCCTGAAAGATTGATCTTTTTAATTTTTAGAGAAAATACTTTGACAGTATGAAGTCGGCTCTATTACAGTTTCAAATAAGACATGGACTCCTGATGTATTATCCGCTTTCTGTAAATATCACCTGTGAGCCTGTATATAAAAGGTTAAATGTTTGCAGACGTATTACTCTTTGCCTTTAAGATCAGAGACAAATTACTATTTTTACTTTACATTCTCTTGATGAGGATAATGATAAACATCTGTCACTTTGCCACTTAGCCAGCTAAGAATCTTACTGCAATCTATAATTTGAACAGAGAGAAAGAAAAAGAAAAAGAAAAAAAACAGCAGCAGCAGAAGTAGGAATACATGGACAAACTGTACTTTGTATACACAACAGAGCACTCCAAGCCCAGGTTCAGGGTAATTGGAGAAGGAAGGTTTTCTGCCCACAACTACTTGTCTAAAATCTGTGGATACAGGTAGATATACAATTTTCCATTTATTTCGTATTTCACAAGAAAAATTAAGGTAGTTTCATTTCAAACATGGAGACTGAGGAAAATATTCAATCTGTGTGAAGTAACACTTCAGCATATGATGTTTAATAAGAAAATGATTAAGTTTTATAGGGTAACGTGTCTACTGGCGTTACAAAATGAAAAGAGCACTTTCAGTGTCTTCCACAGTCCCAATATTTTTAGGAAACGCTGCTAGTTATTTTTAAAGTCCTTAGATTCACTTTTTTTTTTTCAGTAACTCACTTGTAAATATGAATAATCTGAATTGCTGAGGCTGTTTTATATATATACTGTTATATATAACTATGTATGTTATATAAGCTGTTATTTTGCAAATATTTTGTTTTCTTTTTAAATGGTATGTTGCAACTTATTTCTGAACAAAATTACAATTTGGCAAATGACAACTGTCACAATCTCATTTAGAGTGGACCAATTAAGCCATAGTTTTTAAGAAGGAAACACAATGTGATGTACTAGCTACTGCTGCCTGAGCATTAGGACATCAAGCTAGGCATTTCTTTGTGGCTCAGCAAGAGCTGCTTTTTGTGCAAGGAGAGGCCTCATTGGTGCCGTTTGCTGACCCAGCTCTAATGGGCTTTCGCTAACAGGTTGGCTACCAATTCCTACTGATCGAGGATTCTGTAAAGGACTAGTGATGTGCAAATTTTAGCTCAATGCCATGTTGTCAAAGGAGTTGTGCTGGTAGTGATATCTGGCTGGTATATAACTAGTTTTTATTAGCAGTTTATTAATTTTTGAAAGTAATTACTGTTTCCTCATGCTATCCCTAGAACAGGTTTAGATTTTAGTTCGTGCTAGCATGGCTTAAGTGCTCGCTGTCTTGGTTTTCAGGGAGAAGTATTATATGTCAGAGTTTGTGGAAAGGACATTGCCCTTTCGCTTTGCAGGTTGAAATTCCATTCTTTTGGCACCTTTGAGCCTCAGGAAGCAGTTTGATTTTTGCCAAAGGGATACTGTTCTTTTATTTTCAAGTTTTCTTGGGTTTGTACAGGCCAGACCAAAGCGAAGTGCATACCTTCTAGTTTCCAGTTAAAGTTCCTGGTATTTTCTTTAATTAGGTCACCTATTTACATACAAAGAAGTTTTTTTCTAACCACTGGAAAAGAGATCTCTAATATATAAACCAGCATATGTTATGAGCGTTGGAACCAATGATGTTTTTGCTGTTATCCTTCAAAAATCCTTTGTTTAGATAGGTGCTATTCACATTTAAAAGGTCTGAGGCTGAAATGCAGAATTTGTCACAACTGAGTCAGCTTTGGGTAACAAGGAAGTTTTTTCCCCATAGGAGGGTAAAATTCAATATCCAGGTTTACAGCACTGCTTTACTGCATGAGTCAGGTTGGCTGGATCTGGATGGTAAAAGATTTGACATTAAATATTGCAGCCAGTGATCTGAGATGACTTCTTGGGGTCTTCATCCGAAAACCTCCAGACATTCTTTGTACGAGTTGTGTTACTGGATTACTACAGTGTAAGTCCGTTCTTTTTCCCCAGTATATTTCCAGTTTGCTATGATCTGAAAGACTTGATTTTTCCTTTCTTCTTCCATGCAGACTGAAAATGATGAGAATGGCCAAGCGGACAATTTTTCAATGGACCCCCAATTGGAGAGACAGGTGGAGACAATTCGAAATCTGGTGGACTCCTACATGTCTATTATCAACAAATGTATCCGAGATTTGATACCGAAAACAATCATGCACCTTATGATCAATAATGTAAGTAACAGTGGTGGTTCTAAATTATTTTAACGTCTGTCAAATCTCTTGCACTTGTACAAACATACCTCTTGAACGGAGCAGCAACAACAGTACGAAGTGAAGAGAAGAACACGCTCCCATAAATGTCACGCTCCAAAACAAAATACTCCATTCTTCTTTAGTAGCACGAAGTCCTGCAGCCTTCTGAAAGTCTGGCACGGTGCTCTGAATGCTAATTCCAGCATGCTGAAGATTGAACTCATGTCTTAATCAGAATATGTTATTATTTAAAGGTAAATCAAGGATCCTTTTTTTTCTCCCTGTTTTTGATATAGCAGGAAAAAGGGGGTTGGGAACTCCATCTAGGCAGTCTGTGAGAGGAGTGGAGCACTGCTTCCTTGATTTTCAGTCTGTAGTCCTTTGTCATAGTTTCTTAAAGCAGTTCTTATTTTATTTGGGTTTCTTTGTTTTCTGAATACCATTTTCAAGGAATAAATCTAGAAGCCTCAGACACTGTTGTTTAGATAAGCAGATGTGGTTGTTTGATTTATTGTGTGTGTCTTTCTTAGATCTGAAGATTATTTGGTTAAAGAAATGGATTTGAGATATCATTGTTTTTCCACTGTGCTAGAATCTCAGCCTTTCCTTTTTGGCAGAGTACTGAATGGACCTTGTTGAACTGAGCTTGCTATTAGAGCCATTGCTGCCATAAGAATTAATATGGAGTGCACAGTTCCTGTTAGCTATGAGTAGTACCTTTGCCAATCAGTTGTTACAAATACGAGTGTGTTGTAACACAAATCTGGTTAGAAAGGATCGTTTACTTTTGACTTGAAGCCACCTCTATTTTTCCCCTGATGAATTTCATTAGCCCTGTAGAATTTGTGTTTCACCTAAGCGTTAGGTAGCTGGACAAGAAATTTCAGTGGCACTTCCAGGGACGTACAATATGAGCAGAATTTTTGCAGGAGAGCAAGAGATACTCTGTTAAATTCTTCTAAGTTTAGGGAAGTCAGACTCCCAAATTATGTTCTAGTCATGGGTGAGTTTTTGCAGAAGAGCACGGGAACAATGGAGCTGCCTATTTCTTTCCTCCACCTGAAATCAGACATGGTCTAGAATTTATAAGGTGAGTGTATTCCCTCTGCTCTTTCCAGATCATAGCTAGCAACTTGCTTCTTCCACTTAGCACAACTTCCGTGCCTTTTAAAAGGGCTGTTTTTCAGCTCTCATTTCATGAACTGCAGAGTTGGTGAGCAGCTCCTTTTGAAAGTTTACATTAAATTTTCTGCCACTCACCTCCTCATATGGAATAGTTTAAGGGTCTCTGAAGTGCCTGCTTTACTCAGAAGATTTTGTACTTGCAATCTCATCAACTGTTACACTGGTAAAAGTCTGCCATGCTGGCTGACAGTGGCACACAGAAACAGCATACTTACCACATCATCCACCTTTCAATTGACCTCATAGTCCCTAGCTGTGTTTGGACTTGCTAGTGAACTGACAACCACACCTCCATCTTAGAATTTAAATTCATGGCAAAGAGTCAAATTTTTTTAAAAGACTGTAAAGAACGAGACTAAAAATTTTAATGTACTTTTTTTTTCTGTGCAGCATAGGCAGTAAATACCATATTAAATATAATGACTAAAATACGAATTTTTCAAAAACTGGAGCTATTACGAAGAGAAAGAAATGCTAGAATTAAGATTGCTAAGCCGGGTCAAAAAAGTTGTTCAAAGACCTGGAAAGTAGTGGAGCTGTGAGGGAAGGTGGGCCCTGTTAAGTAGTGCATGTGTTCCTTGGACTCTTCAAAAGTCCAACCTATCCACTAGGAGTTAAGTGAAAATATCTTCCCTTCCTCTTACTGATCATACTCTGTGCTTTCTGTTGCCCCATCCTGTTGCCTTCAAAAATCTGGAAACAGATTGATCCCAAGGAATTTGTTTCCATGACAATTGCAACCTCCTAAGTCCTCCTAGAACTTCCTTTCCACTTTGTGGGCCTGTAAATGAGCACTTTTAATTCAGGGGAAGTATCAAATTCAAACTCAGCGTACAGAAAATAATTAGATGCTGTCCCTGAACATGTTTTGAGGCCTAAACCTAGATTGTTGTATTCCAAATGCATCCCTTATTCTTCCCTGAGGGTGGATGTTGATTACCTTAAAAGAAAATACATTTACCACATGGAATTGCATTGAGTTACCATTAGAAATTCAAACATGCACAAACAAAACACACATTTCAGAATTTTCAGCATTAGTTCATGATGCCTGGGTATCACAGATTATTCAAGAGGGGTGGTCTTCGAGCAGATAGCGTATGCTCCACAACCAGTGCTGATATTAATCTCAGCTGAGTAGAAAAACTCAAAAGTACTTGTTACTACCAACCTTAAGGGATTAATTGTCTTTTTTCTGCTGCTTGTAGTCTGCCCACTGATAAATCAGAGTTCTTTGCAAGCCCATCTTACCCCATTTTGGAGGGACAGGGCAGGCTTTGCAGTATGGGTGTTCTGGATGCTGGCTATGGTTCAGCATTGACTGCAGGTCTGAAGTCTGTAAGGGAAAACATTTTAAACCACTGTGGTGAATGTTTTTGTTTTCTAAATGACCAAAGGCTCGTAAGTGTCACTTTCTCTTCCTTTCCCAAGCCAGAGATCGTGGCTATTTAGTAAGAGCTTCCTCTATCTAGGAAAGGAAGGAGGCTGATTCAGGAACCATTCTTAATACAGTTGTCTTCCCTTTCAGAAGAGTTTGGGGATTTTCTTGAGTTTGCTAGTGGCAGGCAGGAATCTCATGATAATCATCACAGGATTTTTTTTTATTATTTTTTTCCAAACAGATACTTGTGGTTTAACAATGCTTTTACAATCAGCTCTGGCCTTAATCTAATTTTAGGACTTCTTTTTTTTGAAGTGTTGCCATTAAAATGCTCATTTCATCAAGTAGAATGTGATGCTGTTTAACTGTGATATCTGTTTTTAATGTGGAGTCTTTGGCAATCATGAGGAAAGTGTACTCTGGCTCTTGATCAGTACCATCTACTGGAAAACAGCATGAGACTCATGGAAAATTTTTGCAGGCTCTGCTAAGACTTTGAGCATCTCCTGTTATACATGAATGGGAAATGACAGCCAAGCTCAGTCAATATGGGTTTGTTTCCCTGTAAGACCTGCCCTGGCCTTCTGTTCACTGTTAGGTGGCAATAAAGGGTCCTATGGCTGCACAGTTTGCACAGCTCAACTGCCCTTGCTGACCTCATATAAATGCATATGTAAATGCTAACATTGCCATAGACTCATCAGGATTTGTATCAATGTAGCTAACTAGCACAAACCCATCTGCAAATGGAGCTCAGGTTTATGTAATCAGAATCTTGGGAATGTATTATTATTAGTAGTATCTCCAGCTCAAAAAATCTTTAGAGAGCAAAAAACTAAACGAGAAATAGATCAGCACAGCCACAAAAGGCTCAAATACAAGGATTTTGTAGGTCAGCAGTTGGTCGATTTACCAGAGTCTTATTTAATCAGAACACCTCTAGCTTTTTGTCTTTCTTAATGTGGCCCAGGTTTCCATAACCAGGGCAGGCATGGTAGGAAATCAATATATTGAATTAGATTACTTGGAGACTTCTTCCTTCAGCTTGAACGTGTGTGGATAGGTTATTTAGAATCTGGCATAGTTGCTGGAGATGAAGGGCATCATCTACAGCAAGGTACATTGTTGCTAAGAAAATAATTGTCAGAGATGCTGTAAAGCCTTAAATGTCCCATTCTCAAGGGAATTTAGTATCTGATACTTTTGGTAGTGGCTGCCATTTACCTCTGGGTAAGCCATTTAGCATTACCACAAAATACCAGCTAATGTCTGGGAGCCACTGGGAAGCCCTGGAAATGAATTGTAAACATAAGTGTCACCTTAGAGACAAAGACCAGTATTAACTCCAGCCATGTCTGATGTTTCAAAGACAGAAAAAAAGTCCACAGTTCATTGTGGAGGGACTGCACAAAACCTTCATATTCTCAGATGTGAATAGTAATCTCAGAAAGTGGCTTTGTAATTGCTTTAAAGCCATCAATGTGCAGACAGCTGCTAAAATGTCCAGTCCATCCTTTTCCAGCTGCTCTGCCCAGCTGTGTGCCAGCCTTTCCTTGGGTCTCAGCTCACCTCCAGGCTGCTGCACCATCAGATCATTCTGAGTTCAGCATTTTGGAGTCCCTCATTTGACCTAACAAAAAGCTGCACGACCAAGAATTGATGTAACTGAAGCAGTAGAAAAACAGATTCGATTTAGATTGTTCTCTCCTGGTTGTAGATGTAGATCTCCCACTATACTTGTTCAGTACTGTATTTTCAGTTTTTGTTGTTGTTGATTTGTGCATCTTTTTTTGTCCAACAAAATAGGTAAAAGAATTTATCAACGCTGAGCTCCTGGCTCACTTGTATTCTTCTGAGGACCAAAATACTCTAATGGAGGAATCAGCTGAACAGGCACAGAGGCGAGATGAAATGCTCCGCATGTACCAAGCTCTAAAGGAAGCCCTAGCAATCATTGGTGACATTAGCACTAGCACTGTGTCAACCCCTGCACCACCTCCTGTAGATGATTCTTGGCTTCAGCAGGCCCGCAGGTAAGGTTCTTCATTTGTTTTACAATGAAATTTAGGACAGGCAGACATTATTAGTACCAGCAACTCCCTCCTTACCTGTGTTTTGAGCAGGTGCTTCTCCAGGTCTTTAATGACATTTCTGAGGGAAATCAGAAAATCTTACTATTACTTAGATGCTATTTTTATCTACTTCAAGTGCATTAGAGATAAAGAACACAGATTTCTTTTCTTGCATGCTGCCTAGAATATCTGACAGACTTTAAATACCCATGAGCTCTTCTTGATAAAGCCATCAGCCTTTTTCCCAGCATCCTGTATTCTGTTCAAGACTGGCTTGGAGAAAAAGCTGCTTCTAGTTCTGGTTTCAGTGAGTGTCATGGTTTTTATGACCATGGTCATGGATAACTCTGTGACAGTGATCTGCATCCTACCTAAAGTGTCAGGAGCTTTGTGTGCTACCATGTTATACTAGCTGGAAGCCAAATCGAGAAATCCAGATACTGTGCTCCAGAGCAGATGTGAATGTACACACATGCTGTATGTCTCCGTTTACATGTTTAATTTTTAGAAACCTTTTCTCACATACACACATTCTATGGGTATGTATATAAACACCAGACAAGACATTTGCCTGTTAGAAAACCTTCCATTGGATTTACAGCTTGTCTCATGCTTCAGATAGCAGCTACTTCTGCCACCAAATAGTGTTTTGATTTCTGTAGGAATTTAATTTTATTGCAGAAATCCCACCTATCTCTGCAAACTCACCCCAACTGTATATCCACAAGGCTTTTTCTGGCAAGCTGTTTTTAAACTTCAGTGCTTCAGGCTGTATGTCCTAGCAAATCCTTTTCACACAACACTGTTAGAATTCTAGTATTTCAATCCATTACATTTTAGCTCTTTGATTGTATTTCTATTTCTTCTATCCCAGAGCATGCTGTCTATGGGAGTGGTATGTGATAAATATAGCTTTCACTTCTATTTTTTCTTTAAACAAGTATCCCCACTATATCAAATATCCTCAATCTCTGGTATTTCGCTAGATCACCTCCTCCAAGTCCCTCAACTCAGAGGAGGCCTACATTAAATAATCCCCCAACCAGACCTTTATCTGGCCGAGGACCTGCTCCTGCAATCCCATCTCCAGGCCCTCACTCAGGGGCTCCCCCGGTCCCGTTCCGCCCAGGACCATTGCCACCATTTCCAAGTGGTGGTGAAGCCCATGGAGGACCTCCCCAAGTTCCTTCTCGGCCGACGCGGGCTCCTCCCAGTGTCCCAAGGTAAGATGTCTAAGCTTCCTGGTGGTGGGCATGGTTCTCTTCCTGTAGCATAACAGACAGATGCTGCACGACCCAGGAAAGACAAGCACTGTTGCTGAGTGAGCCCTGTAGCAAAGCACAGCTGTGTGTTCCCTGCAGAGGGTCAAAGGTGTTCTGAGGAACCGATTTCTAGCGCAACTAAGGCTTTTTGAAAAGTTAGATGCTTTTTTTCATGGCAAAAAGCATTCTCCTGTCAGTCACTTTGAAGAAACTAGAGTATATTACGTTAAAGCTCCCTGTTCTGGTTATGTGGTATTGTGAGCACAGGAGTTGTTCACAGAGACAAGTCCTCTAGACCTCCACCAGAACATGGGCAGTGGTACAACAAATAGCTCACTTTCACCATTTTGAGTGCTCACCAAAGGAAACAACAGCTCTTCGGGGAGAGAACAAGACCAAGGCCTTGTAGAATCAGTGGAACAAACTGATAGGAGTCTGATTTTTATTCCACAAGGCAAATAATTTACAGCCAGTTGAAAACAGTTTGCAGCTGTCTAACAGTGTAGGTCACACAGCACAACATGTTTAGTTAAGGAACAGGATTTTAATGATCGCATTGTTTCTTTTCCTTCTGACAACTTTGCATTTACCAGTACCTTTAAGAGTAGCTTTTCATATTTTATTATTTTGTGTGGCATTAACCACTTTTTTTAATATAAGTAATATGAAAAACTTGTCCTTAATATTTATTTTCACTATGACATAATACACTTAATCACTCATATATGAAAGGCTCTAACTCCAAGTGCTTCAGTAACTTCCCAAATTACGAGAGGCATGGGCACATTAGGCAATGCTGGAACAAAGGGCTTTCTCCAGTTTTAATAAATTAACTGTTATATTAGGCTTAGTCACAGTTCGGAGAAAAGCAAACAAAAAAAAGCTAGTTAAACAGAAACAAAAAGAAAATATGTACATTTTCAGTTTTAGAAATAGTAATGGAAAATAAAACTGTAATCTGCCTTTGGAGAAAAAATACTAAATACTTTCTTTTAAATAAGTGAGATCTGTTGTAGCTGTCAGCAACTTAAATGTGAGGCTCAGTTTTTCTAACATGATAATTTATATATTATATAATATGAAGATGCATACCACGCTGTTTGAGGGTGACTGCTAGTTCTGAAGTAGCTCTCCAGCTGAGCACATATATATAATTATCACCGTTATAAAATGAAAAATAAAGAGGGTATATCAAATAAATGAAGCATTTTTATCTGTTTCCTATGAAAAGGGAGTTGCACTGCCCAGTCACAAAGGTCATTCTTTCATCTTCGTGGATATTCCATAGCTTGCAATAGGGAGAAGCACCCCTCCTGGGTACTAAACTTCACGCTGAAAAGAAAGAAGTGAGGTTCCCCACTGGGAGAGCTTGAAGGGCGCTGGCATGAGTGTTTCCAGTGTGCCATCAGTGGATAGATGACATACCAGATGTAGACAGGAGGTCCGGCGTTTCATCAGTTGTACTACTGGAAGGAACCATAGCTCTCCGGCATCTCTCACCTTGCCTTGAGAACAGCATGTGTCCTTTGTCCTGCCTGGCTGTGATTCTGCATGAGCATTGCTTTCCTGAGGTGGCTTGCCAAGAGCATGTCTGATGATAATCTTTTTGATGCTAAAGTGATAGGTGGGATGGAGACCAGAAAGGAATTTCCAAGCTCACAAAGACACTTGGGTAAGCAGCCTGCAAACGACTCAATTCATGACAGCCACTGGTGGCAGGCGAAGCAGGGCCTGATAAAGGAGGTCAGTGCTTTTAAAATGCTGGAGCTGGATGTCTAATTGAATGTACGAGTGCCTGACATTTTTGTGGAAAAAAATATCTGCAATACACATCTTCTGGACTGGATCCTAGTCCTCTTTTCTTAGAGCTATGAAAGCCTCAGACATAAAAATCTCAGATGCTAAGGAATGCAGGAAGGGTTTGCCGTTTTGCTGAAACTTCAGGTTTCTCCTGCTGACTAAACTCCAGGAGAGGAAATCCCAGGGAAGGGGCTGCAGGGGAAATCACCTGAGGGGGACAGTGTGGCAGGCTCCTGCGCCTATTAAAAGTTCTTTTGAGCCCTGGAATTTCTGCTACGCTTGGTCTGGTTTCAATAACAGCCTTCGCGGGATCGTAGGAAATGGACTCAGAAAATGGGTCTGAGATATTAAAAGGAAAAGAAAATCGTTTTGAGGAAGAGTTCTTGAGGAAACTTTAGCTTTCTCCGTGACTTGGTTTTGAGCCGAGGCTCTGTGCCCTGACTGCGCTACCGCTGTTCTGCACTGATTCCTTCAAGAGTCGGGATCTCTCACATCTAGGGAGTAGGTCAGCTCCCTGAGAAGAAAGTTGTATTTTTAAACTTCATCGAGCTTTCCTTAGGAGCTTTTTGGTTGCAGCCCCATCACTGTCACATGGAGCTGAAAATCCTGACATGCAAAGAAATATAAGCGTTCTATTTTTTTGTGTTCCACCTTAAGATGAAAAGGTCATTTCCAGGGCTAAGATTTGGACCATCCTGTTGCAATGAGTGGCTGAACACACACTTAGTTTAGAGAATTTGCTACTTTATAGTGAGATACTGCCCATGCTTAAAAAAAAAAAATAATAATAAAACCACTCTACCCCCACTCCCCTCCAGCTTTTATTAGCATTTAATCAAAGGAATTGCACAGAAACTGTGAGCTTTCTGCATTTTCTCACTATTCTTTGCATACTGTAAAGGGAAAGGAAAGCGGTTAGGGGAGCAGGAAATAATTTTCTTCCTTGCTTCACTCTGGTTCTAAAGCTGTTTTGGGTTATGTGCTCTGAATATTTCTGTAAGGAAACAGAAACTATTTGCATGATACATGCCTCTTTTAATTAATCCCACTTGACGTGGGTGGATCTCTCCCAGCAAAGCCTGTGAGTAAAGGCCCCTGGCTTTGTTAAGGGCTTGATGCCAAAGCATATATGATTTGTGAAATATTCTCTGCTGCCAGAATTTAGATTATTCCCTCTCTCTCTTAAAAGGCTGCAGTAGTATTTTGAAAGAAAATGCAGCTGTGCACTCGCTTTGGTAAGACTGCTTGAAGCAGGCACCAGAGCCTCTTTAGCTTACCATGATGTGTGTTTGCCTGCCTGTTTGGGAAGTCTGATCTTGATCAGTTTTAGTTCTACTGTGGGATGCTTTGATTTATGACCTTTAAATGTCCTAAATGGGAATCTCAGCTTTGCCACAGGGAGAACAATTGAACTGGAAATGTTTTTCTCCTGGCAGCAGAACCCCTGGTGTCAGTGAGGGTGGGAGGGTGCTCCCCTTTCCTCTCTGTCTCCTGCTCAGCAATGCTCCTATGGCTTCATGAAGGCTTTCCCTACAAAGAACTGAAGATTATGACTCTCGTTGCCATTAAAACCCTGCTTGATGTGGACCTGGTTAAACAGAGGTCTTGAAGGACTGCAGTGTCCATTCAAACAGGCAGAAACATAAATACTTTCAAGCACCTGTGTCTTGTTCTCAGAGCTCCTGGTGCACAGCCCCTGGGGTTGGGGACAACCTTCACACGTGAGGCAAGCAGCAGAGAGAGAGAATTCATGTCATGCTGCTCAGCAGTGGTCCCGTAATCTCCCTGCCACCTCTTTCGGCTGCCTTCCTTCAATTTACTTCAATCCACAGCCAACCAGCACAGAAGATGCTGCCATGCATCTATATTACATTGCGTCACTGAGGCTAATTATGTGACCTGTTGTGTTTGTAGCTAATCTGCATTGTCAGCCATCATTGTGTATTTCTGCCAACCCAGCACAAAAAAAGTGCTTATACTTGATAGTAATTACAGTCAGAGAATTCCAGACAAAGCCAGAAGCACTGCAGAAGGTATCACTGCCTGACACTTCCTGGTTTGCAGGCTCTGTACTCAGCTCTTTGATTGCCAAACATCAACCGTTAAGTCAGTTTTCTGTGATGGATTTTATGAATTAGTGTTCTTTCAAAAGATTTAGTGCTAACATCTAACACTGCATGCTGAGTGATAAGAGGATCCCCTGCAAAAATTGCATGTGAATCCTCTTATTAAAGTCTGTCATAATGCATAGGCATATAAGGCCAGAAGGGTTATCCTATGTTAGCCTGGGCATCTTCTTCTTGCAGCCCTAAAAGCTTACTACCATTTTTTTAATGGAATGTAAATAATAATCAAATAGTCATTGCTTCAAACTCTTAAGGCAGGATGAATAGGTGTTAACTTTAAAGTAACTGCATGCTGAGTTGGACGATCTTAGTCTGAATACCCGCGTAGAAGAGTACAGCTTTGTCCTGCAGTAGAATCTGTTTGTCTTCTCTGAATGAACCTTCGTGGAAGATGATTCAGAAGACATAATTGGTAATTAGGAATGTTTCTTGCAAGCAAAGAGACAAAACTGTCATCTGGAGGGATTTCAAAATTCTGCTGAATTTAAAGGGAAAATGGAAGTCAAAGCGTAACTACTTTAGTTCTGCATTTCATGTATGTGGTCCAAATAATATTGCAGCTACACAGGTGATGCAAAGCCTGAGCCCGTCGCAGGAGGGAATACTGCTCTTCTGTACTCAGTATGTTTCCAACTCTGCCTGTCCAAAGAGCCCCATGTCACACGACTTATGAGAATAGCAGTTATTCTTTCTGGGATTTCTGCCCTATGGGAAGACATCCCTGTGCAATTTGTTACCAGTCTAATTTACAGTTCTTGTTGAAAGGCACAGCCAGGAATACACTCCTTTTGCTGCTGGCTGCTTTCAGCTGGAGATTATATTTCCCCTTATCTATTAGAAAGCAGCTCTGCTTTTTTCCCCCTCCTCCACTGGCTCCTTTATCGCTATTTTGTTTCCCCCTTTTTCTGCACGTCCCTTGCTGTCCCTTTCTTGACCATCCTGTCTACTTCTTCTTTCACCTTCTCCCCTCACTTGGTTTCCTGCCTAGAACGTTTGTCTCCCTCCCCCACATATTCCCTCCTTTCCTTCTCACTGTCTTTTGTTGGTTTCTTTCCAACTTATCCCTTTCCTGGCACCTTAGTAAATCTGTCTCCTGCTCCTTGTATTCCTGTCTTCTTTTAAAGCTTTTCATCCCATTTTCAAACCATAAAATGCAATATCTGGCAATCTTTTCTAACAGCAGCTTGGTGTTAGTGGCCGTGACAACCACTAGAAACTCTAGCTACACTGCTTACAGTAGCCATACCACGTGGCAAAAACAGTTGAGGAATATGGTCACCTGGCAGCTTCAGTCTTAATAGAATCAATGAAAGAAGTAACATTTTGAATAAGGATAAATATGGGAGGGATTGGCCAGGAAGTATGTCACAGCAGTTTTTAAAAACATGTGAAATATCACAATATAACAACTCCTATGGTTTCATTATAATTCTTCAATACTGTTTGTGTGAGAAATTTGGAGCAGAATTGGACAGAACAGATTCTTCAGCAGCCTGTACTTAACACCATCAGAGAGACAGGAGTGTCCCTGAGTTTGCTCCAGGAGCTGCAGCGATTGCTCACCCCTAAGAGGATGGCTGTCTTCTAGACTAGCAGTAGCATTTTGCTCACCGCCTTCCTTCATGCGCTCCTCCTCCAGATGACTGTCCTGAAGACCAGCTAAAACGAAATTCATGGGATGGCAGACATTGCAGCCTAGGTACTACATCTGCTGCCACTGAATCTCACTTCCAGCAGCATCTTCCTTCATCAGCCAAAGGCTCTCCACTTTGCGTATTCAGTGGTGCAGGAATTTTCTTATGTGCTGTGGCTGGCAATACGCTAGGACAGTTGAACAAATGTTGCTTGTTTTATGTGGGTTTTAGCTTTGATCTATTTTTTTTTTGTAGCTCAGGTAGTTTTGATTGTGTTTAGTATTGTTCCTGAGCTACTTGCTCCTGCCTGTTTTAAAACTTACTCGGCAAAATTTGTTTTTAAAATTAGGTGAATTCTGAAAGATCCATTTCATTTGGGACTGTTGTGAGTTACTTTTACAATTCAGCAATAAGTATATCAGGCTGAAATGGCTCTTCATTACTGTTAGTGTAGACCAGTCCCATATGATGGAGAAGGGTAATTAAAAATTATGCAAGAGAGAGGTAGACAGAGAAATAAGTAACCTAATGAGAGTTGTAAGAAGTCATTCTGGTATACAGATGATGTTGTGAGTGCAGTCCCCAACCAAATACAGATGAAGTCAGCTTTGAGAGTGTCAGCTGGTGAACTGCATGAATGAGTAATTTATTCAGTTAGGTGTTTTCAGTAAAAGTTTTTTGCTTGTTTGCTTTTTTTTTTTTTTTTTTTTCCCCTTAGCACTGACATAATCAATATACTATTAGTAAAAGGAAGTGGTTTTTNGTGTCAGCTGGTGAACTGCATGAATGAGTAATTTATTCAGTTAGGTGTTTTCAGTAAAAGTTTTTTGCTTTTTTTTTTTTTTTTTTTTTTTTTTGCCTCCTTAGCCTTTTCTCTATCAATATACTATTAGTAAAAGGAAGTGGTTTTTATTTTTAGCAACTCTCAACTTGAAAAAGGAAAGTAGAGTCAAACAATAGCAAATGCTGTTTGCCAGAAATACAGACAGGAATCCAAAGATGTGCTTTGGTCCCAGTTATTTATTCAGTCTCATAAAAGAGTACTTTAACAACATGAAGGTTATATAGGATTAAGGCAAGAGTGTTTAACAGGAAATTTTTGGCCATATTTGAAAGAGTGGATTGAATAGTAGTACATTCCTAGCCTTCCTTATGCTGCAGGAGAAAATGTATGACGTACATTTAAAAAGAAAGCAATGATGATTTGAACTTCCTGAACCTGCAGGCATTTTGAAAGGCTCTCCTTGATACTCTCCTGTACCTGCAAGCTGTATTGGATCATTAGTGAAAAACAGGGCACTCGGTGGCTGCATTAACAAGATTGACATGGATAACGTTAGTTGTTGTCATCATGGACAAGAAGAGGTGCTAGTCCAGCTGGAGGTAATAGCCAGGATGATTGCTCTCTTTCTTGCCTTAAGGTAAGTAAAGAGGAGACAGACAAACTGGGAGAGGAAGATTAAAGGTGAGTGGAAAGGAAGAACAGAGTGAGCAGAAGTAGTTATGGCCTTTGAAGACATCAAACATGATTTACCTTGACACAGAACAGTACAGCTGAACACAGACCAGTACACAACACTTGAGCTACTGCGTAAAGATCAGATGTTCCTCCTCCAGATTTTGTGACCCTTGTTGTCATCATCTGCTGCAGATGGACAATGGAAGAGCAGCATTCAGAATGTATTACTCAGAACTCCTAAATCTTCTTCCATGTGGATTTTTGATCCTCTTCACCATCCTGACCTTGGATTTCTGAAGGGTTGGGACAGACCTCCTCTAACGTTGAACACACTTGCTTACTTGACGTGTTCCCTGCTGAAGGGCAAATAAGAACACACTGTTTAGAATAATTGTCTTTTTTGGTTGCTCCACTGAATTATTTTTCTTCTTTATTCAAGCTGTTTTTTTTCATATGACACATTAATTCCCTAAAATGACTAGCGCCAAAATGCAGCATTCTCTTAAACATACAAACAAGTTTGTGTCTGTGATAGATATTAATTTATGATGGCCACATAGAAAACCCAGTTTGATTCACGAAGAAATTAATCTAGTGGAGCATCATATTTTGACCTCTTTGCCTCTGAAGGGAATATCCATATTACGTAAAATCACACGCTTTGGAACCGCAGTAATCTTAATGCTTTGGAACAGTGTTAGCATTTGCATTAATGGAGATCTATATTGCTGCTTTATGGTGTCTAGTGGAAGGACACATCCTTCCCATTTGCTGTTTTTTCTTCTTTCACTGAAGAGAAATAGGCATCAGATAAAAACGCTTAATCTAACTATTTGAACTTGGCTTGCACTAAACACAAAAGTTCTTCCACTGACAGAGTATTGTTTGGGTCATCTGAAATAGTGAGGTTCAGCTGTGCGGGTACTGGCAGTACGGTCACAGCGTGCTCTCTGTGCGTTTGTGGAGCCTGATACATAGGTGTTCCGTTGGAGGGCTGCTTCAGAACTGGCAGTCACCTCTAATAGCGTGCTGTGCATCTCAGTGCTTCCATTCCTGACTTGCCCTCCAACAGGAATCCTCTGGGCATGCTTACTAGAAATGCTTCATGTTTGACAACAGTTTTCAGTGCAGAAACAGATGAGAAAAACTTTCAGTCTCTTGGACCATTATGCTGAGGTAAGGGACCATCACACACAGGTGTTCCCCTCCTACTTTTTCCTTTCCTCACCACTGAGTGCTGTTTCTAATTTCTCCCATAACATCTCCTCCTACTGATTTTTGGCCATGGTTCCTGCTGAACCACTCTTACTGTCATCCTTTTTCTGCTTTTCCTATTTTCTTGTGACCTGTCACTAGTATTAAGTTGCTTTCCTCTTCATGTTTTTCCCACTTCTACTCAAGATCCTTCCTCCTGAGCTGATGTTCTGGAGACTCCAGAGCAGCCATGCTGCGTCTGCTTCGGCCAGGAAGAGTTTTTAGTAAGCGGAGACAGTAGACTAACTAGTCAGAGCTGTAAACCATGTCTTGCCTCTATTCTTCAGCTGTCATGGCTACACAGAATCACAGAATTGTAGGGACTGGAAGGGACCTCCAGAGATCGTCTAGTCCAACCCCCTGCTAAAATACAGCACTTTCACTTCTGGTTTGGATTTTCTGCCAAATGCAGAAGCTGGTGAAGGTCAAGAGGGAACGTATAAAGATAGATTGATAGAAGAACTGGGAAAAGCAGGGCCTAAGTTGTGTGGGTCTTTCAGAATCTTACTGAAACAGAGAAAGTCATACGGAAGTCAGATGAGTCAAGGCACTATTACTCTCCCAAGGACAAGCCTAGGAAATGGGCTACCTGTATCTCTGAATAATCACGCCAATGTGAATTGGCATTTATTTCTCACCTGAAATAAGCCACTCTTCTGTTCTGGAATGCCTCGCATCCAGATTTTTATTGTCACTTAAATTAAAATTTGCCTGCAGTCAGACCTAGAGCCATTTAGAGATTTTTTAAAACTATTTTCTTGTTAGATTCTGCAAAAACAATGAATGTCCCATAACAAGGTACTCTGAGGGGCCTGCGTTATAGGGAAACCAAGATCATGGAAAAGGGAGAGAATAATGGACTTTTGTTTACAGCTTCAGATCTATAGGAATGTATCATAAAATTCAGTTATGTGCATGCCTTCCGCAAGTGTTCTCTGGTGGTCACGAGCAAACAAGAATGTAAAATGTAAGTGGAAACGAAAGCCTTTTATTTAGAAGCATGCTAGCTGTGCTCCGGGAAGAGAAGCCATCTTCTTAGAACGGGGCCTCCCATGGTAATTACAGCTCTGCTTTACTGAGAGCATATTTTGTGGACTCTGTGTGGGGAGTGATAGCACTCTACAGAAGGCAAATGCTTGAAGAGCTCCCATATGTTTGTGATCGCATTTTAAGTCTAGACTTGCTTTATTTATTTCATTCGCTCCGTATTTGCCTAACTGAAGCTTTTTGAGACTTCTTTTAGAACTGGAAAAATGGGGTGTGCTGCTTAAGGTTAAAAATAAATATAAAACTTTTCCTTTTAAAAAAGTTTTTGCATGGGGGTAAGAGTTATCCTCTGTTCAAAACCCCACTGAGTTCTTCAAAGGAGGAGTCTCTGCAGCAACATCAGGGAGTTATTAAATACATACTTAGTCCACAATTTTCATTGGTAAATTCTTTATGTCTGCTTAATGTGTGCTAGTTAGAAGAACTGATTCTTTCTGCAGACTCGTTTACTCAACCCTGGGGACCTATGATCCCCTGCCCCTTTAGCACTAACTTTTACAAATACTGTTTCCCTTTTTTTTTTTTTTTTTTCCTGTTTTTCCACCTAAAAATAAAGGGGAAAAAAAAAAAGAAAAAAGGCAATCAACTCAGCAGAGTGCTAAAGGGGCAGGGCAGTGGGACTCAGCCCCACAACTAGAAAACACAGTGAAAATGCTTGAGACAATAAGCAAACAGAAATTAGTGCAGAAGTGCCGTTCTTGTAAGACAGAGCTTTCTATGAATCCGGAGCAGCCCTTTGCAGCCTGGGAGCGAGCAGCTCGGTGCTGCTGACGGAATTGCTCCGATAACGCAGAGAAAGCGCGCTCCGTGCTGTCTCTCTGCGTCTCATCTTTTGGCTCCAGACTAAACATTTAGTTGGGCTTAGTCACATATTTCCTTGCTGCCATGGCAGCCAGTGCAGCCGGACCTGCGGGGGCTTGCTGTGCTGCGGCTGCCCCAGCTGCGCGTCCATGGGCAGGCTGCAGCTCCCTCTGCTGCTCCGCTCGCCGGCCTCTGCACAGCAGCCATTTGGAGAGGCTGGTAATACCATTTATTTAGCCTTTGCTCAACTTCAGGCTCAGAAAGCAGCTGTGCCAAAGCCAGGCCAGGCTTCCTCAGATCTGTGCTTCGGGAGGTGCCCACTCCATTATCCCGGGGTGGCAGTTTGGGCGCATCTGGCCATGATGGAGGGAGAAGATGATGCATGCGGATAGGCCTCTCCTTCAGCCCCTAGGGTTGAGTTCTCTGTTAGAGGAAGAAAAAAAGGTCTGAACTGTGCTCCCAGAGTAAAAAATGGTCGTGTAGTGGCTTGTCACCTTGGTAGGGAAATCTAGTGACAGTTTCTGGGCTTGTCCATTCCCTCCCTTTTTGCCTTGAGCTCCAGCTCATGCCATCATGACTGCACACTGGTGGCTAATGAAGGTCAGGTCTCTTCCCAGGCTGCAGCTTTGTGCTGGGCTGTGCGTGGGGACAGCGGGCCATGGCCCATCTTGCTGTGTGACGGGCACGCAGACTCAGAGGCTGCCCAGGAGACCATGAATGGTGCTTTTGCAGCTCTCTCAAGCCTTGCCTCTTCCTAAACTCTGCCCAGGGAGGTGGTGGAGTCACTGTGGAGGTGTTCAAGAACCATGGAGATGTGGCACTGAGGGACGTGGGCATGGTGCGGGTGGGCTGACGGCTGGACAAGGTGATCTTGGTGGTCTTTTCCATCCTGAATGATTCCTTGATTCTTTTCTGTGAAATATCTGCCACTCCTCTGGAGGGTGCCTCTGACTTCCAGAGTGCAAATCCCACTCTTCCAGCCATGATGGGATCAAGGAGTCAGAAGGAAGCTCCGAGCAGATGCACTGCCCTGGGAGCAAAGCAGCACCATTATGGGGTGGAAGAGAGGAATGGGGGCTGAGGAGATCTGCCTGTGCCTCGCTGCATCCCTGTATTTTTCAGAGCAGATTTGGATTGGGCTTGAAGGAAAATAAAAAATAATTGTCAAAGTGCAACAGCAGCTCTGGGTCAAGGAGAAAAGGGCTCAGACCTGATTTTGATTCAGGTTTGGTTTGGGTGATTAAATCCAGGATAACCTCCCCTTGTGCCCTCCAGTTTCTGATCCAGCTGGGCTAAATAGCAATTTGACTAAATTACATTATTTGAACTTATTGTGCTGCATTCAACCTCATATTAAAATGCATGCTTTGGCCTGTAACTTTTAAATTTGATATGAAGACAGCTGTATGCATTTTCCCTTGTTTGTAAATTGTATACACATGATATGATGTTTTCAGTAAGCGCTAAACAATGCAATCTGAGGCATTTCAACAAAGGAATAATTTAATGCAACCCAGCAGAAATGCAGAGCCTTAGAAGTGGTTCTTTATGAAACTACAAATTTTGGAAATGGGTCCAGAAGACCTACACTGGAGCAACACAAGAAACAATAGTTAACACAGTAACATTTTTTCTGTAAGAAAAATACACCATGAAGAAATTATATTTTGCCTATTTTTTTTAGCTTGCTGATTTACTTGAACGCTTTGGTTGGCATGTTTCCTGTTTGCTGCATGTTAGGGATTAAAATTCTCATTTCTTCACCAAAAGAGAATATTGTCATACAAGATGCACTTTAAGCCAAGCAAGATTTTTTTTTGTCAAGTGTAAATTTGTCTCATGTATTATGTTCCAGTTCAAAGAAAATTAACACATTGTTGTATTCTTTTCATCTTCTATTTAGTTTTAACAGAATGAGACAAATTTTCTTTGTAATCTTCTTCAGAGACAGGCAGCTTTGACAGGTAGAGGACAGAGTAGGAGAGGGCTCTGTGGTTTGCCAGGGTGATTGATAGTCTGCCAAAGCTGGATTAGAATTGAAGAGCCCTTGGCTCCCCACCTTGCTCAGATCACAAGCTCAGATAAACGCTCTCATGACGATCTACGTCAGGTTGAGGAACAGAGAGAGCATTTGTACTTCCCATTAAAGAAAATGAGGGGCAAAAACGCTGTGTTAAGAGATGGAATGGAATCAGTTGGAGCAGCGGATTGCTGCTGGAGGGAGCTGAATAGCTAGCTAAGGGAGCAGACTGGCTAGGAGATGCAGTACCAGGCAGAAGTGTCTAAGCCAGTGCTGGAGCTAAAGGCCAAATAGGTACGTACCTCTCAAATCCTGCGCAGGCTTTGCATGGCAGAGGGGTGTTTTAGCCCAGGGGGAATGGAATATCTACAAAAACACTCCTCCTAACCAAGCTGATTTATTTCCATGCCATGCTGATGTGGGCCCTGTACCCTGAATATACACAGAAATGTAAAAGGCAGTTGCATAGTGACCAGAGAGAAGCTATCTGGAACTTTGGTGGGGCTGGTGTGTCCCCTTTAACAGACTGAAGGAGGACCAGTCCTGTGCCACCACTTCTCAGTGCTGTGGTCCCAGTAAGACCAACTGTGTAAGAAGCCACAGGTTTTAATTCCACATACAGCAGCTGAAGTCGCTGTAGGCTGCTTTCCCAAAGGCAGCTGGCAACCCTCACGTGTGGCCAGAAGTCCATTCTGTGGCTGGCCAGGCTGGGAGTGACCCCTGAGAAAACAGGAATAATGATCATCCACTGCTGATTTCCGGGGCATAAGAGAGTGGCTGCGTTCAGAGGTTTAGCAGACTGTGAGCTAGAGAATAGAGCTGTCAAATACATGAGGGAACCAATGCATGGTATGCATGCAGCAAACCCTTTGCTTTCTTCCTCATGGGTGCCAGTATATGTGGAAATAAGATTGTTGTGCTTAGGTGCATGTGCAGATTCATGTAGCGACCGCAAAAGGTGCAGAGTTCGTTGGTAATGTTTGTGCTTACTGTTTCTTCTCTCTTTTTCTCCAGTCGAAGACCACCCCCCTCACCTACTCGGCCCACTGTAATTCGTCCGTTAGATTCATCCCTGTTAGACTAAATGAAGTTTCTGGCATGCCACTCATTGTTAACCAAATATGTGGAAGCAAATTGCTTGATAACTGTTGCAATAACCAATGTATTGTCGCATGTATGGACATCTATAGGCAAGTAACCAATTTTACTGATATACTCTCTGTCCATTCTGCATTGTTTATGAGCTCTTAAATGTTTTGGGAAGGTCTGTGCTGTCTTGACTTTTCCTTCTGCAATAGCTGATGTTAGCTAACATACTGACACACGTGTTCACCCAGGCACCCATGCTCACAATCCTATACAGTCAAAGGAGGACTTGAGTCTGTGTTTGTGCACGTGTTGATTTTAGCTGCTTCTTTTTCTCTTACCTGCCAGGAATCTTGCTTTTATTTGTACCTTTCACATTTTCTGTCATTTGGCATTTTACAGTTGTGCCCACTTTCTTTGTTAATGACTAAACTGGGCAGAGAGAAACAACGTGGTTTCTTATCAAGCTCTTCTGAAGGCCTCACAGTTTCATCACTCTTGCAAGAAGCTTGCTGGAACGCTGCTTCTCCTGTAATTTTTTCTTATCTGAAGCCAAGTTTATAAGGAATGTCGTTAAACTAGAAGGCTGTGTGTGGTACAATGTATGCTTTACTTTCCTTCCCCTCTGCTGACCGATGCACAGAGCTGGTTGGGTGGCTGGTAAGGACCAGGCTGCAGCACCCCAGCTTGCAAAGTGTGGAGCTGGCTCGCCCTGCAGCAAAGACGTGAGAAGGGCAGTTTGAAGAGCCAGTGCGTGACAGAGCAGCGCGTGCCAGCTTGCTTTGTTCTCTGGTAGCACTCACTCACATCGGTCCTCCCGCTGAACTCATGGGAAGCCTTGCGTGTAAGTGAGGGCATGTAATATGTATATATATGCTGCATGGCAGGGTCCAGAGAACTGAGCATTGCATTTTGTCATTTTGTGAAACAGGAAGAGATGTATATATGTATAAATATATGCACAGCTGTAAATGGGCTACCACTCCTCTGCCCACTGCGGGAGCCAGTTCAGAGCTATGGCCTAGGTTTGCATCTGAGCTTTCCAAGGGATCCCATTTGGGTTTGAGATATTTGCTCACCCCAGTCGATAAAGTTCCACGACGTCCACTAAGTATTTTCCTTTTGTGTCTCTTGACATCCTACTCACCTCAGATTAGGAGTCATTTTATCCAAATAAGTGCTGAGAAACGCTCAGCTCTGCATCCTGGCCATGCATTATTTTAGCAGATGTTCACTTTCAGAAGTTCTCTGCCTGCTGTTTTACACTGTGTATTGATGTAATATAAAAACCTTTTGTCTTAACTGCATTACTTAACTTTAAACACTTAGGGTCACTGTCACCCTTGTAGTTTAAAACCTCTCAAGTTGACAGAATTAAAATAGAGATGGATTTGGCCTTGTGTAGTCAGAAAATATTAATTGTTCTTATTGCAATTATGGTTACAGATCCCTAGGCAAAGCGATTGGTGGTTTCAAAGTCCCCAGTATAATCAGTATAATCAATCCAATAAATTCACTTATTGAAGCTGTGTGTAGGGCTCCAGTATGCTGCAGCCCCGTGGTTAGGAAGAATCCAATCAAGGAGCCACAACCAGTGGGGATTTTGCCTATTAAATATTCCCAGGCCGCTGATTGAATAACAGTTATGTTCACTACCAAAGCAAATTGTGTTTCTGCTTGTAGAAGAGAAATGAGTTTGGGAAAGCGTCGTGATTTGTGTGCTAGCCCAACTTTAATTTCCTGTCAACCACATACTCGTGACACACACCTGGGGAGCTGAGGTCAACATCTGAAGCACAGAGGAACTTGTCAGAGCACCGGCATCTCGGTCATCTCAGAAGATTGCTTAAATTGCCGGTGTTTGTTTGGAGAATAGGCTTAGATCTTCCACACTGAGCGCACAGAATCAGCTTTCAAGGATGAAAAGATTGTAAACCCAACTACATTTTTTTATTTTTACTACCAAAACATCCACCCCAAACATATTTTGATTACTTTCTTGTTTTGCAGCTTTCTGCTGCGCAGCACTTTCTTCTGTAAGGTGCAGCCCATCTATCAGATGTCCATACTGTTGCCTCACCAGCAAATCTGTGCATTGTTGTCAGAGCTCTCTGTTACTGATGGGCAGCTGCCTTCTGACAGAAGGGCAAGCGGAGTGCCTCTTCCACCTCGGCCACAGAAAGGCACTTTAATCCCAAATGTTGGTTTTCGTTCAGCGCTACGGCAAACCCATGGTCTGTGTTTATCCCACCTTATCCTAAGCACTTAGCTGAGTTGTCCAAGGTCTCCCATTTCTTCCGTGGAAAGAGGGAGCACCTCCAGAAGTGATGATTCAGACTGCTGTAACTGCCAGGGAGACGAGGGTGGCAGTGCTGGTGAGTTAGGAGCCTCAATTAAATGACATAGGTCTCAGCCTGAAAAGGTCTGTTTAAATCCTCTGTACTTGAGACTCTTAATTTACTTTAATGACCCTTTCTGTCAAGCATAAGGAAATAGCAAAGCTCAACAGTATCCCTAACTCTGCCCTGTAAGAGATGGTGTTTCTCAGTAACAATCCTGAATTGTAAGTAAAGCTCCCAAGAGCAGATTGAGGAGAGAAAGAGGTGGCTGTGAGGTGCAGTGGCCCCAGTGTCCGCACTGACACGTTCTGCACTCAGTTTTGAGCTTGTGGGACACGGAGTGCGGCTGCGCAGCCTTCCCATCCTCTCCATCTCCATCACATCTAAGTCTGAACCTGCTCCTGAAATACAGAGCTTTTAGATGTGTAAGCTAATAATTGGCGTTGAGCACAGATCCAGAGATTGATGACTGCACCTCAAACTTATTGCATACACGCTTTTTAGAATAAACTACATAGAATTGTTCCTAGGAAAAATGCTAATTGCTTCCCAAGAAATTGCCACTTGCAATTGACTACATACTCTCCTCCCTAGCTTTGACCCATTTTCCTCGTGCTGTACAGTGCCTGGAATGTGTTTGTTTGTCCTGCTGGCTCCTGATTCTGGTAAGCTGTGTCTCTCCCATCCCTTGCTCTCAGAGGAGCAAGTTGGCAGTAGCTTGCTCCATGCCTGAAGGACAGGAGAAAGAGCTCACCAGTACATTCTCAGGGATCTGCTAGGGGGACTGGCTGGCTGGGACTGGCCCCGGCCCCTCTGCAGGCACCCTTACCCAGGGAAAGCTGAGCCTGGGCTCCCGTATCAGAGAAGCACGGGTTGCTCTCCATTTGTTTGATTCCCTTGGGCAAAGGGAAGATTGCCAGGGAGCAATGGAGACTCCCGTTAAGCAGCAGCAAGGTTTGCGAGCTTAGTGAGCAGGATGACGTAGGCAGCAAAGCTTCAGGAGGGTGCTTATCTAGTACTGCATGTAGGCTAAGCCTGGGTCTGTGCCCAGAGAACACATTCCACCTCACCTCCATATGGTTGACCAGCAGCTGAGGAGCTTGCTCATTGTCGTAAATAGCTCTCGGCCTTTAACCTCCAGGGATCTTGTGTTAGGGTTAAAACGATTGTATGTTTGAAGAAAAGGCTTTTGTACATAGTTAATGTGTGTTTGTTTTATTGCCGATCTCGTTGCACTTTCTGAGTAAGCCTCATAAAAGTAGATAATTATATTAAAGGAGATACATTACAGGTTATAGCATTTCATGTTAAAGCATAACGTAGAAAGTATTATACTCTGTATTGCAGACAGCTACACTAAATAATGTGTACAGCATATTAAGATTACTGCCTAGTTCTGTCTTTCTGTCTTGAAACAGTCCAAACCTCCTGAATTCAAAGCAGAGCAATTCTGCACGTGTGGCACTGGGGGGCACCGACTCCTTGGTGTGCTTGTGGCACACTTCCTCCCGCGGTGGCATTGAACCTCCTCCCCTGGGCTCTAGCAGAATAAGTCTCTTGTGTAAATGAATGTTACTCTGCCTGTCTCTCCTCTTGCTTTGTCTGCAGGCGAGCTGATACCGAAGGCTCCTCCCGTCCAGACAGTCCTCCGCTCTTGCTTGATATATGATTTGTCCCGTCTTGCTGGCCGTTTGCTTTGCTTCCTGTCTCTTTACTTTTCCAGGATGGTGTAAACAATGACTTCTTTTTGTAAGAAGCGAACGCTTAATTTCTTACTGAATTTTGCTCTGTATGTTAATGCCCTACTTCGTGTGAACCAAAACATCTGCCTTTGGTTTCGTAGTCTGTAAATGCTGTTTGGTGTTGATCTTTGAGCACAGCGAGTCGATTCTCGAAACCATGGCCATTACTGAGCATTGCATACACCTGCTGTAAACATGTTATGCTGCATTCCTGAACCTGAAATAAACTGTAACTCTTGATGGGCTTTTATTATTACTTTCCGATGCGCATGAGCGATCTCCAATCTGGCACTCTGCACTCTGCCTCTATTAGGACTGCAGTGAGGTTTGACCGTAGGGATGTGTGCTGCAGCTCAGATCACAGAGGTGTCATGGAAAGGGCAGACAGGAGAGCAGCAGCCCACGGGAAGCATTCAGCATGCTGCCCTGCTAGGGGCTTGCAGTGCTGCAGGGATATTTTGCCGAGTAAATGTTCGTCAAGCAGTACGTGCTGTTCGTTTCATTGCTGGGAGAAGTGTGTCTGGGGGGAGACTGAAAGCTGAGCACAGGGCCAGACCGAGTTCTCAGGAGTTGGAGTAAAACTGTGCATGTGGACATGTCCTGCTTGGAAAGGATTTCCCCCCAAAGCGGTTGTATATGAACATGCAGCTGCCTCAAAATGCCTTGATTACTCAGTTCCTCCTTCAGGTTAGTGTGAGCCAAGTAAGTGAAATCGGTGCTTGGAGATGATCTGCATGGCACAGTTATAACAGCAGGGGGCATTTCCCCACCAAGCAACTGTCACTGTGCTGCTCCTCAAGTCTTGGGAAAGTGGGAACAAAAGGTGGGATGAGCAAAGCAGTCATGTCCCCATTGTACTCACAGCAAATTTGCTGTGATGCCCGGGAACATTCTTTTTGTAATAGCCCCTCATGGATGCGCCTGAGGCAGTCTGTGCAGCCTCCCTCGGTAAACAGCCATGCCACATGCGTGTCTCTGCCTGGAGTGTGTTACGTACCCCTGTGTGAGCTGCTTCCTGCCATGCTGGCCAGCAGCACACCGGTGCTGTATGCTGGAAAGGGGATGAGCAGCCGCTCCTCTCCAACCAGGGCACTGAGCTACCCGCTGCCAGGAATTGCTCCTGCTCGTTTTGGCAGCAGATTTGTTGCACTGCCATCACCCAAGCTTTTAACTTCCCGAGCAATTCCCCCTCCAGATACACGAGCACATAGATCCATCTTGTTTTATCGCTCCCAATTTCATCAGAATCTCACTTGTAACAGTGAGAACAGCGTTTGAGGCATGTAGCGGTGCAGGTTTTAAGGCTGGCTGAGGAAAAGCTCTTTTGGAGGATATTATTTTCTCCAAGAAAATTAGAAAGCCTCTGAGCAGCAACACACTTGTGATGTGATTGTCCTAGCTCTCTGGCGCCAGAATGTCAGGTGGGAGGCGGTGAGGATGAAAGCCGAGGCTGTGCTGATTGCCAGCTGATTCTAATCTTGTTCTTGCTCTTTTCCCCACAGTGCATGTTCTGTGCCTTTTCCTCTTAACCCATTTTATTAAGATCTTTTTGTATATGAGTCATTTGGTTGTATCTTGACCTTTTGTTTTAAAGCTCTTCTCCCCCTCCCCACGAATTTTGGGTTATTTTTTGTCTTTTTCCTAGGCGACCTCCTCCAGCCGTTCCAGGAAGATCAGCCTAACACACACTTTGTTATTGTTGTTACATGCAATCTGTCTTCTTTTTGTCCAAATTTATCTTTAATTTGCACTAGTCTATTTGTAAATGAAAGATTTTATTTTCAGATGTCAGTGATAAGCTTGGATATAAAGAAAATAAAATTCTGGCTACAAAATGAATGTGTGCTGGTTTTCAATGGAAGGGTCTATCCACTCTTTCTCAAAAGGAGCCATTAGTGCTCCGTGAAAGCCTAGGCTCTGGGGAGACTCCCCACGTCCAAGGAGTTGGAGGGAGGGATGTGCTGCTGGGATTCCATCACCGTGTCTGAATTCATTGACCACCAGGACTGTTCTTGCAAATGCCTTCGACTTAGCATTAGCAGGAAGAACTTCCAACTTTTTGAACAACAGAGGGTGCAGAAGGCTCCTATAAGATGTCTAATGCACCAGCAGCATCTGACTCTGTGCTGAGTGGAAAACCTCAGAAGATTGCAGCAGTCTCTCCACTGATGAATCTGCACAATTGTAAACACATTGCAGCTGCTCTGACCGCTTTTTTCAAGCTACCTCTGGATTTCAAGTAAGTCTGACCCTGCGGTGTTGAGTGAAAGATAAAATCTGGAACTTAATGTTCAGAAGATGTGCTTGTCTTGGGTACTAGAGAAGCATATAAAGAATAAGTCTTAAAAAAAAAAGTTTAAATTGATGATTTTATTGATTTTTTTTTCTCATGTGAAAACAATGAAGGGATATCTCACAAGCCATACTGATAAGTCAGAGGGAACTGCACAGACATGAACTGGAGGTACAATGCAGCATCAGGATTCCAGCCTGTTCTTTGAAAGGTACAAACAAAACATTTCTTTGTAGTAAAGGCTGCAGTAAGAGCAAGTTGCTACAGTGCTGCTCTGTGGGCAGAAGAGCAGAGGAGATCTGTATCATGTGTAGAAGGGGCCTGACAACACACAGGCTGTGCTCAGTTTCAAGCCAGGTCTGACATAGCTTTGCTTAGTTAGGGCTGATTTAGGTCTTTGCTGAGATCTCCTGTATGCATTAAGGTGCAGCCCTGTTTACATGTGCTGGCAAATGCCTGACTCAGTCAGTTTGCTCAAATGATAAGGGGTGCAAGCCCAGAGAGCTGTGGACTTGTACAAATTTCTGTTTTCATCTCCCTTAGACTTTGTCTTTTGATAGAGTTTAGCAGAAAGATATCCAACAAAGATAGCAGCAGAAGGGAAGAAAAAAACCCACAAACTCCACCAACTCTTAGGGCAGAAAGAAAAGCAGTAGTTCCTGCTAGACCTTTGAATTGTACGTGCTCAACGAGGAATTGCAGGAGCTGGAAAAAGTACAGTGATGGGCAATGTGCTTCCAGCACCTGGGAAAAAGGAGAAATGGACGATCCTAATGGTTTTGTAAACATTACTGTCCCAAAAGCCAGGGACAAGGAGTGGAGCTTGGACTGGCTTACCTTGCTGCATCTCTCATCAATGGAAATTGCTGTCATCAAACAGAAGCAAAAAAGCCCTCAGCAGAGTTCAGGAGTACAGAAGAAGTGGCATTTGTACCCAGTGGGCTGTTCAAGAGGCAGGAGGTTCTGGCCTTGCTTCATCTCCCAGGTAGGAGGGAATGGGACCAGACTGAATTTCACAAGCTGTTTTTTTTTTCCTTAGTTGTTGAAGAATTTGTTCTGCCCTGGGGGCAGCTCTCACTGCTTTACCTCTGCAGTATGGCAAGGTACTGAGAGAGAAACAGATAGAAAGTGGCTGATATTTCAGTTCTGCGGCCTTATTATCTAGTGCACCCCAGAACCTGCTGCTGCCTTCCTGTCTGCCAGCCAGCCTCAATGCTGTAAGGCACAAAGTTCTCTTTTGGGGGCATTTTATAGTGTTAAGTCTTTCACATAAATGTTTATCTTCTTCAGGAGTATTTGATAAAAAATGTTATTGGAGATGGGACTCTGAACTTCATGGTTTTCAGGCAGCTCTTCTTAAAATCTCCTAGGTAGCAGAAGGCATCGGTGGTGAGTCCAGGAGCTTTTGTGCTGGAGAACTTTGGCACATGCTTTGGCATCAGCTCATGGGATGACTTTCTGAAGAAGCAGCTTAACCCTGTGCTGTTTCCATTCTGCACTGGTGTATGTTCTGAGGGTAGGTGGTGAAGGTGGAGTGTGCTGTACCCCAGCTGGTGGCATTATGCACCCTGGGTTGCTTCTCAAAGGATGACTTCAGACCAAAACCCAGTTCTGGTTTCCTGCTCACTCTGATTGTTGCTGTGGCCTCTCACAGCATGAACCTATGTGACGTGCAGAGAAAAGCCTAGTGATTAGTGTGGGAACTGAAGATAAAAAGATCTTACCTTCAAAGACTAAAGCTTCACTGTTTCCAGGCTTCCCAGATGCTGTCCTCCCACGTGGAGGAGGGACAGAGACCCCTGAGAGCCCGTTGTGGCTGCTGTGGGTGGCAGATGCTCGCCTTTCCCTGCTGCAGATGCTGTAGATGGAGATTCCAGACGGCACGTGTCAGCGACTCCCCCAGGAGCAGGGCTTAGCCCTGGCCAGTGTACAGTTACTTGCACTTGGGCCAGATTCAAATCAAAAGAAAATGTCCCACTGAGATACTGTATCTCAGTGGACTTGGGAATGGCAACTTAAGAAACTGCACGTTCTTGTAGTGCAAAATAATGTTTAACTCTTCAGAGTTGGTTGAAGGTGATCCAGTCACATGCAAACCAAGATGGACCTATTTCTTTGCTTGGTCTCATCATAGGCACCAGGCAAGCCAGAGAACTGTACACTCAGGTAGCAAGTGCTTAAAGGGCATTCAGTTATACTGATGAGTTGAACACCTTAGGCATAAAGACATATTCACTGTAGCCATTTATTCCAGCAGTGTTGCAGAGTGTGCAGTGCTGAAGGAGCTGGGCAGAGAGGCTTGTGGCAACTTAAGATGGAACTGCTTGTGGTAAGCTGTACAGGATAAATCCTGCACCCTGCCTGGAGCAAGGAAGATGTGGTGTGCTGGATCAAACAAAATCCAGGGATCTGGCCCAAATTCAAGTAATTTTAAACTGCCAGAGATAAGCCCATTGGGTTTCAGCTGTGGTTGAGGTGACTGGCACAGACACTCATGCCACAGCTGGCTTCCACTTACCCAACAGGTCTCCATCAGCTTGAGGCACTGTCTTCTCCTCTTGGACATGACCATTCCACATCAGAGCAAGGAACCTGAATGTTCCAGCACGTGCTGGATTGCCATGCACCAAGCAGCACTGAGACAGCAGCTCCAGACAAGCAGAGAGCACCAGTGAAGGTAAGAGCACAGCCTCTGGATCACCCCGAGTCCTTCTCGGGATTGAAGCTTTGTTGGGGTAGCAACAAAGACACGCTGCTTCTCTTCTAGTCCATGTGTTTCTAACTCCCTTATAGCCCAGAGCTATGTTAGTCTGTGCCCATTACCACATAGAATCATACCTGGATAAATAATACTTGCACTTTTCCCACTAACCCAAATGAGTCTGGATTTGAGAATTTTTTTAGAAAACATTTCACTTTGGGTGAGTGGTTCTAGCTTTACTTTCTTGTAGCCATAAATCCAGGCTCAAAACAAAAACTCCAAGGCTACCTTGCCCCAGTTGCATTAGCCTAATGAACCACCAGACCCCTGCAGCCCCCTCGGGCCAGTTATGAGGGACAGCTGCCTCCGCAGCCTCATGTGCTGTGCCTAAGATGAAAAAACTCCTATACGCGTGCCATTTTGTCACTGTTAGCCTGGATTCTGCATATTCAAAATGGAGTCAGGCTGGTGCTACATTTGAGATGCACCAGCAGTTGATAACTGCAAAGGTTTAAGGTGGCAGTTAATAATAGTTTGAGGACATAGGTGTTTGTCCAGCAGCAACTTCAAGTAAACCTGACCGCAGATAGCACGGCCCCTACCATGAGAGACATTAATTGCAGGAGCCAGGCAAGCTAGATTCGATTTACTTCTTTGACAAACTATTACTTGACTTCTTAAAATTGATCCAAGCCTACCAAAGCCTTGTCCTACTGATGGACTCTGTGTATTGGTGTGGATGGCAGCTTTACAGTGGCATTAGTCCAATAGGTTGGGGTGTCCCTGTCACCAGCAACTGACTGACTTTCTTGGAAACCTCCTTGTGAAGAAATAATCTTCTTTTAGAAGAACTGAAAAATGTCATCTTGATTGTGAGCATCTGGCTACTCTGTACTCCCTGCGAGCCTGGAGCACATACTCTAAACCTCTGCAGGTTTTCTTTAATTAAAAACAAAATGAGATGTAGTCATCTCCTTGACAACAACAGCAACATTTAAAACTTGGCGAGTTGTCATAACAAAGCACTGGAGGTGCTGGGGGCTCTGCAGTGGGCTGCTCATTTCCTAGGAAGCTCACGGAGCCAGCGCCTGCTTGCTGGGATGAGACAACAGTGCTCTGCGTGAGCTGCTTGCCTGCAAAGCCCCTTCACACTCGACGGACTCCATCGATGGATTCAAACCTGCGCTTCTGCAGCAGCGGGGCTCCTTGCCCCTGTAATCTTTCGCTCTCCCTGAGTGTGCCACATCTTACTGGAGAAGCTGTCTGGGTGTTTTAAACACCTCCTTGTGCTGTCTCCAGGGTAGGAGGGATCTGACTCTGTCCTTTACTTTGAGAGGAGCAGTGTTTCCTCTCATCTTAATGCTAGGGATAAATACTGCAGGAATGAGAACTGCCAGCCTGAGCAGCTATGGTCCCACAGTCTGCAGAGGTGCTGGTGTTTGCAGATGGACATGGCAGTGTGGCTGTGCATGCAGGACATGTGGGAGTGTACTCAGGTCTGCGGGCATCCCCTGTGCTCTCGGCCTCCTGCCCAGCACCGGGAAAGCTCTGGTGAGACCAGGAAGCCTGGGGTGCTACTCGTTTGCCCAAGTCCATGCTCTGCTGGATGACTTGCCTCTGGAAAACAACCCAACAATACAGCAGGGCTGGCTCATCTGGAGATGGCCTCCAGCTCAACTTGTTTGCTGAGAGCACCCTCTGCTGCAGGGTGTGTGGAGCCAGACACCAGATAGATAGTGACAGGAAGGACCAGCATGGGTCCCATCACTGCTGCAGCACCCTGGGGCTGGGCTGGGTGGCCGGTGGGAGCCCACTGCTGGGGCTGCCTCCCTCCACAGGGAAGCAGAGTCCTTGCTCCATGCCACTGGCTCGGTGGCTGGACAAAAACACTGCCATGGGTCTGCCAGCACCTACCTGCTCACCCACAGCCCAGGGCGGTCACAGCACACAGAAATGCAGTCCCTGCTGTAGTGAAAGAGTCTTTATTGGGTTGGATGTCCCCTTGGGACTGCGTCCCAAAAAGGCCCCTCGCAGCAGAGGGCACCATTTCCCCTGGGCCAGGCCTACATGAGGAACCTGGAGAGGTCCTCCTTGATTTCAGCCTCATCCCATGGCCCGTGGATGTTGTCCTTGAGCTGCTGAAGCCGGATGAGGCAGTAAGGGCAGAGGCAGCAGATGGAGAGCAGCAGCGAGGCAAAGAGCACAGCACCCACGCTGGAGACGCTTGCCAGCCCCACAAGGGCCACCAGCGCAAAGAGCGCGGTCACCCCCACGTAGCAGCACGGCGTCCGGGCCTTCAGCTTCTTCTGCAGCATGGGCCAGAGGGCAAAGATCTGCATAGCGAAGGTGACCATGACGAAGGCATGGAGGGAACGAGGCAGGCGGGAGGCCAGGCACACCGAGGCGAAGATGGCCATGTTGAGGGACAGCGTGCTGGACACGATGGCGGCGTTGGCGCCGTAGTCGAAGAAGATGAGGTGGCCGAGGAGCATGAAGGCCGACATGGCGTAGATGGTATCTGTGCTGATGGACTCCGTCAGGGTCTTCAGCACCGGTGAGAAGCCGTAGGTGAAGGCGGTGAACACCAGCGTGCTTTTCAGGTCCGCCCAGCGCGTCCGCCCGCTCTCCCGCCGCCCAACCCCAGCGTCGATAGCGTCAAAGAGGACATAGCCAAGCAGAGAAGTGAGCAGGGCTGCCCCAAACAGCCCCTGCGGGCTCAGCACCCCGGCATCCATGTACCACCACGTTACAACAAAGACGCAGACGCTGCAGAGCTGCTGCACCACCGCCCCCGACTCGAAGACCACGTTCCAGTACTGGTACTGGCGGGCATGGATGTTCTTCCGCAGCTCCTCCAGGAACCGCTGGTCCACGTAGTTATCAGGGAAGGGCTGCCGCTCGTACAGCACCTTCTGCCAGCACCGCCTCGGGCTCGTCTCCACCTGCGCGCAGACCATCCTCCCACGGGGTGCCCCAGGGGAGGCCGGCACGGGGCCCGCTCCTCCACTCGCAGCCTGACGATGCTCTCAGGGACCTGGGAAAGAGCGAGGCACGGGTTAACCGTGGCGTAGCGTCCCCGCCTTGGGCTCCGGCACAGCCACAGGCCTCGGGCAGCCCACCCAGGACAAAAGGCAGGGAACGAGCAAGAGCGGCTGCACAGCCCTCCTCCCTCCGAGCCAGCGATCGATTCCCCCGGCCCGCCCTGCTCCAGCCGCGGGGACGGGGCGCAGCCCCCGCCGCACTGCGCTCCGCTGCCTTCTCCCGCCGGGCCCGGCGCGGCACAAGGGACGCCGGGGCGCTCGGAGCCGCCACCTGGCGGAGGAGCCCGGCCGCGGAACGCGGCGCTGCCCGGGGGTGGGCGGCGCTGGAGCGGGAGAGAGAGGGAGAAGGGCAGAGAGGGGCGGTCTGCAGGGGATGCTCATGGCCTGGTCGGAGGCGATCGTAATTAATTTGATAACTGGTGATAAATGAAGTCGCTTACAAGCCGCCAACATTTAGTTAACTGGGTTTTTTTTTGTTTTTTTTTTTTTTTTTGTTTGTTTGTTTGTTTGTTTTTTGCCGGAGCCTTTCCCCAGGTGCTGCCATCCCACGGCCTGGGGATTTGAGAGTTTCAAAGAAGCTTTGCTGCAACGTGGCAGAAGAAAGCTGTGCCAGGGGGTGGACACGGTGGGACGGGGGCGATGGGAACCCCCTGCCCGCCCATCCTGCGCTGATGCTGCTTTCTGCTCACGTTCCAGGCTCTTGGCTCACCACCCCACTGCTGCCTGCAGCTGCGTCACAGCGGGCTTGGGTGCTTTCTCCTGGGACTCCCGTGAGTATCTGTGATGCCTGGGGACTGGGAACACGGAGCACCTCTTGCTGCCATGGTCAAGTCCCTCTGGAAAACTCTCCACCCATGGTCTAAAGGGCAGCTCAGCCCTCCAGGTGGCCTGGACTCTGTCTGTGGGTAATGAACCACCTGCCAGCATAGCAGTCCTGCACCTGTAACTATGGGATGAGCCACGTCACCGGCTGTCCCTGCCAGCTGGAGGGAACACGTGCTGTGGAGTCACCCCTCAGCCCTCCTACAGCGACGTGGTCTTGGCAGGGATAGCAGAGCAGCTGGGAAAGGGACGTTCCCATCACACCCCGAGTGGTGCCTAAGGTCAAGGATGCGAACCCCTTTGTGCGCATCTGAATTCTATGCAACAAGATCTCCCTCACCAGCTGCAGGAGAGTATGTGGACCCCAGACTGGCTCAGCCCTCTGTCATACACTGACACGCTGGGTGGTGCCACCTGTCCTGCCACACAGTTAGCTCCGAGGAGCACCTGGAGCTGTGTTGCCTTAACCCCAGCTCTGGGGGACCCGACTGCTTCCCCGCTGCCCCCACGTGCATTTCAGATCCCCATCGAGCTCACTGCTAGCTGCAGTGTTGCACAAGCAACCCCACTACAAATGTGTATAGTTTCCGCGGGGCTCCTGCACTGTAATATGCTGCTGAAGCTGTTTGGAAGCAATGCTGGAAAAGGGGTCAGACTGGGATGTAAATAGCTGTGACTGATCTAGGCCTCTGCTGAAGATATTTGAATATCACAGTATGCAGGGCATGGGGCTCCTGAGTTGCCTTGGAGCATGTCTGCATGTTCCTGCAGCGGAATGAGCATGTGTAAGCAGGCAGTTGTGGTACTCCTCCAAACAACCGTGCCTTGCTTGGGGATGAGTGTGCCTGAGGCTGTGGGAACAGGCACAGAGCCTGCGTGTCCCCGTGTCCCTCAGCTCAGGCTCTTCCTCATCATCCCACCGCTGCTGAGTCCAGCACGCCACCAGGTGCATTCTGTGCCCCCAGGGTGTCCTCGCAGCGTGGGCTCGTTCCTTCTCACCACCTGTCCTGAGCTGGTGCTGTGCAGCAGGTCCAGCTGCGGACAGGTTCTGCCAGGTGTGGGCTGCAGGACTGACAGGGCTGCCTGTGAGCACATCTATGTGTGCCTGGGCTTTGTTTATCTGACAACCGATCCCTGAGCTTTTCCCTTTGACCCTGGAGCCGAAACCTCCCTATGGAGGAATGTTTTTGGGGGGAGGTTGGTGTGGCTCCAGCTGCTGAATTTTTCCATGAACCAGAGACCATCTCCTGCCTTACATCGCCTCAAAGCATTTGCTGCGGCTGCTGTCCTGCAAGCACCTACTTAGGGATTTAAGTCCTGTGCATGGGGATGAGGGGGTGGAACTAGGTGATCTTTAAGTTTCCTTCCAACCCAAGCCATTCGATGATTCTGACACCAGCCCTTAAGCTCTGAGCAGACCCACAACTACAAAGCTGGGAGGGGATGCTGGGGCTCGCAGGGCTGGTTGCCTGGAGTACTGGATCCAGGGCCACATCCTGGTCCCAAGGAGATGCCAGCATGCCCTGTGGCAGAGATGCCCTCACCATGGGCAGGCTGTGCTAAGGACAGATGCTCCTGGGCTCTCTTATGCTAGCCAGGGAGTGGTCTTCTTGACCAGACCCTCCTGGAGTTGCCCACGAGCATCTGCCAGCACTTGGGAAGTCTGGAGGACTGTGGTCTGCAGGGTGAGGTTTGCTGAGCCAACAGCAGGGGAGAAGGGTGGAAAAGGTGCTGTGGAGCTAGGGCAGGAGGGGTGCAATTTGGAAGGACGCACACTCACAGGGATGTGACCTCTGGCTGCGAAACTGAGCTCCCCGGTGCTCGCATTTGCCGGCGGTCAGCACATATCTGTGAAACCCCATGGCCAAACTCCCCCACCACCCATGCCGAGAGGAGAACAAGGTGGTCCTGCTGGGATTCCCAGCCTGCTCAAGGGCAGGGGACAACTGGTTCCTGCTTTGAAGGAGATCACTATGCAGTGAAGGTTTGGGGGAAGTGTTTTGCTTTGTGTGTTGGCTTTTTTTAATGTTTTTTTTTTTTTTTTAAGTCCCTAGGAAACTGTCTCCAAGAATGATGCCAAGGATGCGCTCTGCCAGCTGCAGGTTCGGCAGCTCTGTGTGAGAGGCCGAGTGTCAGCTGCCCAAGTAACCTCAGCTCAACCTGCACTGTATGTGGCACATCCATAGGGAAAAGAGACCTTGGGGTGTGGGGCTAAACCTGTCTGCAGGAGCTGTGTGTGGGTTATCACTGAGGTTGGGGGTGAAAAAAGCCAGAGGTGTGGGAGCAAGGGGGTCTCAGGTTCCCAACCCTAGACAGAGCAGAGCTGGGGCTCCTGGATATAGTTTTTTGGGGGGTTGTTTCTGACTGCATTCCTCTTCGTTTTGCCCTGAAGTGTGGGGATGGGATTTGAGGTGCTGATCCAGCTCTGCCGTGATCACCTCTGCCCCTCTCCTGCCCCAAGTGAGTGTGCATCAGGCCTTCAGGAGCTGTGGGACCATGCCACAGTCTACCTGTGCCAGACATCGAGGCTCTAGATCAGGGCCGGCTAACCAGAGATGAAAGCAATCACTCTCCCACACAGGGTCACGCAGTCCCAGCTGAACATTGCTGATTGCAGTCCCCTCCCTGTCTGCCTGGGAGCGCTTCCCACCACCCTCAGTGTGGCCGCACACCCAGATGAGGGTCATCTCTTCCCTGCAAAGCAGAAACAGTACAAAAGCATGCAGATGTCGGGGGCTGCGTGGGGACAGATGTAACTGTGGGGACAGGTCTGTGTTCAGAGTGAGGGAATGGCTCATTGCCCCATCGCGGGGTAACAACCTGTGAGCATCCTTTAGGATCAAATAGGACCACCCCGGGAAGCCACTGGTCTCAAGTCATGGTGGTCAGGCAGGGTCCCTGTGGATGGTGCAGGGGCTGAGGAGATGAAACAGGCGATATCCAGCAGCGCTCAGTCCTGCCCTGCATTAAGCAAACATAACAAGATTCTGCACAGAGCATGCCTCTCAGTGACCCTACCTCGCTGTATCTGCCATTTAATCAGGGTCACTGTGACTGCTGTCTCACATCCAGGAGTCTGTCAGCCCAGCAGCACAGCGTGCCATGCTACAAGCTTGAAGCAATGCAGAGGACAGCTGTGGGAAATCAGCATGCATGCACATTCAGGATCGCATCAGAACACAGAACTGGAGCTACTGATGGCCATGGAGCCCCGTGCATGGTGACATCTGCCTAACAAAAGCCCTATATCTCAAGGTGAAACAGCAGTTATCAGCTGTGCTGGAGGCAGTGTTTCTCTTGTTTGGCTCTGCAAGGAAAAAGATTCCAACTCCACTTCTTCCACGGCTCATTCCCCCTCATTGTGAGCCCTGGAAGTTTTTGGCTACTCAGATATTTGAGGATTGTTTTTAAAAGTTTTTACACTGTTTTGCTGGATTCTCCCCTGACAGGGGTAACGGTTCAGCTGAAGTTAGAGGAAGTTATCTGAAGCAATCTTGCAATTTATAGCTCTTCCTCCACTAAGTAAGAAACGGTCAGGAAATTAAACAGGAAATTGCTTCTGGAAGGAATACTCAGACAAAAGTTGCATTGTCAGAACAGGCTTAGGAGAGATTTGTTTTATTTTAACCGGTAAGGAGCCAAGATCAGTAGTCAGAAAAGGAAGGAGCCTTGTGCAAATTAAATCACACATTAATAAAGGAAGAACACTTGGGGAAAAAAAAGATACCTTTGTAAAGAGAAGGTGTGGATATCCTATGATAAATCAGAGATCAGGCTTAGCATTTTCAGCAAACAAGCACTTGGAATTGCTGAAACACGACAGCCCCAGCTGAGAGCTTCATCTCAGCGTGGCAGCCTTGTCCTTGGCACTGCCCTCACTGCGCTCTCTCCTTATGGTCTCCGTGTGAGAGAAGCGACAGCCACCAAGCACTGGGCACGATGCAGCTGCAGCAATCCTTCCAGCCATCCAGCAAAAGCAACTGAGATGATGGGAAGGGAAAATGTGGCTGTGGGCACTGCTCAACCTTCTGCAGCACTTTTTAAGACTCCCAAGCAAATATTTGCTCCTAGATCACCTACGCACATTGTTCTCAGAGTTAATTATAGGCTCCAGCAGGGAGATTGGGTAATCTGCCTTGTTTTTTACCATTACATTCCTCATCTTATCGTTGTTTGAGAAGCAAGCTTAGCAAGTGCTGAGCCACGTTGGTACGTCATGGCTAATGACCTGCAGCCTCTGCCTGGCTGCCTCTTCAGGCATACATTGTACCTCGTGGGGAGTGACTCAAGGAAGCTTTTCTCGAGGATCCTGTCCGCTCACTGTCATGATTTCCTGAAATGATCTGTCCTCCCTGACTGCTCTTTAATTGTGTTTGGTCTAAGCTGTATGTGACTAATCCTCTGCCGATAAGTGGACTGTAACACATGTGGGAGCTGTGCCAGCCCAGAGCAGCCACATGGGCTGAGCAAATGTGGCTTCAAAGCCTTTCCCACTGCAATCAAGGGTCCTTGCCATGGAGGGGACCTGAAGGAGGCAGCTGTGGCCAAGGCTCACGTGTCACTGCCACTCCACAGCCCTCTCAGGATGATTTTGGGCACTCTCTGGCACAGTTAAAATAGCTGTGGGTGCGACGTGTGCTGTTACTGAAGGCACTGAGGAAGTTTTGAGGAAATTCCCACCGCCGAGGCACCTCACTGGGGCTCAGCTGGAGGACTGCAAAGCAGTTTTACCCAAAGGAAGAACTTGGAGCTTGATACACATTTCCAAGGGGGCATTATAGCAAAGGGCAACCCTCCTCCTAGAAATGCTGTTGTCTGACTTGGCAGCATGTCCTGAAGGTGAGCGCTGCTCTCCCATCATCTTGCCCTTTGCAGGAGCAGGTTAAGTAGTTCTGCTGTAAATAGCGCCAGTGAGGTCATCCACTGCGTTATCTCCCATCCCTGCAGGAAGGTATGACAGCACAGAAAGGCGGATAGCTGCACAGCATCAAACCATGGTCAGAAATGTGGCATGGGACTTGGCAGGCTCGGGAGCTGCACCATAGGGTGGCCTTGGGAGGGAGGTGGCAGGTGGGTGTCCCAGCTGCAGTGGGTGAGAAAGCGTTCTTTTCTAAAGAAAATCTCTCTGTGCCTGCACGGGAACCTCACCACAGAAAACACAGCGCTGTAACCTGTTCTTTGGCTCAGTGAGCTGGATCTTCTGCTTTCCCCTGTCCCCCACGCTTCCAGGCAGGCCTTGATGTCTGTTTGCTGTCGTTGGCATGCAGAGCTCTCAGAAGTGCTGAGGATGCCAAATGTTTGTGAAAACCCAAAAATGTCAGGGCAAAAATCAGCAAAAAGCAGACACAGCGACTCTTGTGAGCTTTCCACCTTGGCAGAACCGAGCTCCAGGTGAGCCGTGCTGCAGGGCTGGGGCTCCTCCTGGGGGCAGGGGCAGAGCTGCCCTTCCTGCTCAGGGCCCTGACACACGTGCATTTCCAGCACAGCGCTCCTGACTCGTTCACCTGTGCACGTCAGGGCTGCTCGCACACTCTGCAGAGCCATGGGCAAAGCCGGGCTCAGCTCTCAGGAAACCCCGCAGCATTTCGCTGATAAATGTTGTGTTTTTCCTCAGAATACCCAAAGGTTCTGTATCCCGGTCAGCAGACTCCCACTGGTTTCTAGACCCGTGATGCAACTGCGCAGCCCCTATTTCCCCTGGATAACGCCTCAGACAGGACAACACTGCGGAAACCCAACGCTATCACACCGGTGGGTCCACCCCTACTCTTTAGTGAATAAATCATTTTAATACTGTTAACATTTATCCGGCACTCTCTGTGCCAGCGCTGTGTCCCGGCCGCCGCAGCCGCCTCGGGCTCACCGCCGCCCGCAGCAAAATGGCCGCCGGCCCCACGCGCCCCCCCGCGCCCCCCGCGGGGCAGCCGATTCCCTCCAGGAACTACAGATCCCAGCAGCCCCTGCGCCCCCCCCTCCCGCGCAGCCTGCTGGGAAATGCAGTTCTCCCACCGCCCACCTCGGGGCGGTTTTTCTGCCGGGGGCCTCGGTAAACACCAATCAGCGCTCGCCTCGGCGGGGCGGACCGCGGATAAGCCTGATTAAAAAAAATAAAAAAGAAAAAGCCGGGTCAGAGCAAAACGCCGTTCCTTAACGCGTCCCTCGCCCCAGGCGTAGTGGTGCCTCTCGTTCCTCGCGGGCTTGCCGCCAGCCGTCCCGTGTCGCAGCGGTATCTCGCTTTACAACGGCCCCTGCTACGCGGACACCTCGGAGAGGTCCTTGGGGGGGCGGGGTAAGAGAAGTCCACTCTCTGATTCGCCGCCGCTTTGGCAGGGAGGAGCCAATGCGCGCCAGCAACGGGCAGCGGTGGGGGCGGGGCCTGGCCAAGCGCGCAGGCGATTGGTGGAGGCGGGGCGCGGAGCGTGACGGGTATCCTTCCAGCTCAGCGCGTGAGGGGCTGACGGTCAGGGGTTGCTGGGCTGTAATGGCCGCGCTCGTGCCGCAACGGCCGCGTCGGAGCCGTGCTAATGGCCGCGCACCTCAGCGGCCGCTTCCCGCGCTCCCTCCAGCGGGGAGGATGCGCCGCCTCTCACCGGCCGCGGCAGGTAGACCGGGGAGACGATGAGGGAGCCGTCCCGCCGGCTCCTGGCTCTGGGCTCCTGCCTCTTCCTTTGCACGCTGCTCTAGTGAGTCCCGGCCTGGCCTGACCGCGGGGGCGGGGAGGGAAGGGCCGGTACAGCGCTGCCAGGAGCAGTGTGGGGCTGCGGGGTCCGGGGGTTGCACCGCGCGTTCTGTGTCCCTCCTGCCGTGCTTCTCCGTGACCCTCCGCTATCGTTTTCTTTCCCTTCAGACCCAACTTTGGTCGTGTTCTCTGTGAGATGGTGGTGCTTCGTTTTTCACAACGATTTTCTGCGGCTGCTTTGAGCCGTGTTATGTTGAAGTTAACAGCTCTGTTCGTTTTTTGCGCTGATTGTGTTTGAAAGTGTTTTCCACAGTGGTTCCATCACCCATACTTCTTCCCAGCATCTTGGGTGCTTTATTTCTCAGCGTCCTTAAGGAGTGACCTTTACTGCAACACAAATATTAGAAGAACGTAGCTGTGTAAACTCTTTATCTTTGGCCTGCCTCGGGCTCCGTGGCACAGTTTGAGCAGTGCTTAGTCTCAGCAGTGTGCCCGCGGCAGGTGTGAGGAGCTGGAGAGGCAGCAGCTGCTGGAGGTGGCCGTGTGTCTGATGGATGGCGTTAACGCTTCCTGCAGATTGTTTGGATAGTCTGCTAAGGAGGAATGTTGAAGTGGTCTTGAAACTCGTGACTGTCTCAGTGAGCCTTGCTGGGTGGCTGTGGGGAAGCCCAGACACCTGTCTGCACCGAACTGGTTGTGAAACTGATGCTGATGCTTGCATGAGTGGGTTGTCCAGCTCCAGAAGCGAGCTTGGTTTGTCGTCACGCTTCTTGTTTTAGGAGACAACGTGGTGAGCATGAAAACAACTTGAAAGCTCAGTCTCTGTGTTTGCATTTAGCAAAGCTTGAAAAGAAACAAAAAGCTTCTCCTGGCTGTGCCCATCTGACTGCGAACCTGGTGTGACGGTCTCCAGGCAGCGTTTGGGCTCTGCTGGAGAGTTACATATCTTCTCACAGAAGGTGCCTCCTTGTTTCAATTCTTGTTAGGGAAATATCTTTTTGTTTCTTACTGTTGATAACCTGTTTCTGCAGCGAGGTATGTTGTTAAAGGTGTTGTTTCATTTTAACAGTAGATAGACAGGGTGACTCTTCTGTTGTTTTTAATCTCCTGTTGTAACAGAGCTATTTTAAGAAAAGAAAATCGGGCATTGACTTCATATGGATAAAAGAATATCAGGAGTAGTGAGCTCTTTAAATTTAAAAATACTTGGTTTGTAAAGGCAACTTTGCATTCCTCTTGGGTATGTTTAGAAGAAAAACTGCCTTGAGTTTTTTCCTTACTCTTTTAAAAGATCACTCTTTCATACAGTTGTGACTGATCTCAGAGCTCGTACTGCCTGTCCCAAAGCAGTGAAGCTCAGCTTGTGTTCAGCATGCTCACTCTTCTTATTAAGGAGCTGCTCGATTAATTCAGCTGTTGCTGAGGTTACAACTCAAGTTCTCTAGTCTGTTGCACAAACACTAATTCATGTGAGATAGTGTAAGGTTCTCTGTTTGCAGAATGACACTGCAGCTTTGCTTCCTTTCAGCAGCCACATCAGGTGCGTAGTTGGAAAGCGTCAGAGTCTTCCAGTCCTGCATTGTTGCTGAGCTACGTGCATTTAACTTAGTCCCAAGTGGAAAATGGTCACCTTTATTCACATGAGAATTACACAGCTCTTAAAGTAGTAAATGGAAGGCTTTGACTGCATTATAAATGTTGGCATGAGTGGCAGGTGTAGACTACTTAAACCTAGTTGTCTTGAAGCGTAACCTTGACAGGATTTAAATGCTAAGCAGGAGTGGAGCTCTTCTTACAGGTCAAACTCACGGTCAGCAGGTGACCAAAGTGAAACAAAAAATGTAGGAAAACACGAGACGAGCAGAATTACTATAGGAATGTTCTCGAGGCCACTTGGATTCGTTCTTAACTTGGACTTTGATTTTATTCCTGGATAGATGCTCGCTTCCGTTATTAGATGAGATTGAACTTTAAATAGTTTCTCCAATGGAGAAATACCCCTTTGGATAAAGGTGAATGATGACAGTGATTTGACAGCTTTCCAGTCAGTTAAAAAATGGGGCTGTGTGTTAGGAAATGTATAGAAACAAGAAGGTTGAGTTCAGGGACTTGTCAGCTGGTTCCTTTTCAATAAGGGCAGCATGATGCTTGTTGGGAGTGTAGGGGCCCCATTAGAGTTCTTGAGACTTCCTGAAGCAAACTGCGTGGGGCAAACACAACTTTCTGGGAAGCCTGAGCCTGTGAGGCTGTTGCAGGGGGTTCAGAGGAGTGGAATAGCTGCAGGGTTTTAGGTAAATATTTTCAGTGGAAGTAGGGCTTGGAATATACAGCTCTAAAAATAACACTTCTGTGCAGATTGCAGCATGAACTATGTGAGAAATGTCTCCTGTTCTGAATTTGCAGGGTTTTTTTGTTTTGTTAACCCCTTTCTGTGGATGCTCACTATGGGGGGGGAAAAAAAAAAAAAAAAAAAAACACTTGCAGTGTTCCATAGTTTGTTGGTACAGGGGGAGCTGAATACATGGAGGAGATATAGAAGCTCCCAGCTGGCACTGTGTGAGACCAGCCCTGACAGCTGTTTGAGCAGGATCCTGTGCTAATTGTTCTGACCGTCAGCATTTGTTTACCACGTTAGCTATGCATTTAATAACGAAATCATACATGTGCTAATTTGTCTTTCTATGGTTCATTCTATTCCAGAAGGTGCTTTGACATCCAGATCTGCTGAGCTTTTATGAGCCCTTTAAGAATTCTCAGCTTTGCAAGTATGAATAAAAGGAAACTGGGTATAAAGTGCATGTATGCGTCAGGATTCTTCAATTGTAGCTGCATCAGTGCAGGAAGGCTTGTAGCAAAGGGAGTGACCGGCAGCACCGCGCGGTGTTCTGCTGGAAAGCCCTGGGCGCTCTGGCTCTGAGAGCTGTCAGGAGAAGCGGGCCGGGCTGGGCACAGCGTGGCCAGGGCAAGTGCTGATACGTGCCTGCATTTCAATATTACTTTGAATTCCTCTCTGTAGCAGCGTAAGTGTGAGGATTTAGGCAAATCTTAATGAAAGAGAGCAGTTTAGGTTTCCTGGTCTTTGGTTTGTGTTTATAGCCCTGTACATTTTCTGGGGAGTGCTTGCCGAATGCTTCTGCAATGCAAGAAGAGCTTTAAATGGCTGTGTTGTGCTGGCAGCCTGATAACATCGCTGGTGTTTGTTTTGCCTCCTCTGTCTGGTACAAGCAGTAGCTGGGTGAGTCGCACTAAAGATCACAGAAGCACAGGCTCTGCTAACCGAGCAGCTGCTGGCCTATAGCTGGCTTCTTGCTTAAACCCTCAGCTTGCTTCTTTTAATAGGGTGTTGAGTGGCAGAGCTGGAGAATGAGATGGACTGGGGATTGCATGGGTCTTGTGCTCCAGAGTGCAGTGCACCTCTTGTCATGGAAATCCTCTTCTCAGCAGTATGAGGCTGGCAGCAGGCCCCAGTTTGGATGAGTGCTGTTGAGGTAACTCGTTGTGGTGCTCACAACTTTATCTGGGGATTCTCCTCTTGTGTGAATACATAAATCTCCTGCAGAAGACTGGTGCTGAAGTAAGCACAAACATGTATGCATTTCATGACAGGGAGAAGGAAAGGGATTTGGACACGTCATGCAATCTAAACTGTTTCAGACTGCTTATTTCAGAATGAAGAGTACATCGTTAGATACAGAGTGTCTTGTTTGGAAGTGCCTTTGCTCTGTAGGTGAAATTGCAAGAAAAGCTGCATTGGAACTGTTGGGCTCTTAAAGTCTGGGTTGAACGTGCCCGTCTCATCCTGTTCAGATTGGAGGTGCTGTACACAAACAGGGGCTCCGGTGTCTTAAATTAAAACAGGTCTCCATTATTTGCCCTCGCCGATTTTCTAAGAGTTTGAGAAATACTTTCATGCCACGTCTTCTGGAAGGTTTGTCCTAGAAACTTCGAATTAATTTGCTTGTTATACAAGCGGCATGCCACGTGGTGTGCACCCCTGTGAGGTGGCTATGTGATGCGCTGGGCTTCAGCACTTAGTTTCATCTTCTGATATGCCTTTCTCTAACCTGTTACTAGTTCTTCACTTTACTGTTCTTGCCGTTCTCTGTATTTTCCAGGATGTGTTTTTGCTGTTGCTCCCTTCAGCTTCCACGACTGAAGAGGAAGATGTATAGCTGCTTCTGCAGTTAGCATGGGCGGGTGCTGGCAACCCTCTGCCCAAGGAGGGCAGCAGTTGTGAGCATTGAAGCTGGCATGTCTTCCGGCTGAGAACAGTCGTGCAGAGCTGGGAGCCCGTCACAAAGTTTCTTTCAGTTCTTTGGGAAAATACTGAGCTGGTAGAATGGGCATGCTGATCCCCAAGCTTGTGCAGGGAACTTGCTCAGGGGAGTGAAAATGTTCGTTTAAATGACTTAAGCTGTTTTTGATTTGAAATACCAGCAGGTGGTTCCAACTACTCAAAGTAGGTGTTCAAAGGTAACTTCTTGGCTTGGATGGATTTTGGAATGGTAATCAAAATGCTGTTGAAGTCGGTTATAAATATGTTATGAAATGTCTGGGAATCATAGAATTAGCTAGGTTGGAAAAGGCCTACAAGATCATCCAGTCCAACCATCCACCTACCATCACTAACCCCACTAAACCATGTCTCTCAACACAGCATCTAAAAGTTTCTTGAACACCTCCAGGGACGGTGACTCCACCACCTCCCCGGGCAGCCCATTCCAGCCTGACCACTCTTTCAGAAAAGTAGAATTTCCTAATATGCAGCCTAAATCTCCCCTGGCGCAACTTGAAGCCATTCCCCCTCGTCCTGTCACTAGTTACAAGAGAGAAGAGGCTGACCCCCAGCTCACTACAACCTCCCTTCAGGTAGTTATAGAGAGCGATGAGGTCTCCCCTGAGCCTTCTCTTCTCCAGACTGAACAATCCCAGCTCCCTCAGCTGCTACTCATAAGGCCTGTGCCCCAGACCCCTCACCAGCTTCGTCGCCCTCCTCTGAACACGCTCCAGGGCCTCAATGTCTTTCTTGCAGTGAGGGGCCCAAAACTGGACACAGTACTCGAGGTGCGGCCTCACCAGGGCTGAGTACAGAGGGACAATGACTTCCCTACTCCTACTGGCAACACTATTTCTGATACAAGCCAGGATGCCATTGGCCTTCTTGGCCACCTGGGCACACTGCTGGCTCATGCTCAGCCGAGCATCGACCAATACCCACAGATCTGTTTCCTCCACGCAACTTTCCAGCCACTCTGCCCCAAGCCTGTAGCATTGCCTGGGGTTGTTGCGGCCAAAGTGCAGGACCCGGCACTTGGTCTCGTTGAACCTCATCCCGTTGGCTTCAGCCCAGAGATCCAGCCTGTCCAGATCTCTCTGTAGGGCCTCTCTACCCCCAGGCAGATCGACACTTCCTGCCAGCTTGGTGTCGCCTGCGAACTTACTGAGGGTGCTGTCAATGCCCTCATCCAGGTCATCAGTAAAGATATTGAAAAGGACAGGCCCCAGCACCGACCCCTGGGGAACACCACTCGTGACCGGTCTCCAGCTGGGTTTAACTCCATTCACCACCACTCTCTGGGCCCAGCCCTCCAGCCAGCTCCTTACCCAGTAAAGAGTGCACCTGTCCAAGCCATGGGCTGCCAGCTTCTCCAGAATACTGTGGGAGACAGTGTCAAAGGCTTTGCTGAAGTCTAGGTAGACCACATCAACAGCCTCTCCCTCATCCACCAGACGGGTCACTCGATCATAGAAGGAGATCAGGTTGGTCAAGCAGGACCTGCCCTTCACAAACCCATGCTGGCTGGGCCTGATCCCCCGGTTGTCCTGCAAATGCCACATGATCTCCCTCAGGACAGTCTGCTCCATAACCTTCCCCGGCACCGAGGTCAGGCTGACAGGCCTGTAGTTCCCCGGATCCTCCTTACAACCCTTCTTGTAGATGGGAGTTACATTGGCAAGCCTCCAGTCTTCTGGGACCTCTCCAGAAGGAGAGGGAGTTGGGTGATAGCTTTACAACAATCTAGGGCAAATTCCTGTTGTTAAATTTATGCAAAAATTCCACTCCTTGGCACTGTGTTGCATTTACAATTGAGTTGAATGAACATGAGGGGATGGTGCAGAGCAGCTGATGACAACTCTGAGCCTGTCATTTGGATGTTGAGCCCATGTCGACAAGGAGGGAGGGAATCTTCAAAGAGACCTTGTTTAAAATGCTGATTGAGAGGCAGCTGTAACTTTCCTTTTCTACGGTAGGGGGCTTAATATTGCTGTGTACAGTTCCTGAAGATCCCCACCTCCCTTAGTGTAAGCAAAATAGGAAATAACATTGGTGCATATGTGTAACAGAGGTCTGGAGTGAGCTACTGCATGTTCTTCATAATTATTCATCTTTACCTTGGATGTTTATGAAGAAGTAGCTAGTTGTTTTAGCTGGAACGGGAGTTCGATGGTGCAGAAAATAAAAGCATGAGCATTTTTCTGGAAATAAGAGACTCCATGTATCAACATAATTAGTTTTTCCAAGTGAGAGCTAGGAAATCAGACCAAAAAAAACCACAAAGTGTAACATTGACCTTAATACGAGTAACTACGTGATGGCAATTTAAGACCCAGTTCCTGGTCTGCTGCTCTGCTGGCGGCAAGGGACCTGGTGAGGAGCGGTGGCACCTGCCTTCTGCTTCCCCTAGGAAAGAAGCAGTGGGTTTACATCAGCAGCAAAAGTCTGCTTTTGTGATTGCCTGCAGCCTGAAGATGTAGCACTCTGCACGGCTGTGTATATGTAGGAGGAGTTACACTGCATCTACTTCCCAATGAAGGTGATCTCCAAGCTGTTAAGGCAGGTGGTAATTCAGATTCTAAACACTAGGCTCATGTGTAATGTAAGCAAGTACTGACCTATTAATATTGTTTCTGTTATGACTGCCTGAAGGCTATGTTTAGCTTTCAAATCTTATGTCAGAATGTTGCTGTATGCAGTTTTCTTATGCCTGAAGATCTGCAGATTTGTGTCTCTTCTTCTTTGTTGTTTTTATTTGTTTTTAGGGCGTGCAGTAGATTGTGTGAGTCCATGTGGGGTCGTACTGAGCACCTGGCCATCCCTTCACCATTTCCTGGGCAATTGTTGGCTTTAATGTGGCAAGGGATTCTAGCGTTCAAGTACAGCTGAAAACCACACAGAGTTCTAGATCTCTATAATGTTTCTGTCACATTCCAAATCTGCATGAAGACTTTTTCGGCCTTTGGGTCTCCAGGTGTAGATGATTGCTGTGTGGATGTTACCTACAAAGTGAAGGGACCCTGTGCTGTATGCAGCAAAAGATGCTGCTCTGATGCGGATGTTTGTGTAGTTGTTGGCTGCTTTACTACAGAAATAGATCCTTTTTTGTTCTCTACTCTGAAGTTAAGCTGTTTGAAACTGAAAATACAGTAAGTAAATAAAATGACTATGGAAGCCAGTATCTGGTTTTCCGTTTGTTTGTTTTAATTAAATTTTGCATGGGCCTTTTTTCTAGTAAGCTTGTTGCTAATCATCTTAAATGTGCTTGATGCTGTTGACAGAATAGAATTTTCTCAGGTATAATTTGCGCAGGGAAATAAGGAGCTCTCTTCTTAAACGGTGGCCTTGGCTTTTCCTTAATAATTGCTGCTAAATCTTTACTGTGTGGTTAATTCTTTCTATCTTGCAGTAATTTGCATTAACTTCTACTTTGTGACGTGGTATCACCACAGTATCTGTTTTGCTGATACTTCTGTCTTTTGAAAGCAGTAAATATGGAGTGTGCTTGCAACTAACTTCTTCAAGTTTAGTCCTCCAATATTATTAGTAAATGAGTGTTTGTAAAGTGCACATGGATATTTTCATTTTTTAGACAGCTCTTGGGAATGACAAAAAAGGGAGATGGTGCTGAGGGAGAACTAAAATATTTACACATTTGAAATCAGGACTTTGACTTCTCTTGTGTTCTTTAACAGGCTTCCTGTTTGGCATGTCTTTTGTAAAGACAGTCTTGTATCCACAGTGGAATATGCTTCAAGTGATGCTTGTGTCTTGGCAAATGATGGCAAAAATATCCAGGAAAAGGTATGTTAACTGGCTGCTTAGCCTGACTTGGTATTTAAGGAAGTAAAACTGATCCGTATACTTTGATTCATAGTCATCCTGGCTGAAATGTTTAATGTTCACACTGCCTCTGTGAGTGGGGATGATATCTGTCCAAGTCTTTGTTTTCCTTTTCTTTGTTGGTAATATAGCTTGATGGTTTGTGTGTTGGAGGGAAACCCATAGTAAAGGTGTTAGTGGTGGCCCAGCGTTCTTCTATTTGCATCCTGGCTGTGAGAATTGGCATTAGGGACAGTATGTAGCTCTGTAGAGACCATGACTAGAGCTAATGACTTGTTGAAGTCTAGGCTAAGTATAGTCATTGCATCTGTGTTGTGTTAGAAACCCAGTGCACAAATGACTGCTATCCTAAGTAGAAGATTTAACACGAAGGCTGTCTTCATCACTTTTTCCCCACCCATTTAATGAAAATTAACAAAGCTAAAATCCATTTTTGAAATTGCTAATAAATAAGATTCTGTCCCTTTCTTACTTGTGTTACTTGGCACTATTGAGAGTAATGAGATCTACCATGAAACTTGTCATGAGTTTCTGCATATTTCAGTTTCGTAGTGAGCTTGCAAGCAGTCGAGTCCTATCAAAGTCATGGTAACTCAGTTTATTTATTTATGTGGATAGATAGCGTGTCCTGTGATAAGCACAGATAATGTTGATGTTAATGGGCATCCTGTTTCCTCTCTCAGTTGGTAGTAGTGCCAGCCATGGTCTTCATTCCAAGAAAACTTCTATATGCCACATGTAAAAAATCAAAAACAAACAAAATGTCTTGAGCATTCTAGTTGACTCAAGGAGAGAGCTGTCTGGTTAGGAAAAGTTATTTTTAATGTTGTCTGTTTCTTAAGCATTTCAGCATCTAGGGCAGCAGTATTTTATTTGTTTTGTCAACTTGTACATCCAAACAGCATTCAGTCCTATTCTGATAGCTGCCTGAATTTGGTAGGCAAGCTGTGGTTTTAAAGCCATAAGAACAACATGTAATGTGTGGGTTGGTTTTTTGTTTAAGAAAAAAGATGGCTGGCTGATGTAATAAGCCTGGAAAGATCAAGTGAGCCGTGAGACTGGGAAACTGCCTGTGTATATTCCATTAACATCACTGTATTATTAACCAGGTTTCTCTGCTTAGAAGCAGAGAAAAGCTCATAAATCATAGTGTACTTATTTTACTCATAAAACAGATATCTCTTGGGTGTATGAGAATTCTTAAGCATGTGCTTATTACTCCTAACTGGGCTGCTGGAGATGTCCTGCAAAAATAAGAGCAGTCTTGCAGTTCTTGTTCAGTTTTCCTTAGATCAGTTGTCTTCTTTGAGGCACTGATGCTGTTGAATCTTGTGTTCATTTCTGAGTCTGAACACCAACACTTACAGTATTTGACAGGAAGATTTTTGATTGCCTTGGTAAAACTAGGGGCATGTACTTTGTACCAGATTTATTCATGTATTTTATGTATTGCTGCAGAAAGGATGATCTCAGAAATGACATGTACATGTCATAATCATTCTCCTTAAAAATACTGTTTCAGAGATTCAAGTAAATTCATTAGTTCTACAATCTGAGGTTTGTGAAACTTTTTTTCCCAACTGCATATTTATTTTTGCTCACTGAATTCCTTGTACTTCTTTTTACAACTAAAGATTTATAGTCAGAAGTTGTTTTAAAAGGTTACAACAGACTTAATCTAGCTTTGCTGATAAGAATGCTTTAACATAAATGTGCCAGGTGTTATTTTGTTGTCTTTTTTAATGGTTATCTGTTGCAAGTCCTTATAGGATTGCATTTCCCCCCTGTTTTGGGTAGCACAGGGAGAGGGAGGATTTGTAAACGCTGGACACTATGGCAGAACAACTGATTTGCCTTAGCACACCAACTGAATGGTCTTAAACTTGCCTCTGACAATTGAACTGAATTGTTTTAATGTGCTGTCGCCTTTGTACCGATAAGCATTTAAAGACGTGTGGGCAGTAGCTCTGAAGATACATGTAGCTTAACTTCTTGATAATGTTCTTTGTAGTTAGAAAGGTGATGTTATTCAGTTGCTATGGAGGCTAGCTCCTCTTACTATAATAAAAGGCTTTTGTTACTGCGTATTTACTGTTGGTTTACCTTTTAATGTACTAGGGGAAGGAGGCTGGTCCCAGGCTGGAGCTGGAGCCGGAGCACACAGATTCAAGTACACAGACTTACTCCACAGAAGAGCTACTTGATAATTTCATAAAATCTGAGCAGGCAAGTCTATTATTTCATTCACTATCTCCATACACTCTTCAAGTGCTTCTTGTATTTTCGTCTTTCCTTTGGGTTGTCTAAGGCCCTTGGAAAACATCTCACATTTCACTTGCTTGTAAGGTTGCTGCCAGATTTGTGTTTCTGTTGTAGGAGAAAAAACTGTGAACTAACAGGTCTTGCATTTCCCATGTGCATAAATAATAGTAATTTAGTATTTGTATGTCCTGACTAAATCTTTCCAAGGTAAATTAAAATTTGATGTTATGGGTATGAATGTCTCAAAATACATTTTTGAAAAAAACCCTTTCTCGCAAGTCTTTTATTCAGGTCAGACTTGGTGATTGTAGCAGTTGTTCTTAGCTTTGATCTTCCAGGGCTTTTATCAGTTTTATTTCCTCTGTTTAAAACCCAGGCACTTTCCAAGGGGTTGTTTCCATTGTATACACAACTGATAACATGTAACTAACACCTGAGCACTGACTTACCCTTGGGAAGCCTGCTGTAACAGGACTTTCATTGGATATACATTTTTTTCTGTAGATTACAAGATAACGTCAGTAGAACATACTTCTGAACAGGCATTGTGCGGTTTAAATGTGTAATTCAGTTGTATAAACCTTCTCTAGAAGACTCTTCATGTCTAGTTAGCTGACTTCAGAGCAATCCTGGTATTGACAGGAGGCTCTTGTTTAAAGAGGCTGTGTACTCTTCTGGATTCAGAAGTATGTATCTCAGTAGTCTAACTAGTGCAAGTACTTATTAAAACTGAAGAACCAGTGTAAGTACAACTCAGGATTATTAGACTCTCAAAAGTGATAAATGATTCACTTTGCACCAGTAACAATGTAGAACAGACTTGTAAATGCATTTCTGACCTTCATTAGCGTATGTAAAACTGAAAGCCTTCCCACAATTCAGCTGAGGTTGAAAATAGTTTATATAAATTATACAGTATTGAAACATACAAATAGAACTGCTTGCTTCATTTGCTGAAATATTCAGGCTTTTTTCTTGTTGTACATGCTTTTCCAATTAATATTTTTATGCTATTCTTGTAGACTATGAAAGAATGTTCTAACTGCCCTAAAGTAGCACGGAATGCCAGCTAGGTTTATGAAAAAATAACTTGTTTCTGAACTGTCTTGCTGTCTGGTTTTCAGGTTCATTGTTGACAGAAACATTAATTACTGAACTGTTAAATTTTCATACTGGATGTTCTCGTATGAATGCTTTCTCTATGCAAGTTTTGAAAAACTTAGTTCATCTGCAATGCTTTCACAGGCTGCTGAAATGAGTGAAACGAGCCAGCCTGAAGCTCAGACTCCACCTTCAGTAGATGTAAATGAAGCTTCATCTAGCATAGTTGCAAGCACTGAAAATAATTCCAGTTCATCCTCCTCAGAGAGATCTACAGTCTCACAGCCTGAGTAAGCTTTTTTTGTTATTGGTTTAGTCTTGGGTGGAATGCTGCTTTTTCTGAGGCTGTTTAAAGGGGTTTTAAGTCAAATTGGAATACAAACTGCATCATTCTAGGAGATGTGTATGTATTAAGTGTTTAGAATATGACAATGTTTCTTGCATTAATTGCCTGACAGCCTCTTGGAATATCCTATTAGCTCTAAGTATTCAGCTGCCCAGAAATATTCAGTTTTCCTGGATCAAACCACATCCAACTCTGTGTCTAGAAAGTTGGTGGAATAATAGTATAAAGTGACAGAACTCAAATCAAATTGCGTTCTTAAATGAGGGTAAAATTTAGAAAGAAGTTCAAACAAAAAAAACTGGTAGATTAGTGTTACAACCATAAAACAGTTTCACTGTTTCCATTTGTTGTGGATGCATTGCTACAAAATCATAGAATGTTTTAAAATTGTAACATTGAAATGGCGGGAGCGCGGGGAAGGCAAATCTCCTTACTTAGCTTTTCCAATTTGGATAGAGCGAGAGAACAGCTGTCTTTGGCTCTGAATTGCATGAATCTCATATTGGCAGGGTGAGTTAGTTCTGTGATGAGGGTTAGGCTTGAGAACAACCTGTATTTTAAAAGAACTTTGAAGTTTTAAGCTCTAAATAGAACAGTTGACAAATGTAAGGCTCTACATAATGCTATGACTTGTGTTCATGTCCAGGTTTTTAATTAAGCACTTGAAATCTTTAGCCTTTTTTGCAGTATGAAAAGCTCGTAGACTAGACTCTGATATAAAGCTCTAACTTTGTCAGATTATACCAGTAATACATGGTAGTCCTCAAGCATTTGATGTGCTTTTTTTGGAACCTAAACTTAGTGAGTTAATGTCCAATAGATTGCGCAGTACTTTGTCTTTCAGCTCTTCAGTCCTTGCCCTCAGTTTTGTAGGGATGAACTTCACTGAAACTGTAATTCAAGTAGAGCCTACATGTGGCGAAATGTATTTCAAAAACTACCTAGCAGTATGCATGTTAATGTCATCTTAGTGCAATTGCTTTCTATGTCTGTTGAAGCTTTAAAAAAAACCAACTTATTATTAAATCATATGATTACAGAAATGGTGGACGTTGTTATGTTAGCAGTTCTGTTCCTGTGGATAACCAGATATTATGATCGCATAAGAGAAAATGGACCTGGTAAACTGGTTGAGAATCTGACTCACTTAATGATGTTGTGTGTGCACTGTAGCTTGAAAAGCACTGTGCGTGCTCAGGAATTTCTGTAGCTGTTGAGCTAGTGCGGTATAAAGTCTATTACGTTCTAGTGAAGATTAAACACTTAGGGAATAGAGCCTATGTACATGGGTTAAATACATAGTAAACACACTTGAGTTGCAACTATGGTACAACTTCATTTGTAGCATATATATTTAAAAAACAAATGAAAATCTTGAAAATACTGTGTAGGTATGAACTTCTATCTCTTAAGCAGCCTAAGGAAAAGCTCCCAAGGAAGAATATATTTCCTCTTTAACACAGAAGAAAACAGAATTTAATTACATATCATGTAGCATATAATGACTTAAGTTTCTTCCGGCTGGAAATGTTTCTGGTATTGCTGTGTTAACGGACAGGCGTTCAGGTTTGAAAAACAACAGTATAATAGTTAGAACTAAAAGTACGTTAAACAACTGAGCTAATGATAAAATGCACACGATCTGCAGAAGACTGGCAAGTTACTAGGTTTCTGCTACAGGTGGATTTAGTTCATCACCAAGGCACAAGAGCAGATCTTTGTTACAGAAGATGCTACAAAACTTCTAGAATTCATACTTGGTATTTAAGAGGGCCCTCTAGCGGAATTAGGGGAAAAAACGTATCAGGTTGTCACAGCAGGACTGCCTCTTAACCCTATTATAAGGCGCTGCCTGCAAACTTGCAACAACGGGACAGGCCTCTTCTTTTGCAAAGATTCCTCTTCTCTTCTCCATTTTGTTTTTCTTTGTTTTTATTTAACAATAAAAATCTCTGACACAGCCGCAAACTGTAATTGCTCCTTGTACTTTTAAACTATGCTAACTTGTTCTTTTCCAGCCAAAGGATTAAGAATTTCCTTCTTAATTTAGTGCAACTGTTTGAGTTGCACCTCTTTGCTCCTTTTAACTGTAAGTCTGCTAAGTTCGTGTTGTGTCAGAATTTGAATTGGTATGGAACAACTTCTAGCCTTAAAGGCGCTAATAACTCAATCACGTTATAAACAACGCATCTGTCTCCTAAACGAAGCTGAATGGGGAAAAACTCTTCTGACAAAGGAAGCTCATTAATTCACGTAAATCAGGGAATAATGCTAGAACAGGCTTATCAGGATTGGTAACTCAGGCCAAACAGTATCTCAGTGCGCTTGCATCATCTTTTCAGAGCTGTCTGCAACCCATAAAGAGGTCAGCTGATTAGAGTCAATCAGATCAGAGAGATTTAGATGAACTTGTATTTCCTGAATGACTTTATTTCGTATGACTCGATTGGAATCTTCTTCATTTATGGAAACGTGTTTGAGAACAGCATACGTTAGCAAAACTCCAGTGATGTAAAATTCTTCCTTTAATGCTACAGTTTTTGTTCGGTGCTGTTGTGCTCCACCACATCCTTCCTCTTCTTCATTAGCTTCTTACAGATGTTACTGGATAAACAAAAAATCTTTAAACATATCTTGAAGTTACTTCATAAAGTTATTTGTGTTCACGTGATGAATGTAGCTTATTCTGCAGAACAGGTGAACGTCACTACTTGATGCTTTTTTGAAAAACTTAGTTATTCCTGCAACTTTGACGTTACGTAAAAATGCAGTGAATACATTGCATGTGTTTGAGGAGAAGTGAAATTAGAAAAAAAAGGTGGAATACACCAGTATACAAAGTTGACAAAGTTTTCTGGAAACAGAGTTAATTCTTAAAACATGGTATTTATTTTATTTTGTATTTGCAAAAAGAACTATGCAGTCTTAGAATTATACTGAAGCAGTTATGTGTTTCATACATGAGTTAAAGCTGCCATCTAGTTGTAGCCATTGTGCAGGACAACTGGATGGTTATGCAGCAAGTTCTGCTAGTTGGATAGCTCTGATATGTAAGGTAATAATGCGTTTTTACTTATTTAGTGTTGGACTAGGTAGAACACAACTACGGGAAAAATCTATTTAACAAATTATATTTATTATTCAGTCAATTTTTCTGCTTTATATTTAGGGTGCAAAATTTATTTCTGGAGATCTTAGTGATGCATGCCAGAGCCTCAGTGAGACACCTCACCGCAGTGTGGTGGTGATTACACTTGAATGATCCGTGAATTAAGTTCAATTATAATTTCCTTTGGTACTTGTTGAATTGGGATACTTAACATTAAGTGTAGCTTTAATTTGGAGAGGTTCTCAAACGAACAGGTCTCTGAACAATTTGTCACAGCACTGCTTTCTTAGTCTCTTTCCTAGACCGATCCTTTTTCACTCTGTATTCAGATATTCCTTCCTGACTCAGTATGAGTATGTTATTGTCACAGGTAATACTGCACACACATGCCTAAAAATTGAAGTTTTGTTGAAAAATCAGTATGCAAAATTTAAACAATTAACTTGATAGTAATGCATAAGCTGCTGCTTCGGAAGGATCTGTTTTTTGAATTGTCTTTAGTGGTACAATGACTGCTGCACTAAGGGAACAGTGGGTTTTTTTGGTCTTGTTTTCAAAAGCAGCATTCTTGTCTTTCCTGTAAACCTGAAAACCATCTATTAGAAATGATCCTCCGGTTTGGGGATGGGTTTTGTCTGAGATTTCAAGAGAATTATGCCAAGAAATAGAGTAGTTTATTGCTAAGGCTTTTCCCCACATGAAAAGGGGAAACAACAACAAAAAACACACTCTCATCTGGATACAGAAGGCATTATTAGGTATTTCATGATTAACGAACACATTAGAAGAGACTGCAAAAATCTCTTACCTGAAGAGTGTTTGAACGCTCAGACAATAGTCTTAGCATCTGCCATGTAGTTGTCTTCAGTACTCGTTGTACTTTGTTTGTCTGCCACCACCATATTAGCTGCAAAGGTGACCCCACATCTTAATAAGTCATCTGTGTCTCTTCTGTGAAGAGAAAGAGGGAGGAAGATACCAGCAAGTCACTTAAACCTGGAATGCTTAACAGATTAGTGATGGTTGGTACTGATAAATCACATTGAGTTGCTGGTTCCCTGCAACTCCATGTACATACTATAACTTCTAGTACAGTCTGTGTCAAAAATATCACAAATTGAGAAAATAGAATAGGAATTATTTTTCCTTGAAGTCATACAGAATATGCTTCAGCAGGTTGTTATGGTCGGTCTCCTCTTGCTAAAATGGTAGAATTACTTGAAACATTTAAAATGAGCCTTTAACAGTTATATGGAAAGACTGTATGTACTTACATGTTTCAACAACTTGCTTCATTATAGTTATTTTTGGCAAAAAATGGATCTAAAATGATCCATTGGACTGGATGATCTTGTAGCTCTTTTCCAACCTAGCTAATTCTATACCCCAGAAGACTTCGTGTTGTTCTGTTCCCGTTTTCAGAGGAAGAGAGAAAACTGTTTGCAGATCACGAGACGCTCTCTCTCTCTTCCCCCTTCCCTTTCTGCCTGCCCCGGCAGCATCTCTCTCCCTAGCCATCTTGCCACCAGCATTAGAGTAAGGCCTTTGGTTTTTTGGACACCCTCTCTCATTTCACTTGGTTTATTAGCTTCAATTCCAATTCTATTGTTTTGTTTTGTATTATATTGTGTTATCTTGCATTCCAGTATCTTTTTTTGGTGAATTAGCTTTTCCTCCTCAGCTCGTTGCTGCTGTTTTTCTTTTCTTTTGGGGGGGCCCATCTCCCTACCCTTTTCCCCTTTTCCCCTTTTCCCCTTTTCCCATTCCTGGGGTGTGGGTCTGTGGGTCTCCCTGGCCCATTAGTCACGGAACCGGGCCAAACCAGTGCGTAAACCGTTGACAGTCTAGCTGTTCAGTTTTAGTACAGATGTTCTCAAGGCATACTAGTTCCTACACGTAACGCAGAGCGTTTCTCATAAACAGAAACACAAGTGCGCTTGAGCTGCTGAGTCCCGATCAATGCTATAGTTTCTGAATTCCTCAAGTTACATCACAGTTCTGTGAAATTTGCAGATCTTCTCGTTCTAGCAGGTACAGTGGATTGCTGCACTGGGATTCACAAAACATTGCACTTGCAGCATGTCAATTGCTTCACTAGGCCTTTTTCTCTCAATTTTGTAACACTCTCAGTCTATTTAGGTTGCTGATATTGCTGTAAGACATCTGTAGTGTACACAGGATGTATACTTGGGTGGATGCGTGCCGCAGGAGCGTTTCACCTGCAGCTGCTTTCCCAAATTCTTTTGAGAGGGGAAAACCCCCTGCACCCCCTGGGGCACAGTGAGTGACTCCACATTGTGACCTCTTAATTCACAGACCAAGAGTTCTTTCAAAAAGGTTTTACCTGCAGTTTGAAAGTAACTGAACTTTCTCCTCCTGCAGAAAATGGAACCCAGCTCCTCCCAGCCTCATCTCCTGCCTTCCAGCCCAGGACCAGGAGCAGCACCACAAAGCAGCCATCACCGCACAGGAGCCACTCCAGCACCCAGGTACCTGCTCACACCCCCACTCAGGAGAAGCCCCCATGCCCAGCCCCTCCCCCCCTCCCGGAGAG